>NC_054471.1:77843590-78150129 GCF_017639515.1 Carcharodon carcharias
TCTGTTTAAACCTGAAATACCAGAATATTCCCCCTCCAGTGCCTTTACTGAAATATATTTGCACTGCTTCCTACCCACAACGTATTCTTTTGGAAAACATTTTCTTTTGCAAAACTCCAACTAATGGCCTCTTCCTCTACCACTCCTCTGTCCCCCTCACCTAAAGAGAAATTCACCATGGAAATATAAAATAAGGAAATACTGCATAATTTTATCTTGTGTGCCATGATCCATTTATTCCACCAATTCTAACCTCTCTGCACTTGAAAGAACACACTTGAACTTAGCTTCTGTGCAACACCACTGGAGCTCAGCCAGTAGAGTGCGATTATCCATATATGCATATATACACGTTATGCAGTCTTGTGGATTTATTTTTATTTCTTTGCCAGCAATTATTTTGGTGGCCGTCAATTGATAGAATAGTGTTTTGAGTTATAGTGCAAAGATGCAGAGCTGTGGGATAAATATTGCAATTTCCAGTGATAAATAATCCTTAGATATCCTTGATTGGAGCATTAATGTAACACTTAAATATTAAAACATGAGTATTCCAAAAATATTTTAGTGGCCAGAAGGTTACATCTTGGCCCAAATCAGAGATTTTGAATTTAGAATTTCTTTTTGGCATTAGTCATCATTGTCTCCAACAAGTGGAACTTAGAACTTGGAAGTTGGGTAAAATATCAGATTATTTCAGGCAGTGAATATGGATCAGATATTTAATAATAAATGCCTGGGAATGGTTATACTGCAATTATTTAATTAAGGTGATTTAAATGATAGATAGTTGTAATCATCAGAATTATAAGATTATACATCAGTCTTAAAATCAGCTGTTGATACTTTGTACCTATTTATAGTTAGCACTTTTTCAATTTTAAGCAGAGCTCGTTCCCCATTTTTTTTTACAAGAGAAAAGGCGACTGTGATACTGATCTGAAGTTTATTTATGCAAGATTTCTAGCTAAATAATTTAATATTTTTATGACTGAGCTGAAGAGGAATAATATCTGAAACTTAAAGCAATAGCTATTCTTTAAACGTGGTTAATTTTCAGAGATTCCTTAGTCATAAACCTAGATTAAAGAAAGCAAGTAAATTCTACTTTAAAAGGGAGTTTGATTTGTTGTGGATACGTCGTCATTGGACAAATTGATGGTATTTATTCAAGAAGTCATTTTCTTGAAACCTAGGTTAGATTTGAGAACTTCAGGCATCACTAAAATTCATTTTTGCTTTTAAAACGGATTTCAAAGTTTAAAAGAGCTCTTGGAAGGTACATCTGTTAAAGTATTCATAAATAAAGCATAGGGTTCTAATATTAAGCTACAGGAAGAATAGTTATAGGCTTCCCATGCTGATTGGGAAGGACACAATGCATTTGCTAGTCATATTCAAGAATTTTGTATTTCATTAGGGCAATTTTTGCATATTTTAAGTTTAAATTAGCTGACCCAACTGTTCAGTTAAATTGAAGCCTATAATGTCTAGCTTTGGTGGCAGACCGGACACTGTATTTGGGGGAGAGAAGGAAACCTTAGCTTAATGTAGTCCCAGAGACCTCATTTTGAATCTGGGTTGTTTAGTCCCCCACATCAAACTTGTAATACTGAATTCCAGACTTGGGAGTTTGAAGTCCGGAAATCAGAAAAACGCATGCATGATAAGGCAGTGAATGACAGCGATTGCTCTACAGCAGTGCTTCCCGAACGATTTTCCAATGTGACCACATTTTAACACCTGAATATTAATGTGACCCCAGATGGCAGCAAAAACAAAACACCAATAAAGCAGCACAGTAACATTCAGTATATAATAAACTTCTCAAATTATAGATCAACGGAGTGTTTAAAATTTAATTTGATGTATTAGGTGCTTTAAAGCACTTCATAAAAATGTTATTTTTTATGAACTTGTAGGTTTCAGCCAAGCTGTCCATGTTCCCTGGTGACAGGAGATTCACTGAAGCCCCTACTTCACACTCCCCACCCCCGTAGACCCATTTTAATCACCCTCTCCACATGCGCGTGCACACACCCTTTCCCAACACCCCTGCACTCCCCCATACACACACACCAGCCCCTCATCCCAAACCCCCTCCTCCCCCACAATCACTCAGCAGCTCATCAGCTCAGATGCTGTCTCCTCACTTACTCAGCAGCCCCTCTTTGCAACCCTTCCACACACAGTCACTTACCAGTCTCTCTTGCCAACCCACCTTCTCACCTCTAACTTATTTACCAGCCCCTCTTCTCTCTCCCCTTTCACCAGCCCCCTTTCCTTCCCCGGCCCTTTTATTGGTTTAGTTGTTGGTGTCTGTGAAGCAGAGTCGCTATCCTGGGCTAAGGAGCCTGGACAACAGGGAGACGAGCAGAAACACAGTAAAGTTTGAGGTCTCCACTCACCTTCCTGGTTCAGCTACATAACCTTCTAACCTCCTAGTGCTTCTCGCACTTAGTTAGCGACCCAGTTACACAAGAAGGCCTCTAGCTGCACCAAGTCAGCGCACAGACATCCTGCGCTCGCTTGAACTCTTGCTGGTAGTGATTTCTGAAGTTAAAGAGCACTTTGGGCTCACCGTCCACCTAGTGCTGTTTGGCAAAGTTGATCCAGTAGGTCCAAGGCTGTCTCGCCAGAGCCTCCAGACTGGGCGGTCTTCTCTTCACAATCACCATCGCTGCTCGGAGGAGGAGCAGTTAGCGACTCTTGACTCTAAATGTGACCTTTGTGACCCAATTGATGGTTGCAACCCACAGCTTAGGAGCTTCTGCTCTACAGTCCAATTATTCCTGTTTATAGTTACAAACCAATATTAAGTATTCCAGAAATCAAAAAAAGCTGCACTTTATTAGCATTTCCAACCTAACACTAATACTTGCCTTGGAAAGGGCACAACAAAGGCTCACTAAATTAGTTCCTGGTCTGAGAGAGCTGTTCTAGGATGAGAGGCTGAAAAACTTGAGCGCTCATTGAAACGCAAAAAATTCTGAAGGAGCTTGACAGGGTTAACACTCAAAAATTGTTTCTCCCGGCTGGGATTCTAGCACAAGGGCGCACGGTGTCAGGATGAGGGGCCGATTCTTTAGGACTGGGCTGAGAAATTTCTTCACTTGGGGGTTTGTGAATCTTTGGAATTTTCTCTACCCTAGAGAGTTGAGTGCTCCATTGTTGAGTATTTTCAAGGCTCAGATAATAGACCAATTTTTGATCTCCTGACATCAAAGCATTGGGTGGGAAAATGGAATTGAGGTTCAGTCATGATCATATTGAGTGACAGAGCAGGCTCCAGGGCTCATATGGTCACCTACTACTTCCTACGTTCTTAATGATCACCTATATATAAAATTGTTCAAAGTTTTGGCTGTGCATACTTCTTTGCAGCTTTTCCCATATAAATTCCTATTTCCATGTTTATCATGAAAACTCATTACCCTGTAATTGTACCCTCTCATCAGTGGAGGACAGAATTTTGACCTTAAGATGAGGACTAATTTTTTACGTGTCCCCTGGTCCCTCTCGCCTTTGTATCCTGCTTCATCTAAAGACTGCTCTTTGCATTAGACCAGAGAAGTGAAAGCCATGAGAGCTTAATTTTCTTAATATAAATTTCTACAGAACTACAGAGAGAATCCAGTCATTTCCCCTTGACATTCAATGGCATTACCATTGCTGAATCCCCCATTATCAATGGGGGGGTTACCATTGACCAGAAACTGAACTGGACCAACCATATAAATACTACAAGAGCAGGTCAGATGCTGGGAATTCTGCAGCAAGTAACTCACCTCTTGACACCCCACTGTTTGCAAGGTGCAAACACTGTACACTGTTTGCAAGGTGCAAGTCAGGAGTGTGATGGAATGCTGCCCACTTACCTGATTGAGGGCAGCTCCAACAACACTCAAGAAGCCCAATACCATCCAGGACACAGCAGCTCACTTGATTGGCACCCCATTCACCACCTTCAACATTTACTCCCTCCACCACCGACACACAGTAGCAACAGTGGGTACCATCTACAAAATGCACTGCAGCAACTCACCAAGGCTCCTTCAACAACACTTTCCAAACCCATGACCACTACCACTTAGGACAAGGGCAGCAGGTACATGGGAAGACCACCACCTGCAAGTTTCCCTCCAAGCCACTCACCATCCTGACTTGGAACTATATCACCGTTCCTTCATTGTCGCTGGGTCAAAATCCTGGAATTCCATCCCTAACAGCTCTGTTGGTGTTCCAACATCACCTGGATTTGAGTTGTTCGAGAAGGCAGTTCACCACCACATTCTCAAGGGCAGTTAGGGATGGGCAATAAAAGTGCTGGCCCAGTCAGCGACGTCCACACCCCATGAAAGAAATTAAAAAAACTAGCCACTATCATTCCTGATTTGAGCCTGATGTGTGAGCATTTTTATTATTTAAAAGAGCAACTTCAAACAAACAACATTTTTAAATTTGAATTTATTGGCTTGATTAATTATGGGCAGGATTTTTCAGTTGGCGTGTGGGGGTGGGTACGACACGCCAACACCATAAAATGAAGTGCGATGATGTTGGGCATGTATCCCAACATCATCGCGCAGCCCTGTGATATTTCGTTTGGCGGGCGTGCGCCAGAGTCGGCTGCACGCCTGCTGATAGGTAAACAGCCTATTAAGGCCATTAAGAAAGCAATTGATCTAATTGTTAACGCTGTCCATCCAACCTTAAGGTTGGCGGGCATGCGAAAAGGCCAAGCGGCCGTCACATCTTTTAGGACACAGTCACACGAGGGGACATGTTTAAATAAATTTTGAAACCATTTATTTAATTATTTCAATATCAATTCAATCTCCCTGAGGCAGCTCCGTCCTCTCCCCCGCCCCTCCACCCACCCACACAGGTAGCGCTGAGCACTATGGCTCGCGTTTTATGCTGGGTAGGCCTTAATTGGCCCGCCCGCGTAAAATGGCACAGAGCTGATCATAGACGGCAATCAGCTTCGCGACTGCTCCCGCCGAGCCCGCCCGCCGCCTGAAAAGTTCAGGCCTATATTATCGGGATTGTAACGCTCTGGGAGTACGGTAACATAGTGCTTCGGTTATAGGATTAGTTATCCGGAATCCTGGACTAATGGTCCGAGACGCTACTTCAGATGTCTCCATGGCAGCTGAGGAACTTAAATTCTGTTGATTAAATAAATCTGGCATCAAAAACTAGTATCAGTAATGGTGACCTTGAACTACCAGATTGTAAATACATATCTGGTTCACTCGTGTAATTTGGGGAAGGAAATCTGTTGTCCTTACCGTGTATCATCTACATATGATTTGAAACCCACAGCAATATAGTTGATTTTTAACTACCCTCTGAAGTGACCTAACAAAAGCCCCTCTGTTGTATTCAAGAAGATGGCTCGCCACCACCTTCTCAAGGGCAATTAGGGATGAGAAATAAATGCTGGCCTGGCTTGTGACACCCACATCCCAAGAATAAGTGAAAAAACACTATGTATTGCTAAGTCCAGAACAAATAGTCAGACTTTTATTTGTCTTTTTACGTTCTAAGCAAGTAAAAAAGGATAGTTTGAAAGAATCATTCTTTTGATCTTTACTTTTGCTCCTTAATTCTCATCTCTTTATAACCAACCACCTCTTAAATAATTTGGCTTTTAACACTTGAGCTTGCCATCACATAGTCAATACTTGTTGATTTATTCTTAACTTCGGTGTCCTCCACATATACATAAGTATATATTACCCTCTCAGTCTTTGATTTTAGATGAGCTAATGGATATTAAACTGAAGGTAAATATTCAGTATACTAGCTGACTATTTTCTTTTGAAGCACTCACCAGAGAGCATTATGACAACATGTCCAACAGCAACAAACATCTATTCAGACGTTAATCTCTTTGTTGTCAAAAATATTGATGTTTTAAATGGAAATATAAGACCTCAAAAGAAAGAAATCCATTTATCCTCATGCATTACAAGAAATTAGGGGTGTAATGCTGACAACTATCATGAGAATCAGTGGCCCAGATTTTCTGCTGGTCATGACGGCAAAATTCTCGGTGTTTGCCATTGTTGCTCCCCTGATGATGATGATGATGACAACTTCTGGAGTCCACACATGCAGAATAAAGTGGAAAATCAGAAGTTGCTGTCAGTAATTCTTGCTTCTCCAGAGGATGTGCTGTTGAGGACCTCCCATCTGCAGTCAATGAAAATCAATTGAATTGGTGAAACCTTCCACTCATACAGCTGTTATCCTTACTGTAAAAACACTTGTAAAAGTGAATGAGGTGTAACTGAGTTTTTAACTGTTATGACACAACAGTTGGTAAAGGCTGAGTTGTTTAAATCCCAGAGGGAAACTTGAACAACTGTCATAACCTGTATTTACAATTGGCATGTTTGAGATGCAGCTCTGAATTCAGGAATAAGACCACCAAGCCTCCAAAGGCTTTTTTATATTAAACTAAATTAAGCATTTATTAATTTAATGAATTAAACACACACAGGTCTACAAAGTACTACCATAATAACTTTTAAACAAATCCCCAAATTAATCACTCCCAGGTAAATCTTCACCAAGGCAACAGTAACCCATAGACTTTAAACAGACACCAGGCAAAACACATTTGACCATATGAATTCAAAATGAGGTTCCTTTCAATTTGATTCCTTTGTTGACACGGTTGTAGGCTTACAGGCTGGTTGGATCTTAAATGCCTCTGACTTACACACACAAACTCCTTTCTGTTTATACCTAGCTTTTCCCTTGAATGTAAATTTTCCATCGTCCCACTAAAAATATAAACACATTGCTTGGTGTCTCTAGGTGCAAGATTTCACCCATTCTTTTGAATGGTTTATTTAAAAATGCAAATTGCCCTCTTGACACCTACGTTTCTAAACTTCTCCATGGTTTCTAAACTTCTCCATGTTAATCTAATTACCATTTCAAGCCTACTTCTTGCAATACATCAAAGCATCCAGACTAGTTGGCTTTAATCCAATTAAAACACACACACACACACACACACACACAAATACCTCTAAACTCTATTTAAAAAATAATTTCCAATAACATTATAGACATTAATATCTCTTCATGACATTAACAATGTATTAATTTCATAATTACTGCTAAAAATTCTCACTGGCCCTGAAAAAACTCTTGTTATAGTTGCGGAATTTCAAATTGCTCCATAACAAATAGCACATTTTTTTAAAAAAGCCTTATCGTTTCATGTTTATCTTTATAGTATCGCCTACCTTTAATCTAATTATTTATTTCACTTTCTGAAATTTTAAATTAAAAATGAAGGATTCCATACTAAATAGGAGCAGAATACACCATTCAGCCCTTCGAGCTTGCTCTGCCATTCAATAGGATCATGGCTGATCTGTTTGTGTTTTGAATTCATCATTTCCATCTACCCCTGATAACTTTTGATTCCCTTGCCTATACGAACAAGTGCCTATAACTTCCTGGGTTTCTGTGTGTGAGTACCTTAATCGGCAGAATTTTCCCGTTGACATGTGGGGGCAGGACCTGCATGCCGACAGGTAAAATGATACTCATTGATGTCGGGCGAGCGTTGTGATGTCACCGTGCACCATCGCAATATTTCGGTGGGTGCGCGCGATGATCTCCATTGCGCACCCGCCATTAATTAATGGGCCACTTGAGGCACCAATTGACGGCGATCTTCAGGTCATGCACAGGGGCATCGGGCTGGCGGGTATGACACATTTGTATAAACCTCATCCACGGGTGGGATAAGAGGTGTCAGTGGGGTCGCGAATGTGCTCAGTCAAATATTTAATTTTGAAAGTTACTGATACTTGCCTGTGTGAGCAGAAATGCTTCAAAACTCATACCAGCTGTTTGGACAGGACTCAACCTTCAGGTCTGCACTGTACAGTGGAGATCCTTTTTGGGGCCTGCCAGTTTCAGGAAATTTTCCTTTAGCCTAGGAATGGGAGTTGTGCTCTCCACTGGAGGCACCTCCTCTGAGGAGGAAGGGAAGGCCAGAAATGGGAGGAGGCCAGGAAGTACATCCAGGGGCGCCACCTTTGGGAGGAGAGGCGCAGGCGCAAGGGGCGCAGGGCCAACAGACAGTCCAAGGCGGAAGGGGCCGCAGAAGACGCCACTACCCTGTTGCCAGGGTGCACCTGCGACGAAGCAGCTACCAATATGTCTGAGGTGCAGTGCCAAAGGAGGCTCTGTCTCTCAAGGGAGACAGTCAACTCTACCTGTTAGATGATAGGCCCTGAGATTTCCACTAACGGTGTGGGTGGACATCCCATGCCATTGGCTCTAAAGGTCACAGCTGTCCTCAACTTCTCTAGCTCTTTCCAGGGCTTGGTGGGTGATGTTTGCAGTGTCTCCCAATCAACTGTCCACACTTCTGTCAAACAGGTGACAGGCGCTCTGTTCAGGCGTGCATTTGACGTTCATCCACTACCGCTGGGACCAGGCCAGCCAGACAAAGCGAGCCAGAGGCTTTGCTGCAATTACTGGCTTCCCCAGCGTCCAGGGTGCAATTGACTGCACACATGTAGCCATCAAGGCGCCAGCAGGTGAGCCCGGTGCCTTCGTCAACAGGAAGGGATTCCACTCCATGAATGTGCAGATAGTGTGTGATCACAGGATGCAGATTCTGCATGTCTGTGCAAGGTGCCCAGGCAGTTCCCACGACGCCTACAACCTCAGACACTCCCAGGTGCCGGGGCTGTTCAGTGCTCCAGCACGGCTGGATGGATGGCTGCTGGGTGACAAGGGCTATCCCCTCAGAAGGTGACTCATGATGCCTTTCCGCCATTCAAGAACGGAAGCTGAGCAGTGGTACAATAGGAGCCAGGGCACCACAAGGGCTGTGGTGGAGAGAACCATCAGTCTTCTCAAGATGCGCTTCCGATGTCTGGACCATTCAGGGGGTGCACTCCAGTACCCCCTGGATTGTATATCGCTGACGGTGGTTGCATGCTGCGCTCTCCACAATCTTGCACTGGAAAGGGGGGACGCTATGGACGACAAAGATGTCAATGCAGTGGCTGTGTCTGCACATGATGAGTCCAGCAGTGAATCCGAGGATGAGCGTGCAAAAGGAAATGTTGAGGGGGGGGACGCTGACCCGGGCATACTCCAGGGAGGCAGGGACACTTGGGAGGCTTAAATCCAACGACCCTTCAGCTGGAACACCACAGATGGATCTGCAACAAAATCCTGAGCTGCAGGTTCCATACTCGATACTTGAGTGCTAAATCTGCCTGGATAGGAACATTAACTAAGGGCCTTGTCAATAAAGCTCACTGTGACACAACTCACTCATAACATTGGTAACCATCCACCTGCAAAGGAGAAGAGGCGCCCTCAGCCATGATTACATGTCTAATTTAATGATGTAACAAAATGAACTTAAGGAAACAAAATGACAAAGGTGTTAAACACCACACCAACTAATCATGACCTCATTGCGGGGCAACATTAAAGCACCAGTGAGAAACCCGTGGTGTGCCTAAGGTGTTTTAAATTTACACTTTCGGGTGCTACGTCTAGGTGCTGTCCCCTCACTGGCACTAGCATCTGAGACAGCCTGCTCATTGTGCTGTCCCGTTGGCTGTGAGCTCTGGTGCTGCTAGGACTGCAAGAGTGGCCAGCAGCTCTCATGGGTGGGACTTCCTTCCACTGAGGACCGGAAGGCCCACTCCCTGCTTGTTAAGGCCATTCACAGTGTGTTATCACTACAGGGCAGCCTTTTTAAAAATCAGTCGGTTTGCGACTTTGTATTCAGCCCTATGTCCCCAGAGTATTAACCTGCGCCTCTGAATTATTAGTCTAGTGACATTACCACCACACCACTGTCTGAGAAGGGAAACAGTGGAGACAATTCAGTCTCTGCAAAGCAATTTGAATAAATTAATTTGAAAAAATCTGCAATTCATGAGCTATATGCTGCTTACTGTGCACTCCTCAACTTCACTATGAAGGAACTTTTTATCTTTGACTTTCATTAGTCCATCCTAGGCCATTTAGGGGAGGCGATGGCATAGTAGCATTGTCACTGGACTAATGATCCAGAGACTGAGGGTAATGCTCTGGGGATCCAGTTTCGAATCCTGCCACGGCAGGTGGTGGAATTTGAAATTGAATTCAATAAAAATTTGGAATTAAAAGTCTAATGATGACCATGAAACCATTGTCGATTGTTGTAAAAACCCATCTGGTTCACTAATGTTCTTACCTGGTCTGGCCTGCATGTGACTCCAGACCCACAGCAATGTGGTTAACTCTTAAATGCCCTCTAAACAAGGGCAATTAGGTATTGGCAATAAATGCATGCCTAGCCAATGATGCCCACATCCATGAATGAATAAAATCCATAAAATTCATAAAAAAATATAAATTCATAAAAATAAAAATCCTTGCACTTTGAGGCTCTGTTCTGATTATGTTTCAACCACGTGCATTGCACATGTTTATGGGTCTTTCTGCGCTTGGGCGCATTCTGCCTAACCTACAAGCTCTATTGCCTAAAAGTACAAGGGCTGCAGGCATATGAGAACACTACCACCTGCAAGTTCCCTTGCAAGTTACACACCACCCTAACTTGGAAATATATATTGCCATTCTTTCATTGTTGCTGGGTCAAAACTCCCTGCCTAATAGCACTGTGGCTGTAGCTACACTACAAGTACTGCTGCCGTTACTGAAGATGGCTTACCGCCATCTTCTCAAGGGCAATTGGTGATAACTATTGGCCTTTTCAGTGACACCCATGCCCCATGAATGAAGTAAACATTTTTTTTGAAAAGTAGATTGCAAGGGTACCGGATGCGATTTTATTAGGTGCAATTTTAAGTCCAAATTCTGGTAGTACCATGTAGGAAACTCTAGCCTGGGCTGGTTAGGGGTCAGAATGAGGGGCAAAACAAAGCCTAGAGCCCCAGGATTTTGCACTGGGTGCTTCCTGTTCCTAATCTTTAATGATGTAGAAGCAGAAATCAAAAACAATCTGTTTAGGTTTGCAAAATGATACTAAAGATTTAGTTAAGACCAGCAAAACAACAAAAAATGAGTCTAAATAAACTCTAGTTCTGCACACCACTGGTATGTATTGGCAAAAAAATAGCTATTATAAATACAGTACTAGATAGTGTAGAAATACTTGAAATGAAGCAGAAAGGGATCTGAAGTTTTGGTAGATTTGGCACTTATGAAAATAATTGAAATTAAATTTTCAAGAAAGTTATATGAATATAAGTATAATTAAAAAAAAACCTGATCGCTAGTCACTGAATGTTTTCACAACACTAAGATCTGAATTTTGATCTCCTCGTACAAAATATTAATTGTATAATAAATAATAAAGCCATTGGATTAATTCGGATTTCTGTTGCTAAATTTGATGAAGTTGAAGTGGTATGGAGTTAGTAAAAATGGCAGTGTAATTGAGTACAGTAGGGCATGGGAGAGGAAACTGCTGGTGCTATTGGTGTGTTAGATGTTGACGTCATGAGGGCTTCGCTGGCTTAACTATCTTGTTTTACTCACCCTGGCATGGGAAGAGTCCAACCTTTCCTTAAAAAGTGCTGGTCAAGATTGGGGAAAATCACAGCCTGGGAAAACAAATGTGAATCCATAGCTTCTTTTCTGTGGTATAAAAAAATATGGTCCTATATTAGGAAAATTCTGCAGAATTCAGAGAAATGTGGATTATGTTTTTTTATATTTATTTCAGACTTAAAGGACAAACAAGCTGTGAAGAAGAAAGTAGAGAAAGGAGGATCAAATAGCACACCACCTCCAACTAGCCCTTCTGCACCTCAGCCTACTGTTGAGCAAATTAGACAGAATGTCCGGCATTCTCTGATGGACATTTTAGCAAAAAGGTAAATTAGAGTTAATTTTGGTGGACAAATTTTAGAAGCTATTAAAACAGGTTCAGATTATCTTTGTTATTTTTTTCTTTGTAATCAACAAAGAATCCAAAGGAAAGCAAGGTAAGAAAGAAGCCTTGGTGAAGTATTACTTCCTGTTAAATATTTGTAAATGGTGCCAGGTTAGTCCTAAACTAAATTATGTCAAAAGTGCACTATTGTTGAGTTCAGTGGTTAATTTACTTTTTTTTTTACTACTATCTATCATAAGTTATGTTGTTGTTCTCTAAAGTATAAATATTTCCTACTTGCTATATTTTGCAAGTCACCTAAACTGTAAAGATTCCTGGCCTAACTTTTGAAGGGCAATGCCAGTTACCAAATGAAAGCAACACTATCACTGCAGAAAGTACTTTTAATCAGTGCATGTATGGCATCAGTAACAATAGATTGTGTTTTCTGCTATTATGCTTGTCTGGGAAGGAAATTGTGGGCTCGTAAGCATAGAAGGAGGGAAGTACCATTCAGTAAATCAGCCATTACAGAAAAATAAATAAATTATGGAATATCAAATTCTCAAGCCGCTGCTCATCATAGTTTGAGAGTTATCTGGGTACAGATAACCAAAGTTCTGATGTTCACCTGTTCCTTTGGCATACCTGATTTACCACTGATGACAGCTGGCCCCCAATTTGAATCTCAACTATTTCAATAACATAGAGGAGGGCAACAAACTTGAATGTAGACTTTCATAAGGGGTTTGATAAAGCACCACATAATAGACCTATTAGCAAGATTGAAGCTCACGGGATTAAAGGTTTCATGGAAATGAAATTATCTAGGATTGGAAGGTAGAGAGCAATGGTGAATGATTGCTTTTCAGGCTTGAGGGAAGTATGCAGTGGTGTTCCCCAGAGATTTGTATTGGGGCTACAAGTGAGTTAGATTTGGATATGCGGGGCATAATTTCAAGATTTGCAGATGACATGAAACTCAGAAATGTAGTAAATAGTGAGGAGGATCGTCTCAGACTTCAGAAGGATATAGTTAGTCAAGTGAAACGGGCAGACACATGACAGATGAAAGCTCCCCCCATGCAGTGTGATAGGACGAATGAGGAGAGGCAATAAGTGGGGCAATAATTTTTTTAATTTGGAGTGCAGGAACAGAGACAAATCTGTCAAGTTCAGAAGGCTTTTTAAAACAATATGTGGGATTTTTGGCTTTAGAAATAGAAGTATAGAGTACAAAAGGAACGGAACTTATGCTAAGTGTTTATAGAACAGTGGTTAGGCCTCAGCTGAAATATTGTGTCCAATTCTGGGCACCGCACTTCAGGAATGATGTCAAGGCCTTAAGAAAGGGTTCTTCAAAGTGTTCTATTGCAGAGAGCCAGGCAGTGAAGGATAGAACTGGAGTCTAATCATTAAACACTTTATGAACTTTAATTCACAGAAATGCACATTTCAAACACCTCTTAACCCAACAATCACTGCTTCTATATAGAGAAGATCACAACTGATGCTCCAATTTATGCTCATCACTTGAACACAGTTAAATACTCAATTATTAATGTATGATTAACACAGAGGAAGTTAACTAGAATGGTACCAGGGATGTAAGTCTTCAGTTACTTGGAGAAACCAGAGAAACTGGAGTTGTTCTCCCTAGAGTGAGGAAGATTAAAAGGAAATTTGATAGAAAGGTCTTCAAAATCATGAAGGGTTTTGATAGAGTAAATAAGGATAAACTTTTCCAGTGGTGGAAGTGTCAGTAACCAGAGGACATGGATTTAAAGTGTTTAGCAAAAGAACCAAAGGAGACATGAAGAAGCAAAAATGTGTAGTTACAATCTGGAATGCACTGCCTGAAAGCTTGGTGGACGCAGAGTCAAGAACTTATAAAGGGAATTGAAGGGAATAAAGTAGAGGGCTTTGGGGAAAAAGCAGGGAAATGGAAGTAAATTGGATAGTTCTTTCACAAACACAGCATGCTGAATGGCCTTCTTTGCTATTTCATTCTATGATTTTATGTATTAGTCTCATGAGAAATGCAGTACTACTGATTAATTATCACTATATTAACAATGAAACACATTTTGCTTTTGTTCAGGCTCTCGGAATCGGATCTGAAAGTGCCAGAGGAGCGAGCGACAAAGGTTGCAGCCAGAATTGAAAGAAAGCTATTTTCTTTTTATGGGGACACAGATACTAAGTACAAAAGCAAATACAGAAGCTTGATGTTTAACCTCAAAGATCCAAAAAATCAAGTATGTAAATAGCAATTGTTCAAAAAAAAAAATAAAAAGCTTCAAGAATGCTGATTTTTGAACACTCATGTTTTGTAAGATTAATATAACAGGATTTAGTTTGTCAAGGTTGACTTGGGTAATTGGATTGATGTCACTCATCTGAACACAGGAAATATGTTTTGTGTTCAGTTTGTGCTGGCAGATTTGTTAAATTGTTGAAGGTAAGTTACTTCTCAGATGTAACAAGTTTATCAACTAATATTAATCTCATCATTTTCATAATTATGGATGTGAGAGGCCATTTGCCCCTTCCTTAGTTATCCATCCAGAAATCCTCTAAAGGCTCCCTATTGCAGCATTTATTTGATTTTTAAATGATTGTCTAGTTACTGTGCCTGAAAATCTATTCCATTTGTTGATCACTGTTGTGAAGAATATCTTTCTGATAAATTCCGAAATTTACCTTTGACTAGTTTGAAAATCTCTCTCCCATTGACTTTACAACTTATTTCAATTTTTCCAGATTTGCCTTTTCCACAGTTAGTCTACTGTTAACCATCTTGTACACTTATAACAGATCACTTGCATTTCTTTTCTCAAGGCTCAATCTTTTCTCGGTCTTATATCAGATTCCTTGCTTGCACATCTCCCTTGTGGCTCAGTGAACAAACTCTATTTCCATTGCTTCTGCAGTGATTCATTTGGTAGCACACTTGCCCCAGGTTTGGAAGGTTGTTGATTCAAGTCTCACCCCAGGGACTTAAGCACAAAATCAAGACTAAAGCTCCAGTAAAGTACTGAGGGAGAGCTGTATTGTCGGAGGTGCCGTCTTTCAAATGAGATGTTAAACCCTCTCTGCCCACTCAGGGAGACGTATAATGAATGCTCATTAGCGAAGGACAAGGTCCTCTGTTAAGTACAAATGATCTGATTAAGTAATATTTATAGTTAAAGGACATCAATGAGCTCAATATTAGAAAGTTCCTGGATCCAAATTTTCCATACCTATGAAAACCTTAAAAGACCTTAAGTCACCCACACCCATTCATCTTCAAAGAGTAAGTGCCAGGGTATATAATCTTCCCTCATTAAAGAGTTGTAAAAATTCAGGAATTGGTTTTGTAGCCTTCCTGTGGACTCCCTTCAGTAACTGCACATCTTTGCTGTAATTACTTTCTTGGATCACTGTTATGCAGAAATGGCACTGAAATTTCTGTGCCGTCGTGCTGTTGGGAACCTGCGCTGAAATTTCCAGCTGAGCTCCAGCAGGAATTAAGTTGTTGAAATTTTGTCCTATTTTTCAGAATGTTATACGCTTCTTCTTTCTCTAACCTTTGTTTTTAAAATCCTCAATCTGTCTGTTGTCTTTCTGCATCACCAATTGCCTCTAACCCCAACTGGTACTGAAATTTATGTACTTAAAATTACAATATTTTGTTGAAATGCCGTGGACTGCCTCAGGCATTGAAACTTGTGTGAGGAAATTGTGCTCACTATGTTGAAATGGCTTTCTGGGGTAGATTAATGGAGCAATACCTCTAAAAATATTTAGTAGTATTGCTGCTATGAAGGATTGTTGGCTCATTGTGAATGATAAGCTAGAGTGAGCCAAACAACGTTGCTCGTCAGTGTTTATTTTGTGATAAGAAGACCCCCTACACTTATGGTGGCATAGTGGTACCATGAACACATGGATTCAAATCCCACCATGGCAGCTGATGGAATTTAAATTCAATTAATAAAATCTGGAGTTGAAAACTAGTCTTGGTAATGGTGACCATGAAAACTATTGTTGTAAAACCCATCTGGTTCACTAATGTCCTTTAGGGAGGGAAATCTGCCAGAGCAAATAAGCTCTGCCCTAAGATAAAAGCAAAATACTGTGGATGCTGGAAATCTGAAATAAAAACAAAAATAGCTGGAAAAGCTCAGCAAGTCTGATAGCATCTGTGGAGAGGAAGACAAAGTTAATGTTTCAAGTCTTCCTCTCCACAGATGCTGTCAGACCTGCTGAGCTTTTCCAGCTATTTTTGTTTTTATTTAACCTCTATCCTACATGCGACTCCAGACCCACAGAAATGTGGCTGACTCTTAACTGTCCTCTCAAAGGCACTTAGGGATGGGCAACAAATGCTGGTCTTGCCAGCAACACCCCACATCCGATGAAAGAATAAACTAAAAAAAACTTCAAAAGTAATTCATAGTAGGAGACATTTTGCTGTTTCAGTGCTAGTTTTTAAAAGTATTTTCCCTTTTTATCCTTATTTTCCTAAATGACACCAGTGCTTATATGACAGCAGGAGTACAATAACATAATTCATATCAACAAATATAAAATTATATCACGTGAACATAAGCCGTAATATTGGAAACTGTCTGCATTTGGTTATCTTTGATGGGACATTTGAAAGAAGAGTTAAAATGGCCAGGAGGGAACTCTGCTTTCTGAATTCAAATGTGCCTCCTGGCAGGATTAAACCTTTGTTCGTTTAAAACCACTGAAGCTAGAGAGCTAACTTTTTGAGGAAAAGAAGAACATTTTAAAATAATTCATAAATTAATGCATAATCTAAAAACAGTTTGCCATTGCTGTCCAAATGACTGAAATTTATGCAGTTGATAACTGCTGTGCAGAACTGGAGGTTGCTGATTGACAGGTACTGCAATAATTGATCAAATTGATTTCAGCACCTCTGGATTAGAGAATGGAAATTAGCCAGCCATCCTGTTCCTATGCAGTGACTATCACCAGGAGTGTATCCTTGAGCTTGTGTGTGATATTGTCTGTAGCTCAGTTACTAGTCAGCACTCACCTGTGAATCATGGGTTGCCCAGCTAAAGAAGCATTTGTTTTTAGATCTCACTTATCTTTGTAGCATATGAGACAGTTGTGACTTAGCAAAACATTTTGATGTCAGCACTTGTTTGTAAACATTGCAGAGAATATTACTGAAATTTACTGCACCAGCCTAAAATTGCAGGTGCATTTGATTATTGCATAACTGATAATAGTTTTTGAGTTCGCACATTAGAAGATTTTTAAATTAAAAGTTAGGAGAAAGGAATTTGGGAACAGGAGTACACCATTCAGTCCCTTGAGTTTTCTCCACTGTTCAGTTAGATTGTGTCCCATCTGTATCTTAGCTCTTATCTACCCACCTTAGTAATTCAAGTTTTACTATGGAAAGTTAATACAATTTCATCATTTAGTTATTTATATGATTAAATACACTTGCTTACAGAAATGAAAATTAATTTTTATCAAATATAAATTATTGCTGAATAAAGAGACATTCTATTGAAGCGTTCTATCTTGCACTCATGAGGACAGACACAAGAGTGCCAAATTTCAAAGCAAGCAACAATTGATGAGAAAAGTCTGCTGTTTGGTTGGCAAGTGGACTCTGGTTGAAGTGTTGCCACGTAGAAAACACCAGGGGACTATTGACGCCACACGCTTTTGTTTGATTCAACAAGGTGCAATGCCTGGACATGTTCTTTTTGCCTGCAGAGGACAGGTTCCTGTGTATGAATATATGTAGCTTCTAGCAAGCCTGAGTGAGCCACATTGTGAGCCTGCTGATAATCTTAAATTGGTTGTTATAAATTATAATTTTCATTTGAAAAAACTTTAAATGATTTCAGGTCTTGTTTAAACGAGTGTTAAAAGGTGACATAATACCTGATCATTTGATTCGCATGAGTCCAGAGGAGTTGGCATCCAAGGAATTAGCTGCATGGAGACAAAGAGAGAATAGACATGTAAGATCTGTTTTGGTTGTTATTTATTTTTATGCATATTTCCTTTTTAGAAACTTTGTTCATTCATTTCTAAATTGCCTATCCTGTATTGTCCATTCACACAATGAAGGGGCATCAGTAAAAAGGTAGATATGGATGATTAATAATTGCACGGAATGTGTCCAGCCAATGTGAACCTGCTATTTATTGTTATTGCTACCTCTAAAATATGTATAATTATTTGAATATTATCTGCCTTTTTGAATCTTCTACTTTCAAATGAAAAATTATGCATTGAACAGGTTTTGAAAAAAGCAGTAAAAGTGATTCTGGACTTATAGTTTGAAGTTGCTAAGAGAGATTCATAGCACTGACGGGGCTTTTGAATACCAAGAGACATAAATAATGTAAAAGTAGGCAGGTTTTAAAATTTCAGTGGAGTGTAGAACTAGACGACACTATATATTTTGGGGGTTAACTTGATTGCATTGGGAAATTATGCAGAATGCTGTTTACGTCCTTAAACAAAAGAGAAAGTGCCTATGATAGGCTAAACTGACATAGTGGCACCAATTGGGCACCAATCCACCCATTGGGCAGAATTTTCTGCCTGTCGGGCGGGTGGGCCCGACCCTATCTCCGGCAGGCGAGGAGTCGATTCCTACCAGAGAAGCGGGCCCCGCCGCCATTATAAGTGGCCCGCCCAGTGTGACGTCCGCATGCACATGAAAGAGCGCACATCTCCCTGAGGCTAAGCGCTGCCTCAGGGAGATTGTTGACAGCTGTATAAACTTTAAAAATAGAAAAATAATAAAATCCTTAACATGTCCCCCTCATGTGACAATGTCACATGAGATGGGATATGTTAATAAATTTCACTGAAACTTTAATAAACTTTTTTAAACTCTACATGAAACCTCATCCCGCCGGTGGATGATATTTCATATTTTTTCAGAAGCCCACCGGGGCTCCTGGCCTGCCCACCAACCTTAAGGTTGGACGGGCAGAGCCTTTAATTGTTTTAATTATCCATTCAACGGCCTCAATTGGCCATTGACAGGTCGGAGGGCGGACAGCTGATCTCGCTGTGCCCCTGCCTTCCTGAAAATTTAAATGGGGCGGGATGACGTTGGGGGTTCCCCCCCCAACATCATCCCGCGTCATTTTGCCGTTGGCGAGCGGGCCCTGCCCCCTGCTCGCCGACGGCAAAATCCAGCCCATTTAGTTTAATGATTTACTTGCGGTGTTGCAATCGGAAAACGTAGGCCAGATTGTGAAAGGGGCATGTCTGTTAGACTTAATGCCTTTTCTGTTCCGTACTTTTGGTGTGCTGTAACTGGAATTGGAATTTTCATAAAATGCTCATTTATTGCAATGAAATTCATTTTGACAAAGAACAGATGGGCAGATTATGTATTCATAAGATTTCCTGCGCATTTTCATTGCAGTGTATCTGAAATATGTTTATTCTATCCACAGATGATTGAAATGATAGAAAAGGAACAAAGGGAGGTTGAAAGGCGGCCAATTACAAAAATAACGCACAAAGGCGAAATAGAAATTGAGAGTGAGACACCAATGAAAGAATCTGAGGTGGTAGTTACAGAGGTAAATAATAAATAATGAGATCAAATAAAATACTCTGTGAACTTTGTCAATATTTTCTCTAAAATCAGATTTAGTAAATGCCTTTTCTGTTAATGGATTATTTTTGAACTCATTTGCATGTGGCTATTGTGTTACCACCTAGTTTTGTGTTTCTAAAAGGCCTATGACATAGACTAATTCCAGGGTTTACAACAGGAAAACATGAAACTAAAAAAACATATCAGCCAGGAAAAAATATATAGATTTTATGAATTGGCAGTCCTTGCCTAGAGGTTTTTGCTGGTAATTTAGGCATGGAGGTCACCATGTCCTCTTGTCCATGCATTAAAATTAATGGATGGAAAACCGTGTGAAGCACATGAAGCTTACGTCATGGCACCATTTCATAAAATCTCTTCATTTAACAAGTGTTCATGATTTTTCATTTCCTTGTAAACTGATTTTTTATGCTCAATTTTTGACAAGAATTTTATGAAAATTTACCAACTGATTGTAGTAAGTTACTTGTTAGCTATATAGTAAGACAACAGCTAATTTGCTGCTACACAATTCCTCATGTACAACTGTCCTGTAACAATAATGAAATTAAAGATACTGTAAAATAAAAGTGGTTTTTATCTCTTGTAACTTTGACTCTTAACCCATAATTTGCTTGATGGTAATGCATCAAGACAATCCAATCAACAAATATGAAGAAACAGAACTAATTTACAAAACTAGTAATAGCGCAAAATTGACTTTACAGATACATTGTTGTAGTAGTCTCTTTAGAATGTAAAAGCAAAATACTGCGGATGCTAGAAATCTGAAATAAAAGCTGAAGAAGAGTCATACGGACTTGAAATGTCAATTTTGTTTCTTTCTCCACAGACGCTTTCAGACCTGCTGAGTTTTTCCAGCATTTTCTGTTTTTATCTCTCTAGAATGTAGTTTGTTTTAAATGAGGGGGAAATGATTTTTTATATCAATTCCTGGCTCTTAACGATTTTGAAGTTTTAACTTTCATCTCAGCCATTGAAACAAACAGCAGGATAAACAGAACAAGGTCTTGAATGTTTGGTGGTTTAAGATCTCACCCAAGGATAACATCTTTGACAATATCGCATCACTTCAATTGTGCGTTGGCGATCAGCCTAGATTATGAGATGCTGTAAATGTAGAATGATCAGCTGTATTACTGTCAGGTGTTATAAAGAGAACCCTTAACTTTGGTAGAAGAGTAAAATGAATTAGAAGCTGGCTGGCAACTCATGTTGTGTGTGATTTCTTAAACTGCATTATTGTTGTTCATGATCAGCATTTACTGTTGAAAGCATGAAGCATGTGATTTGATTATAAAGTGGCAAAACAATTTCAGGTGTTTTGTGAGGATAAAATGTGACAAAATAAGTTCATAACTAGATTTTGTTTCAATGATAAAGGCAAAAGCAATTTTTTCCCTTTGGACTGCTACTTTGTTCACAGGAATCTGTCCTATAGCTATTAGACAACAAACGAGGAGCGCTTGCATATTAAACAATCTCTCCCTTTCAATGTGTTTGAAAGATGTTTAACTATCAAATCACAAGCATCTTTTGCATTTATGAAACCATTTGAAGAAAATTGTGTACTTTCATTCTGAATTTAATCCAAGTGTATTAATTGACCATATATTCAAATAAACTAAACATTTTGTTGTTGAAGCTGTACTCTAGTGCAAAAAGGACTAAAGTAAGATCCATTTTCTCAACTAAAATGAAATGTTTCCCTTTTGAACTCTATTAGGAGGCTGATCTAAAAACTGTGGAGTCAAAGCCTGTAGTGGAGAAGCTGGAAGAGACTGAAGAAGAAACCGCAACAGATAGTACAGACGACACTACCTGTCAGCACAAAAAACACCTCTTTGACTTGAATTGTAAAATTTGCACAGGTAATGAAGGCGATGGTGTAGTGGTAATATTACTGGACCAGTAATCCAAAGAACCAGCGTAATGTGGGCATGAGTTCAAATCCCACCATGGCAGCTGATGGAATTTAAATTCAATTAATATAAAGCTAGTCTTAGCAATGGTGACCATGACAACAGTCACCAATTGTTGTAAAATCCCATCGGGTTCACTGATTTCCTTTAGGGAAGGAAATCTGTCATCCTTACATGGTCTGGCTTACATGTGATTCCAGACCCACAACAGTGTGGTTGACTCTTAACTACCCTCAGTTCAAGGGTAATCAGGGTTGGACATCAAATGCTGGTCTTGCCAATGATGTCTGAAGAAGGAATAAAGAAAGAAAGGATAAAGAAAAAATGTTTTAGCGGTATGTCTGGAAAAGACAAATTTATTTTTAAATGAATCATGGAATAGATAGATTAGAGCACAGGAGGAGGTCATTTGGACTGTCATGCCTGTGCCGGCTCTCTGTTAGAGCAACTCAGCTATTCCCACTCCTCAGCCCTTTCCCCGCAGCCCTGAAATGTTTTTCTCTTCAGCTTACCCAATTCCCTTTTGAAAACCATGATTGTATCTGCCTCCACCACACTATCAAGCAATGCACCCCAGATCCTAACCATTCGCTGCGCACAAAAGTTTTTCTTCATGTCACCATTGGTTCTTTGGCCAATCAACTTAAATCATTGTTCTTTAATTCTCGACTCTTCCACCAATGGGAACAGTTTCTCTCTTTCTTCTCTGTCTAGACCCCTCATGATTTTGAATACCTCCTTTCAAAGATCTCCTTTTAACCCTCCCTTTGAGGGATTTGTAATTTTGCAAAACTGGCATATATGAATGTAATATATTCAGAATATTATAGGAAAAGTTAAGCAGTTTTTATACCCAGCAATGCTTTCTGATTAGTGAAGTTTACTGTGAAGAAGAGTTTAGGAAATTTTAGGAACAAGCAAAAGTCATTAGGCCCAGTAAACCCATCATTTCTTTTCATAGTTAAACTCCAGCTACTCATGTTCTCACATAGAAATAGAAAGTTATTACAACACAGAAACTAACAATTTGATTAACGAATGAATATCGATATTCACCTCCTATATGAGGACATAATTTGAATTGCATATCCCTTAATCCATCTCTCTCCAGATTAAATGAAGGACATGAATTGTCACATCATAAGCAACCATCTTCAAGTTTGCAAATTATACCAGTTTGGCAGAATACATCACTCACCCTGAATAGAACCGACCCTGTTGTTGTCCCGCTGAAATCAACTAACTCATCCCCACATTGTATTTGAACCCTTTGCCACAGTGAATAATTTGCTTTGATCATTTTTATAAATTCTCTTCGTAATTTTGAAATTTGCAATTCCAGCCTCCCAAAAAGCATAAATTCCATAAGCTTCCTCATGACTTAAGTTCCTTATCTCCAGTATCATCATTACAGCACTGATGTCCTTCACACGATTAGATTATCAGAAAGGGATACATATTCTAGACACGCTCTTGACTATTTCTGTCTGCTGCAATAGCCTAAACTCTCCTATTTTGAGCTGTTATACTGCTAAACTGCGGCCAGAGTTGTTAACTGTGGCATGCATTCTTTCATTATAATTCCTTGAGTTCTTTCCTTGTCAACACATGGCTCTACTGTCCCATATAACATAGGCATCTTTTGATTACTTGCTCCAATACTAATTAGTTTACACTGATCCCCATTGCTGTATATTTGCCCAATAATTATTCCAGTTGTCTAAAGCTTACATATCTTCTGATTCTGGTTGCCCTGTTTCTCATTGTTTGCCCAGCCTTTTGCAATGATATAATTTGCAAACTTGAGTTTGTTTGCTTATGATATCTCAGTTCATGTCATTCATTATACATTAAAAATAACAAAGAACCAAAGTCCAGTCCTTGGTGTAGTTGACTTTAACTTCATTCCACCCTGAGAAATTTCAATTGGTAGCTACTGTCTGTTTTCTAACCTTAATCCAATTTTATATTCATTGAAAACAGGGAATATGTGATGTTTTCAGTGAGACAGATTAGTAGAAATAGGAAAGTTAGCAAGGGAAGAAATGTTATTTGGGCTTATTTTTCATCTGAACTTCTATTGGCTTCAAGAAAGCAACTCAAGTCAACATTATTATGAATAATTACCTGAAACTATTAAACTTAATTAATTATACTTCAATAACAAATACATTTTGTGGCATTTTAGATTATGCATCAGCGATGGCTTCCAGGTCCCAGCTCTGCGCTGACTTGAGAACCTGTTGCATCACAAATTTTAATCACAGAGAGCTTAATTGGCCCAGACTTGCGTTCACTGCCCGCACAATTAGTGGCGGCAGATGTGGGAAGGAGGTGGGCCTGATGCAACAACAGACCTGAATTAAAGGGCAGGTGGCAGACGTTGCTGAGGCTGCCGTTCATCCAAATATATGAATTATTTTATAGGTTTTTACAAAACTAGATTAAACATTTATTATCAAGAAAAATGATTTTTAAGCACATACATATGTCTACAAATTGCTACTATAATAACTCCTAAATCCCCTGCTTAATCTGAGGCCTAGTTACACCTCCATTGCAACAGTAAGACATATAGATTTTAAAAGACCCAGGCGAACAAACACGATACCTTGAACAATCCAATTCAAAGTGAGTTTCCATCAACTTCAGTTCTTTGTAGACAGCAGCTTGAGGCATAGATGCTGAAGGCTTTCCAGATCTTAAAATGCCTGCCTTTACACACGGCCTTCTCTCCTTTAAGCATATTTTCCGCTTTGAATGCAAATTCCCATTGTTTCACTATGTATTTGGATTCTACCTCCCTGATCATAAAATATTTTCATAGTACCAATTTTACCAGTAATCTTTGGGGAAAATAAACACACTGGCCTGAACTTTTCAGTTGATGTGTGGGGTTGGGGCTGACATGTCAGCGCGTGAAATGACACGTGATGTCATCAGGCGTGTGTCCTGATTGTCATCGTGTCATCACGTGACGTTTCGTTTGGCGGGCACGGGCCGGAGTCGGCTACATACCCGTCGATAGCTGATAGGCCTATTAAGGCCATTAATTAATTAATTAATGTCGTTGTAGATGCTGCCCATCCAACCTTAGTGTTGACGGGCAGGCGAAAAGGCCAAGCGGCCTTCATGTTTTTTAGGAAAGCTCATCCATGAGTGGGATGAGGCTTCCTAAAGCATTTACTACTTAAATAAAAAAAATTTCTGAAATATAAAACATGTCCCATCTCATGTGACACAGTCACAAGAGGACATGTTTAATTACATTTTCAAACCATTTATTTATTTATTTCAAAAGTGCATCAATCTCCCTGAGGCAGCACCGTGCCTTGGGAGATTGAAGCGCTCTTTCACGCTAGCCCCGACTCTCCCTCCTCCCACTGCCCGCACAGGTAGTGCTGAGTGCTATGGCTTGCATCTTATGCTGGGTGAGCCTTAATTGGCCTGCCTGCGTAAAGTGGCGGCATGGAGCCAATCGTGGGCGGTGGTCGGCTCCGCGACTGCCCTTGCCCGCATCTGCCGAGCTTGCCTGACGCAGCAAAAATTCAGGCCACTCTTTCTTAACTTCTGCTGGCTAGGTGTCACACTTCACCCTTCCTTTGAAAACCATCCGGTCTGGTTTATTTAAAAATACAAATGCTCTTTTACACCATACATTCTAAACTTCCTCCATGTTTACCTTAACGTTTACACCCTAGTTCATGTTCTAATACATCAAAGCCTTCAGACCAGCTGCCTTTAATCTAATTAAGTCTCTCTCTCACACACACACACACACACACACACACACACACACACACACACATTGACACAGTTACCACTATTTTACAATAAGTTCCAATAACATTATTATATCTTCCTGACAGTTGGTCCCCTCCAGTGATCAAGGGCACCATGAAAGGGGCAATGGAGGTGACAGATGAAGGGTTCACCCCTCACGGTACACCGTCGTTACCATCCTTTTCCAAACTCTGTTGAACAAAGTATCTGTGGAGTCATGCCCTGTGACAGACTGCAGGGTTGCCGGTGCAGCAGCTTTTGGAGGTTGCTCCACAGCACAGACGACCGCTACAAGTATCTCTTAGCACGAAAAAGCAGCTTGCCTTCACCTCATTTCCAGCCACAGGGGAGCCCCTAGTAGGAGTGACCATCATCGTGGCTTTCACATTGGCAATATCAATTTGTGGGTGACTTGGGTGGTTATGTTGTAAATAATAGTTAACTGTTAAGCAATAAAGCACTGGGATGGTTGTTGCGCTAAGGCCAACTTGTTTCCATTTCATGATGGCGAAGCACAGGAAAAAGGGAAACAGAGATTGACAAAGGAGTGTGCTAATGAAGATTGTGTTAGGTGCAGACTCTGGAGCCTTCCTGCCTCTGATTCCTCACCCCTACAGCCCTACTGCCCTTGGGTCTACCTCAGCTCTGGCAGATGCTGCTTGTTGAAGGTTGAACCAAGCTCAGAGAAGCTAAATCCCATTTCCTCTTGGTTGCATTGGATTATGGAGTCTGACTGAAACCCCCAACACCCCCATCACCTCACAAAACCACTTGTCAGTAAAGATGTTAAGGATATTAATTATCACTGATCACAGTTGCTTGCCTGTGAATGAGGGCCACCTCTCAGCCTTCCTACCTCAATCTTGCTTCTGTCCCACTGCCCTTGATCACTGCTTGCTATGTCACTGCCTCCTCCACCCCAATGACATTGAGTTGAACCAAAATCCAGGTTTGGCCCTTACAGGAGCTACCAACGAGCTTGTTGATAATCTTAATTGGCCAATTACACAGAGGGGCAGGTTGCCTCTTCTGGCGCCCATTGACACCATTTAAAATCAAAGTGTTTTGGTTTTGCTTTGGGAAACTAGTAAGCATACCTGATGTGTTGGTTTAAGTGACCATCCGCCTCCCCACGCCCCTCCCCCCGTACTCAGTGATGATTCGAAACCCAGTGCTACCTGTCAGCTCCACCATTCAATAAGATTATGACTCATCTGATGGTTTGCTTTAATTCCACTTGCCTGCCTGCTCCCCCCTGTAACCCTTGACTCCCTTCTAGATTAAATCTCTGTCTAACTCAATCCTGAATGTATTCAATGACACAGCCACCACTCTTCTTTCGGCTAATGAATTCCAAAGAATTCTGAGAGAAGAAATCCCTACTCATCTTTGTATCAAATGGGATATGCCTGATTTTGAAACTATGCCCCTTAGTTTTAGATTCCCTCAAGAGGGGAGACATTCTCTCAGCATCTATCCTGCCAAGATAATGATACTTAACATTTATACCTATCAATAATAACAATGAGCTCCTTCTAGTTACACATGAACAGCCTTGGTTGACTGTCAGAGCCAATAATATATATCCTGGCAATCAAGCTAGCTTTGTGTTGATTCGTCCTAGTTACTGGGAGTGTTGAAATAAGTTAAGTTTCTAGAAAGGCAGAAGTATGCTCTGAAATCTGCTGCTGTTTTGGCTATTTTGAACAGTTCATGTTGGCATATGCACTGTTTGCCATGAGATAAGTGAGAAAACATGAGGGTGGGGTAGATTCAGAATCATAGAAATTATAGCACATTTGGGAGCCATTGATCATGTGACCCATTGTGCATATGTAGCGATGTGTCTAGTGGCACAAGGAATTTAATTGTAATTCTCCAACACAAATCTGACTGATATTGCATCTTATACCATACATTAGTGCTCGTTAAAATAAACAACCCCTTGACTGAGCCATTCACTTCCTGTTGGGGTGGTTCAGAATGATTGGAAAGTGGGATAGTAAGCAGCAACATAGCAGAATTACTGTTTCACTACAGTTCAAGCTGCTTAAAGTGGTCTTACCTGTGAACCAACTGGACAAATTGGGAGTAACAGGTTGTAGATGTGATCTGAAGGTCTACAGTAGTAGACATAGTACAGAAAGATTTAAGAGTTGATCCTGGATGGGAAGAAAGGGTGAGGTTGCTCAGTTCATGGAGGACTAGAGAAAATTGATTGCATATGGGCGATTAAATTTGTTAACCTGTTGAACATTTGTTAGTTTTGTACAGCTGAAACTTTCTAATGTTTTTTGGTTTGGTAGATGCAATTTGTGTGTTTTATTTGATTTGGATGAACCAAGTTGCCTGTTAGTTGATGACATGGTGCCCATATTGTACTATATTTGATTTGTATTTTTTTCTCTACTTGTCATTCTTCAATTTAACTCACGAAGGTTACATGAAAAATTCATTGCGATATGGGTTTTTTGAATAGATGAATCATTTTACATTGCCAACAAATAGTTCTTTTAAGGTACCTAAAATTTTAATGTTTTGTCAGGAACTTAAGTTTCGTTCTCAGGTGAAAAGAGAACATTATAAACTCTTCCGAGAAATAAGCCTGCCATGCACCATTCAGTTCATTTGAGCTGAAGCTACATACAGCTCACCACTGAAGAAACCAATGAAAGTTGCATTTACATTGAGCATTTTATTTGTTTTCTGACTGCTAATTAATTTCAATCATGTTAAGTAACAGGGCAAAAAAGATTTCCAAAGACTACAAGACCATCAATACTAATGTGAGGTGCTGAAATATTATTAAACAAGCTTGTGCGTTCTGTGTATCTGACCTTGCATGTTCCTTTATTTAGTGATTACTTGTAACAATACTATGAATTGTGATGGGATTCCTTGTAATATAATTTTATTTTCAGGTCGAATGGCACCACCCGCTGAAGAACTGCCTCTGCCAAAAGCCAAAGTGGCAACAAGTGTGCTGAGACGCCAATCAGATGTTGATGCTGAAATGGCCTTTTTGGCAGATGCTCTTTCCTCTGCTTCCAGCATTTTGTCCTTTGATGCAACAATGGGAGAGAGACCTGAATCACCACAGCCAACAACCTCTTCTGTGACAAGGTGGGGATAATTATTTGAGATTGCACTGTAGTATTCTCGATATATGTATAGTTGTTGTTCACAAAAGCATATCACGACATAATGTGAGAAAATGTAATTTGATCTTTGTTGTATAATGTAGAAATATTCCTAATTTCAATAAGTTTATTTTCTTAAATTCAGGTCAGATACGTATGATATTGCAGAAGATGAATCAAGGTTCCTGGCTCGACTGGATTCTCTCTGGAAGGGATTTATCAACATGCCTAGTGTGGCAAAGTTTGTTACCAAAGCCTATCCAGTCTCTGGCTCAGCAGATCATCTAACAGAGGTACCCATTTTGTGTCCATTTTAATTTTACAAGTACAGTCAAGTTTTTTTATTGTAATATGTACTTTTTCATTGCTGTAGCTGTGTAAACTTGTTGCAACAGAAATACAGCTCAGAAACCAGTCCATTGTTTCGGCTAGCTTGATGTAGTCTAATACAGATGGTTCTAGTTTTTGCTATCATCAAATGGAAACAATTGTTATGTTACTCTTTCGTTGATATGATGAAGCAACTTGTATTTATACTGTCATTACAGAAATATAGTCATTGTATTTTTCATCAATTTTCTCTCATCAGAAGGTGTTGACATTTTGCTGGAACGCAGTTGAATGCCAGTTGTTTTAAAGTACCTCCCTCATATGGCCATTATTCATATGTGAGTTTCGGTGGTGAGGCTATTTGCAGGGGATAGAGGTCATTGCAGCTAAGCCAGGTCCACTTGGTCCCTATCTTGTGAAGCTGAATCCCAGCAAGGTGTCAACACCGTTGAGGGTGGGCAGGGGTAAAAATTACAGGAAAATAATCTCATCACGTAGAAGCCAGTTTGGCAAAGGTTTTCAATATCTTAAGCATTGCTTAATATTTCAAAAAGATAAATAATTTAAAATATTACTTTTGCAGTTGTTTGTTTGATTTCAGGACATAATTGGGACTGCAGTAGATTGATGACATTGATCAGTGGGACATCAGCACCTCAGTGTGTGATTTAGTTATCAGCTTATTGATTTTACGCTATTGATTATGTTAATGTGCACAGTTCACTGGGGTGGAAGTGTGTGAAGAACTTATCCCCCTTACAATTATCCCTCTCCTCTGCTTCCCCACTACATAGTTCCCAGTATCAATCATTCACATTCATTAAGCAAAGTATTAAGCAAATATCAGGTGCTCCTTCATAAATAAGTAAGGGAAATCTTATTGTTTTTACATTGTTTGTAGTGCATTCACATTGGTAAAGAACAGGGAAAAAGGCAGCTGTGTTTTTTAGCCATGTGAGGTGCATGGTGTTGGAAAGCCCGTGAGAAAAAGAAAAATTGAGAAATAAAGTAACCATGTCAATGCTCATGTTTATCCCCATTGCTAGTTTAAAATCTAGCTCATTTGTCAGTTGCTGGGGCTTTCCCAATGGGAGGAGGAAGTTGTAACTAAGTTATGATCATAACCTTCTTGATAAGGAATGCTATTATCAGTAACCTGAGAACTCATCTCCTGGTTGCACCAGTGATTGATGAATATTATGACCATTGAAAAAGGGGAATGCTGCAGGAGAGAAAAGGAATTGCAGGAGCAGGAGAATTAATAAGCTTGAAAATTGCGCGTTGCTTTATAAATTGTTTAATTAATGCACTATCACATTTCCCCCTCCCCCCACCCAAAGGATTTGCCAGATACTATTCAAGTAGGAGGTAGGATTCCTCCTCAGATGGTTTGGGATTATGTGGACAAGATAAAAGCTTCAGGAACTAAGGTATGCTTTGAAAATGGACTTGAATATAGAGATCCAAAATGTGATTGATTAAAATGTTAAATTGTACGGGTTCATGGATTCTTCTGTTAACAGAGTATCAATGTCTCCTATTACAGTTTGCTAGCAATATCAGGAATTAGAAGGGCAGATTTATGAATAAGTGCGTAGTATCTGGAATTTGGAAAAGGAAGAGGATTTTCCATCCATTAATTTTATTAGATGACAAATTGCATGGGATAAAAAGGCTTCCCAATATTCACTTTCATTACACAGTGTGAGGAGCACCGCAAGGATGAGAAATGTTCTCCATTTGGCAGAATTCTGGCTTTTGGCTCACGAAAATCACCATTTTAATTTTTTATCTGAGCTCTGCCTGGCCCCAGGGGAGCTGTCACTCAGACCCTCTCTCTTTAATCCACTGCCAATATTGACTTGGCTTTGACTCACTTTGTGCGATTGGGAGATGTAGAGGCCATTCCTCCAGTAGCTTCTGCTTCCATGTGCAGCCTGTTTGAGTCATTGACACTGGCACAGGATGGTGACTCTACCCCGACCCAACTGAGTCCCCAGCTCGGTTTCAAGCTATGGCCCTGAGGGGAGGGACAGAGATTCCAGACGGGCGTAGTTTTAGCCACATCCTTGGCAGCAGCCTATGGCTTGGCCTACTCAGGACCCCGGTGCTACCCAAACACCCAGTGATGGAAGAAGCTGCACTCCCTGGCCCACCAGGGCCTGAGCGCCAGGGCCCAAGCTCCTATCCTCTGGGAAGGCAGCTCCCTCTTCCCTGACAATGAGGATCTAAGTGATGCCAGCTGAGGAGGAGCCACAGCTGCTCGCTGACAGCAAGGGCAGCAGCAGCAATGAGCAGCCGAATCCAGGCAAGGTGGAGGAATCCTAGGGTGGTGAAAGAGGAGGGAATGAGTGAGTGGATCAGGGTGGGGAGGGAAGGGCTAAATGAGTGGGTCTGGTTGGGGAGTGGCAAAAGCTGAGTGAGTAGGGGGTGGGAAGGGAGGGAGGGAAATGTTGAGTGAGTTTGGGGAAGGAGGGCATGAGTGATTGAGGAGGAACGGGTTTGGGAATAGGGGCTGTTGGGTGAGTGTGGGGATGGGGTGTTGGGGAAAGGGGCTGTTGACTGTGTGTGTGTGGGCTGGCAGGTTGGAAAAAGGGGTATGTGTGTGTGTGTGTGTGTGTGTGTGTGGTGGGGGGGAAGATGAGCTGACTACAGTGTGTGCATGGGGAAGAGGCAAGAGCCTTCTGTCACCAGGGGATTTGGAAAGCTTGGCTGAAACCTACTTGAGTACACAAAATAACATTTTTACTAAGTACTTTAAAAACACAGATTTTCATACTGACATGATGTATTAATATATGTTGATCTATATATACTGAATATCACTGTGTTGCTTTATTGCTGTATTGTTTCTGCTAATGTCTGGGGTCACCTTAATTTTCAAAAATACCTTTATTTATTTTTATATATATATATATATATTTGTTTGTGAGATGTGGGCACTGCTGGCAAGTCCAGCCTTTGTTGCCCAACCTTAATTTCCCTTGAGAAGATCATGGTGAATTAAAATGGGGTCATATTGTGAAGCAATGCCGTAGTCCTTTGCTTCACTTTGCTTGTACATAATTCAGCAAGGTCATGTTTTGTTGTTAGTATGGACTTCATCCTCTATTACATGCACTAACTGCATTGAATACTGAGTTCACTCTGGTGATCTTATACAAATGCATTGGTCCACAGTCTTGATGTTAATAAAAAATAAACAAATATTTCTACCTGCTTGAGGCCCAATAATTCTACCCATTTATAGTGGCCCAGACACATTTGCATTTCATTACAGATCATAAAAACTGCTGTAATTGCATGATTTCTTGTCACAAAAAATTTCAGACCTTTTAGTCATCAGCCACTGATTTTTAGACTTTATTGTCTTTGACACTGTCATCTTATTGCAATGGAACTCTCCTTTCCATTTTCACTTTGCAAGCTGAATGCCTATATAGGATAATTGAGAGGTGGTGTTAAATTACAAGACAGCATTGAGGCTAGTCATTAATCATGGAAGTGAAGCAAGAGCAGTTTAAGAATACAAACAGAACCCAGCAACTTGCATTACAGTTTTAAAATTAGCACTGTTTATTGATTCCTATAAATTCCAAGGTGGTTAGGTTAAACCTGTAACTGCATAACTATTTTTGGCTGTAGTGACCTGAAGACATGTGGCATAATATGAGAAAGGACTGTAATATTGCAAGCTGTCACCATGTGCAAATTACTAGTAAATTAATTATTCCATATATACTTTAATATATTATACAGATTAGATTAACTGGCTTCTAGAATTAAATTTAAAAAAGGGTGAAATGATGGTGACACAGTAGCACAATGCATTGGTGTTCCATGAAGAGATGTAGGATGTGATTTTTGGATAGAACTTCTCAGTGGAAATAAATGGGAGCTAGATGCCTCTTCAGATTGAGAAAATTGGAAACAGACATTCAAACCTGCTCCTGTGCATCTCCCAGTGACTACTGTGGAGCATCAGAGGCAGAGAATTGGCTGTAAATCAGTAGTTCATCCTTTTCCTCGGAAATCTTAAACAGTACGAGGCGAACTTAAGGTGAAATAAAATGCATCAGAACTGTGGACTAAAACAACCAAAACTAAATTCCAAATTAAATAACATAAGATCACGTTAAACACCTAGGTGTTATGCTCCTGTTAGGGACTGCTAACATTTAAAAAGAAATCCAAATACCTCATTTTAATAGGACAACGCCATAAGATTTTAGTTTTTTTAACAAAACAAACTTCATTGTATGTAAAAGACTTAAAACAAAACAAACATGATTAGCTTAACAATATGGATTATAACTACGTATGCTACGCACTCAAGTTTACTTCCTACTTCCCCCAAGAATTCTTTTATAAGACTCATCAATCTTAAAGTTATTTACTTCTGGAGGGACCACCCGTAAGTATGCTGCATTCCTCTGGAGAATTCTCCTCAGTTCCAGTTATTCTCAGAGGTAAAAATTTCATGAGGTGGAGGCCTCAGTCCTTTGTACTGGTTACTTCTCTAGTATTTCCAAGCTAATCTGCTAGTTACTTTATTTTACAGTAAGACACTGTGAGGCCTACTGTAGATTCTCCCACCAGCTTCAAACTAGGCAGCCTTCCAGCTTCTGTTCCTCACAAGATTCAAACTAAGATTAAGGCTCACCCACCTTCCACGTGGTCAATAATGAAGTTAGTGTTTTACCCTGCTTTTAGTGCAGGTCTGTCTAACTGTTATTTATTAGGCTATCATCTCTCAGTGAGCTGCAAACCACACGAGGTCCAAACTGCAACAAAAATCCCTCCCACCAAGCACCCAGATAAATTGAAACCAACAAGCCTTCCTAAGTTCCACCCATCTCCATGACAACATAGCTTGCTCTGGGCCTGCTCAAAACCAATCTTTAAGCTATTTATCCCTCATTTACAATTGCTCCAGCTAAGTAAGCAACCTGCTGTTTTATAGCTCTATCTCTTCTATTCTGACTTTATTAAACAAACATGGGTAATGTTCTTAACTGCTTTTTCTTTAGGCATTCAGAGCCCAGAATTTTTATTACTTTACTTTCATAACGCAAATCTTCCCAGAATTAAACATTATCTCTAAAATACTAATATGAACAATGAACTAGATGTTCACAAACTGAGGAAGAAAAGGTTGCGGAAGGGATCGGTGGTTTTCTTAGAGGTTGTGACAGTAAAGTTCTGGCTGTGTATACAGAAACAGGGTGAGAATTATCCCTAACTCACTGTTAAGGAGAGAGTTCCAGGATTTTGACCCAGCGACAGTGAAGGAATGGCGATATATTTCCGAGTCAGGATGGTGAGTGACTTGGAGGAGATTTCCTGACCCGATCTTTGCCGACTTTCTGTCCACAGTTCACTTCAGGCAGACAGGATGTGTCTCATAGACCCAGTACTTTATGATGCTGTGGTAGAGGAGGAGAGGAACCCGCTGAGGACAGCCCAGAGCCAAATGCAGCAACAACCAGGACAACAAGAAGCGGCAGCAGAGAGCCAGGCAGCTTAGGATGCTGACAGCCAGGGACAGAGCGATGCTGAGCAATGACACATAACTGAACACACATAGTAACTACCTGCAGGTGTCAGAGAAGCAGTGTCAAAGACGTCTGAGGATGTCACAACAGTCAGTTACTGACCTATGTCAGCTCCTGCAAGAAGACCTACAGTCCCATGGAACGGGAGGCAGCCTTATGCCAGTGGCCTTAAAAGACACGATGGCCTTGAATTTCTGTGCCACTGGGTTGTAGTTCCGGGTTTGAAAAGGCTGATGATTTTGTGAGATTCATCACAGGCGCTGAAAGCCAGGCAGCTAGATATGTTGGATTCGGCTACAAGTGCACAAGTTGGATTCCCACAAGTACAAGGAGCAATTGATTGCACACATGTGGCACTGAGAGCTCCCTGGGAATTGCCAGCAGCATTCATAAACCGAAAGGGATTTCACTGTCTCAATGTGCAGCTGGTTAGTGACCACCGAAAACGAACCCTGCAAACAACAGTTTGCTTCTCTTATGCAACTGCAGGAATGGCTTCTAGAGGACAGGGACTATCCTCAGAAAACCTGGCTCATGACACCTGTGCGGAGGAGAAGTACAGTGCCTCCCATGCTTCAATAAGGGTAACAATAGAACAAACCATTGGACTGCAAAAGATGAGGTTCTGCTGCCTGGACCGTTCAGGTGGAGCACTGCAGTAGGTGTCAGAGTCTCTTGTGTCTGCTGTGCCCTAAACAACCTCGTGCAGCAGAAAGGTGAGGAATTGATTATTGCCTGACAACACTGGAGAAATATCTACATGAGCTTAGAGGCAGTTCAGTGGGAAACAGCAGAGTAAGCAACTTTAAATCTGCCTCAAAGTGCTATTATACTACCTGACCCCCTGAAAACCATGCTTACTAGTTGAATACATTAACTGGTATAATCGTTCCTTGTAGCCTGTCTCTACAGGGTGATTATCAGACCAGCCTGAAGTTGACATGGAAAGTACCATCCATCCTGTTTAATGTCATAAAAGCCTCTACATTAAATCTTTGTCTATTAATTTATAGCTCTCTGTAGAGATAGGTATTAATGTTGGGCGAGTGGGCTCCCTCCCTGTGTTGGATATTGCAAGTTTAAAAAATATTATTTTTGTTTCTAATGGATTGTATATGTTTCATTTTATCAAAATAAAAATGTTATAATGACTACAACCACAATACTTTCTTTTATAAATTTCTCTCATGGCTTTACCTGAAGAAATTTTTGGAAACACACAGCCTCTTTAGTCAGAGGTTAACTTCTTTTTCTCTCAGACCATTCATGAATATGTAGGAAGAATAGCTACATTAAACTCATAAACTAAATATAACCAAGAATTTGCATATGGGGCCACCACCAATTTTAATGCTAACAGGCATTTCCGAGTGAATAAATGTTGGGATTTTCCCAAACACTTGGGTTTGCTAATTACAGTGAGACTCAGTGAATTGTACATTGAGAATTTACATTTGGTCTCACCATCACTTTCATGTGCTGGGAGGTAAATAACTTGCCTTCTGTCAGCAAGGAGTGGTGGCAGTCAGAAGCAGTTAAGTATTATGAAGTAATTATTCCTTTGAACTCAGTTTTCACATAGTTGGTGGGAGCAGTTAAATATGAGTATGTGTGCTGAAAGACAAAGGCTTCACTTGTGTAGGTAAGAACCAAGGACAATAAGTGTAGTAAGCATCAGTATCAAACTGAAAAAAAAAATTACAAGGAACAGTGGAAATCCAGCAGACCAGGAAAACTATATTCAGCAACAAAGTGTTATAAATATTTAACAAATGGGTGCAAAACAGAATATGAACAGGAAAAATTGGAAGGGACATGAAAGCTAACAGTAAAAAGAAACCAAGTATTAAGGTAGAATGTGGGCTCATTAAAAACAGATGCGGGGGAACTATAATGGATAATGAGGAAATGACAAGGCTTTTTATATGAGTTTGTATCCACTTTGACAGTATATGAAGCGGATGAAATAACAGCGGTACAAAGGAAGCTAAAATAATTAATGAGAAGGAACCTAATGGAATTATTACAAGTTTTTTAAAAAAATGATAATGAAGAAAATAATGGGACTGAATGTGGACAAATCTCCAGGACCTCATGGTTACCATTCCAGTGTTTTAAACAAAATAGGCAAGGAAGTTTCATGTGTTTCATTCATAATATTCAAAACCTCTTTAGATTCAACAATTGTGCATCTGGATTGGAAAACTGCAATTATCACTATTATTTAGGGTAAACACCAGGTAGCTACAGCTCCATCAATTTTGGGAAGGTATTAGATAGATTTGTGAAGGATGGGGCACATCTGACCAATTGAGTTGAATTTTTTGAGGAAGTCACTAACATGGTGGACGGCGGGGGGTGGCATGGTTAGTTGTCTATGAATTCTGTATTTATGGGCTTTCAGAACAGATTCCATAAGGTTCCGCAAAAGAGCTTATTAGCTAAAATGAAAGCAACATGGAGGTATCTTTGTGATATGGGTTAGTAATTGGTTGGGAGCAGGGCCCAGGGGCTAGTGGGGGCCGGGCTCAGTGCTGTAAATTGAGTTCTCGTCGTTGCCCAGACTGAACAGCCAGAGCTTCAGACCTCAAAGACCAGCTTGAAAAAAAAAATTGGAACTGTCAGTCTGACTGGCAGTTGCCGTGTTGCTGCTTCTGACCTTCAGGCAGCTTCTGATTTTTTTTAAGCCAGTCAACCATGAAGCTGCCTGAATGTTGAACTGTTGCAGAACAGTGATTGGAGGAGGAGCAGCAGGTACGGGAAAGACAGTACTGATCCTCCAATCACAGATTCTGCTTCTCCCACATGTGCACTGGCCTCAAATTCTTCTGATAACCTTCAGTGAGTATAGGTTATTCATTTTTTAAAAATTCAATTACTCTGGGATTTATGCATTCAGTTCATGGGAAAAAAAGAAAACAAGAGTGATCAGGAAAGGATGATGTGCTTTTAGAAATGGTAAGGGGACAGGGGAATTGAGGGGTGGGTGTGTGGAGAGAGAGAAGTGGGGGGGAGGGAGAGTTGGAAATAAAGCCTCTGTCTATAATCACATTGACCATGGCAAGCTAGAGGTGGACAAAGGCGAATTTGGAAATATGTGCAGGGAACATGAGGCAAAGCAGCAAAGATCTCTTGGGCTCCCAGGTTGTGCAGGTATCCTTTTGGGGGGAGGGTTGTTAAAACAGCTGGAATCAAAACTGGTCTGTTTAAGGTTTCAATGGAAACAGGGAATCAGATAAGTAATTCTGTTTTTGAACTTAAAAATACATTAAAATAAAACTAATATTCTTGAGGGATTAGCACCAGGGAAATCCGCAGTACAGCATTTCTGTTGGCATTAGTAATTGTTTGTGCAGCTATTACAAATCATTAAAGTTTTCAGCAGCATCAAATTCAGAGGCCTAAAAGGTAAAGAGATTTTACTGTGCTCTTTTTAGCTAAGATTTATGTAAAGAAAAACAAAGGCACAAAGTCGATCTGTACACAATAGATATATTAAATATAACAACTCTGCGTCATTTCAAATGGCCTCTTTTTTTTAAGTTGCAGACCTTTAATCTGGCCACTTTTTGCAACTCCTAACATTTACAAAAGCTTTTGCTGTACAATATTAGAATATTAATTTATTTGGGAAATTTAAAATAATGCACTCTGCAACAACAAAATGAATATTGCTGTATTAATAATGGTATCCATTAGAAAGCACCAATTCTTTTAATTGCTTTTAATCCTTTCGGCTTTTCTTACAAGCCATTTATAACAGTATTGAACAAGGGATATACTTGTTTCTTAGAACTTTGAATCTATAGAAAAGCCACACACATTTATTGCTATTTGTATTTATAATCCAATCTTCAACCCACAGTAAAGGCTTGAGGTCCTCAGCTCAGTGGTAGACAGAGCGCTTTCTTTCTGGGGAAGCAAACCTGTCAGTGAAGAAGGCACACAGCACATTCAGGAGATCTTACAGAATACTGGGATCCCAGTTAATCTGAGAGGCAGATTTATTCATTTTGATCAAAGTAAAACTGCATCTCTAGCCTAGCAAAGCTCACTTTGGACACACATGGGGGTGAGTGTGGACTTGGTCGGGGCTGCAAAACAGGAGGAATTTTTTTAACTTCCCATTATACCACATACCTGATATACCTGAAATAAGTGGGACTGACTAAGAAGCGGAGTGTATAACAGGTGACTGAAACCAACCCTCTCCATACTCTGCAAACTCTTCTCTCACCATTTGTACCGAGAGCAGTCCCCACCCTGGGGACCTGTGGAGAACACCTCGTAGAAAAGTACAATACTGTGAAATATTGCAATTACAAAACTAAACAGGCAAATAAGTAAGTTGTCAAAAACTACTTCTACTGGGATTATTATTATTATGATTATTTGTTTCGTCTGAAGGTTGAGAAACTGTAGCTCTAGATGGAAGGAAATTAAATTCAGAAACTCCACCACTCCATCAGCTGTTACGACGTTTCTGTTCAGGTGCCAGGTGTTTACTTTGAACTTGCAACCTTTCACCATATCAATGATCTCTTTTAATAGTGTTGCTGTGAGGAATTATAACAACACCCAGTGCCCTTGTAACCTGATGTAGTTCAAATCATGGAAAAAGTTGTGCACTGCACAAAATAGATCCATCTGCTTCTATCGAGTGGAGGTTGAGGCTTCTGTTTGCTGACATGATCTGCTGGATATACACAAGTTCTTCCTTTTATTCTTCTTTTTCTGGTGGTTTGCTTGCCAAGCTGGTTTTCCAGTAGCTCTGCGTGGTGTGCTGCCTGTTCCTCTCTCCCTCATGCTGATTGACTTGTTTAGGTATTCTAGCAATGCTTTTCATTTTATGTATGAAAAAGAAACAAACAAGTTATAATGTATGAAGAGATCTGCAGGTGTGTTTGTACTGCTCAGGGCTTTCTTTTGAAGCTCTAATGTTATCTTCCCTCAAAGTTTCTGAGACCTGTTGAATGCAATCTACTAGGAAACTTGATAAGGCAAGACTGTACATTCAGTGCTCAAGTTAGACTTTGCTCCAGCACCTCCAAACACCAGTTCCCTCTCTCCCAATTTTGCCACTTTTCCAGAAACAGAACCTATGATTAGCAAGGGCGGGGAAGAGGGAACCTGTGATTGCAGGAGCAGTTATTATAGCTGTTCCCACTGACTACCATATAGCAATCTTTAAGCTGCACTGAGTGATTTGTGACAACATATTCCAGAGGCCAAGGAGAAGAAGCAGAAAATCAAAGGACAGGAGGGAATTTCCGCCAGTAATGAGGCTGAAGCAGGCCCTGGGGAGCTGTCAATCAGCCTCGCGCCAGGCCGGAGCAGGCCCGGGTGAGATGTCGCTCGGCCTCGCACCAGGCCGGAGCAGACCTGGGTGAGCTGACACGCAGCCTCGCACCAGGCCGGAGCAGACCTGGGTGAGCTGACACGCAGCCTCGCGCCAGGCTGGAGCAGACCTGGGTGAGCTGACACTTGGCCTCGTGCCAGGCCGGAACAGGCCCGGAAGCAGCTGTCACTCAGCCTTGCGCCAGGCCAGAGCCGACCCGGAAGCAGCTGTCACTCAGCCTTGCGCCAGGCCAGAGCCGACCCGGAGGCAGCTGTCACTCAGCCATGTGCCAGGCCGGAGCAGGCCCGGGTGAGCTGTCATTCAACCTCGGTGGACCTGGTCCACATCTGCTGCATGAACCATTCCCAGGGAACTGGAACTTTGCTTCTAGTGATACTGAGTTATCTTGAGTGAGGTGAGTGAATGTGTCAGTGCGTTCAGAGAGGGAGCGAGCTTAGGCAGCAGCAAGTGAATGGGACCGTCCCCTCTCCTCCCTCTCTCTTTCCCGTCTACAACCCTGCAAAAATGAATCAGTGCGAGCTGCAGCGTGGAGAAGGTCTTTCTTTTCTATACAGAATAGGCAGTCAAAATATATAAAACAAAACCTAAAAGATTTTCTAGCAACCTGAGTTGCAAGCATTGAATCTTTCCCACAAATGTGAAATTCCTGTAACTCGGGCAATGTACAGAACATGTTAATGAGACAGTCATGACAATTAATCTTATTTTCTGTACAGTGTTATAAATAACTAATGGGATGTTTTCTTGTCAAATTAGCAATATTGCAAAATGCTGTTAAACTGAAGTTTGTACTCTCTGGCTTGTTTAATAATCGTGGTGAGACCACCTATAGGGTGCACACAAACTAAAACTGCATTACATCATTGCTGTTCTTAATATTAATGACCTATGCTGCATATATATCAGATGATATTTGTAATTGGATGCCAACAATGGGAGTTATCACATTACTAGGACCTTTCTGTGATTGTTTGGAATTGACTAGTGAATCTTGAAAGGGGAGAAAATGGAATGCACAACTGAGGGTAAGGGTTAAAAAGGTGGGGAGGGGATAAGGGCCCAGAAACAGGAGAAGCACCAGGGCCCATGATTTCTCTCCCAGGCCAGGAGGTAGGAAATGAGTGTTTGGAGAAAGGGTGCACACACTTTTGGCATGACGTGACAAGTGGTGTTCCCGAGGGATGTAAGCTGGTGACTCAGTTTTTCACCAGATGAAGGAAGAGGGAGTTGTATATCCAAGTTTGGAGGCACAATTACAAAGAGACTAAGTGGGCAAAACTAGAGCTGATGAATTCACTCTGGGAAGTGTGGGTTATTCGCTTTGGATCCAGGAAAAACAAACTGGAATAATTTCTTAATGGCAAATGACTAGAAACTAGAGAGGAGCAAAGGGTTTTAAACATAATTTACTAAAGCTTGTGTGCACGGGTCACAAGTTGGAATACAAAAGTGACAGAGCGATGCTTTAGCTGTGCGAAGCCTTGGTCAGACTCCATCTGAAGTAGTGTGTTCACTTTTGGGCATTGAACCTCAAGACAGAAATGTTGACTTTGTGGAAGGTACAATGATCCTGGGTGTACAGCATTATGAGGGCAGGTTACATAAACTTGGTTTGTGTTCCCTTGAATTTAGAAGGATGATCTAATCGGGGTGTTTAAAATGACAAATGGATAAGATAATAAATTATTTCCTCCAGACAGGAAAATCTAGAACAAGGGAACATAATTTTAAAATTAAAAGTGAAATCGAAAAGTACTTCTTCACAGAAAAAATAATGGAGTGTGGAACTCTCTTCCCCAGCAGGCTGTGTATGATGGTATGGTTGGAATTTTTGTTGGATAAGGCCATCAAGGGATATGGATCAAGGTAAATGAAGCTGTAATACAGATCAGTCATGATTAGAATCACTGCCAGAAAAGGCTCGAGGGGCTGAATGGTTACACGTTCCTCTGTTCCTAATCATTTTTGGTCCTATGAAAAAGTGTTCTCTTTGTACAATGAAGTATGCAATTTTTTTTTTTTAATCATTTATGGAATGTGGGCATCACTGGCTTTATTGCCTACCCTTGTTCTATAAATTCGCATATTGCTCCTGAACTAAAGAAACAAGTTTTAAATAACTCTTTACATAGATATACATCTGTATGTATATCTATGTAAAGAGAACTAGATACATTTGGCTTTGTGAATTTTTCTGTTCTTTGACTGCTGTTTGTTCATTTGCAATGAGCATTTGTAAATTCACAGAGATATTAAATTATTTTCATTTGGCAGTACTTTGATAAGACATAACTTAAAGAGCCGTTTCAAGATAATGAATGGCCTAGACAGAATAGATGGAGAGAAATTAAACAATTTCAGAAGTGTCAAAAACCAGAGGACATTGATTTAAGGTGATTGGCAAAAGAACTTGTCAAAGACATGATTAGAAACTTTTTTGCTCAGCAAATGGTTAAGACCTGGAATGCACATTTGAGAGTTTGGTGGGAGAAGTTTTAATTGGGACTTTCAAATAACTTGTCAGATAAACACCTGAAGAGAGGACATTTGCAGGGCTACAGGGAGAGGCTGGTGGAGTGGGACTAGCTGAATTGCTGTTGCAGAGAGCACAGACATGGTGGACCAAATGGCCGTCTCGTGTGCTGTATCTATTCTGTGATTCTGTAGTAAATAACTTGGAATATAGATATGGCAAGCTTTAGACTTGCATACAAATATGTCTCCACAATCAATACGAGAATTTTGTCTCTAGCATTATCAACATTATAGTTGTAATTGAAAATATGGCGAATGTGCTCAAAGAAATTTCCTTGTATTATTTAGAGGATAAGTAAATAGATAGTATCTTATCACAGTACCATGCTGCACTTGGTTAGCATTCAGTAAATGACTATTTACAGCTATCAATAAGTTTTATATTTTACTGATTTAATGATGGCTCCCTAGAATGAAAGCCTGAGCTGGGGTATGTCTTTCCATGTAGGTTAAGTTGCAGACTTTTAAAGTGTTAACTATTGTTCATTTTCTTCATGCTTTTAACAGGAGATATGTGTGATTCGTTTCTGTCCAGTAACTGAGGAAGACCAGATAACATACACCTCACTGTATGCATACTTCAACAGCAGACAGCGTTATGGGGTAGTAGCCAACAATGTGAAGCAAGTTAAGGACATGTATCTTATTCCATTGGGTGCCTTGGAAAAAATTCCTTACCGACTGTTACCATTTGATGGTCCTGGTAAGTTCATATAGCAACTAATGTATTTTTTCTCCTTTAACTTATCTCACTTCCTCCAAATAAGAGGTGTTGCTCGGGTACCTGGATGGGCCCTAGTTATGATTCTCTTTTTGTGGGATATGTGGAACATTCCTTGTTCTAATCCTGCTCAGGCCCCCTCCCCCTTCTTTTTCCATTACACTGAAGAATGTATTGGTGCTGCCTCCTGCACTCGCCCAGAACTGGAAAAATTAATCAATTTTGCTTCCAATTTCCCATCCTTCATTCATTTTCACATGGTCCATCTCTGACACTCCCCTTCCTTTCCTTGACTTTAATAAGCTGTCTACTAATATTCCTGAAAACCCACCGATTCCCATTGCTACTCCGACTGTTCTTCTTCACATATGTAAGGTGTCCATTCTGCCAATTTCCCTATCTCCGTCACACCTCATCTGTTGATCTGTTCTGACCTTCCACAATGCTGCTTCTAACATGTCTTCCTTTTTCCTCAACAGCGGATTCACCCCAACGTGGCTGACAGTGCCCTCAACCATGTCCGACCTGTTTCCTGCACTTCTGCTCTTACCCTTTCCCCTCCCTCCAGGAACCATGATAGGGCTCCTCTTGTCCTCATTTTCCACCCCAGCAGCTTCCACATTCAAAGGATCATCCTCCACTATTTCTGCCACCTCCAGCGTAATTTGCAAATTCTCCCTATGTCTATGTGGATTTCCACTGGGTACTCTGGTTTCCTCCCACCGTCCAAAGACGTGCTGGTTAGGTAAATTGGCTATGGGAAATTGTCCCCCAGTGTGTGTGTCTGTGTGTGAGCGTGTGCTCTTTGATGGACTGGTGCTTGTCCTGGGTGTACCCTGCCTAGCGACCATTGCCTGTTGATGTAAGCTCCAACTCCCCAGTACCCTGAATTGGATGAACAGTTCTGGAAAAGTGAGAGAGCGTATTCGTTGCTCACAGTGCAGCCTCCTCTACATTGAGGAGACCAAATGAAGATGGGTGACCGCATTGTAGAACACCTCCACTCAGTCCACAAGCATGATCCCAACTTTCTGGTTGCTTGCCATCTTGCCCCTATGCTCATATTTCTGTCCTCAGCCTGCTACAATATTCCAGTGAATCCCAGCGCAAGTGTGAGGAACAACACCTCATCTTCCAGTTAGGCATTTTACAGCCTTCTGGACTCAATGTTGAGTTGAACAACTTCAAACTGTGAACTTTGGCCTCCATTTTGATTCCTTTTTTGCCAAGTGTGAGTCTCTATCTTGTTTTCATGCTTTTGCTTTCACACATAGTTGTCCTTTATTCTGCCATTAACACTTACTCTGGACCGATGCTTTGTTTCTTCACTGCAAGCATTACCACTTGTTTTGCCTTTTCTTCCATAACATCTTTGCCATTTAATCTCTCCTGCCCTCAAACCAATCCCTGACCTCTTTGTTCTACCTGACCCTTTCCCATTTTACAACAGCATAAAACCCATCCTATTTCTACTCGCCTCAGTTACATAGAAGAGACCCGAAACGTTAATTGTTTCTCTCCACAGATGCTTCCTTTCTTGCTGAGTTTCTCCAGCATTTTGTTTTCATTTCAGATTTCCAGCATCCGCAATATTTTGCTTTTATTATAATGTGCTTTTTTATTGTTTTGTAGAATGTTAGTGCAGTAAAAGCTGATATGTAGGTTCCTAATTCATAACTTCAGAGTGTAGCCTTGGTTGCTATAAGAAAGTTAGTACAGGTTTCAGGTAATTAATCATTTTCCTGCTGTTAATTATTTTAATTTATTATTGATATTAATAATTGATTAATTGTTAAATATATTTAATTATTTAAAATAATAGTGTACCCAACTGGTATTTTTACCAATAAATCCATACTTATGCAATTCCACCCCCAGCAATCTTGTAATTAAAAAGTGTTTAATTTCTTTAGTCAAGTAAATGGGAGTTGAGTTGTTGGCTGTGGTAGCACTCATCTCTCAATCAGAGTTGTAGGTTCAAGTCCCGCTCTAGGACAAAAATCAAGGGTGTGATCCTAGTGCAGTATTCAGGGAACACTGCACTGTTGGAGGTGCAGTCTATTGGATTTGCTCGCTCAGGTACATAAAAGATCTCATGGTGCTATTTTGAAAAAGAGTAGGAGAATTATCTCATCCCTAGTATTTTGGCCAAAATTCATCCAACATTACAAAAATTAATTATCTGATTATTCGCACATTGCAGTTTGTGGGAGCTTGCTGTGCGCATATTTGTTGTCCAGATTCCTACATTACAACAGTGGCTACATTTCAAAAGTACTTCATTGGCTGTAAAGCACTTTGGCACATCAGGTGGTTATAAAAGGTGCCATGTACATACAAGTCTTTTTTTGTATGTACATGTAGCCTGACCTTTTTTCTATCCGGCATGCAGACTTGATAGGTTCACTATTGCATCTCTTCCTCCACCTGACCTGAAGGGAGGCTGACCCACGTGTCTGAGGTGTAAAACAAAAACAGAATTACCTGGAAAAACTCAGCAGGTCTGGCAGCATCAGCGGAGCAGAAAAGAGTTGACGTTTCGAGTCCTCATGACCCTTCAACAGAACTTATGTAAGAGGTGTAACCTTAATTTAAAATATTTTTGGGAAATAATACACCCACACAAGGGAAGATAAGGCAATGTGTTCTCTAGATTATTAGCCCAGGCCTCTGGAATACTAATCCAGTAATGTAACCACTGTACTGTTGTTTCTGTACCAGTTGTGATGTCCTACATTTTAAAAACAGTTGACTCCAAGTGCTGCTAATTGAAACATAGATTATTTGGCATTAGAGGTGAGAAATGGTCTGTAAACAAGCTGCCTTCCTAACTGGTGATAGACATCCCAGAAGTGATGTGCAAGCTCATAATTAACATTCAGTTTTTATTTTGTTTATGCCTCACTGCATTGGAATGTTTTTCTTTATTAAGGATATTTATTGTTTGCATATTAAACTTAAAGCTCAATTATATTTTAGTGAATAGTTGAAGTAGCTGAGATGGGAGGAGTGCACAGTTTCTCCAACCCCACTACTCCACAGGTCGCACCATAAGTGTAAATGTTTAATTCACTCACCAAGATGGCCAATTGTTGAACTTCACTACTGTTAGACCCAGAATGAAAGAGATTTTAACCAGGCTTCTTTCAATAAACTCAAAATTATTGATTTATTATAAAACAAAATCTCTCTTATGAAAACAAGTTGCAAAAACTGGTTAACATACAATTTGTAATCCGGAAGTGTAACTATATACCCCTTTAATTCCAACACACACACAAAAACAGGAAAAAACAAACCAGGTCTGCTAAGGAAAAAAAGAACTCTTTTCCCAGTAGGAATACTTTATGAAAAAGCATAAAGTTGAAAGGATTTTGACGATGTCGATCTGGTGGTCCTGAGTGTAAAGACAGCTCACTGGTCACAGTAGTTGTCTGGAAGTTCTTTCCAAAGGAGCTTCAGTGAATCACTGTCCTTGGGAACTCTCACCTGTCGCAGCTTCTCAGGCTTCTAAATACAGAGGAGCCACACTGAGATGCAGGTTTTCTTGCTGAAGGTGACGCCCACACTGTACTCCAAGCAAGACTGGGATAGAGAGCTGAACCTCCTTCCTTCTCAGCTTGCTCTCAAAACACAAGCTAAGTCCAAAAAATAATATTCAAACATAACACATCTCAGGTCAGGTGTTTTCCAGAAAATCAGCAAGGGCCCACAGCCTGGTGGTAACAATTTTTTTTCACCAGCAACTAACTCCAGTAAATAAATAGTCCTTATTGGCCCAGGCCTTGCTGGTCATTTAGCTGAAGTCTTGTGATTTCTTGGAAGAAGCAACTTGCTCACAGTCCAAGGTGCACTTGTAACCTTTCAGAAAAGAAATCCTGGTCTGTTCCCAAAAAAGTCCAAATAATTCAATGTCCTTCCAGTTTTTAAAAAAAACATATAGTTCTTGGAGAGATATATTCCTAACATAGGAAAAAAAATCAGTTTTGCTGAGTTTGTGCCATAGATTTGGACGTGAACTATATGAAGTGTTACTGTATAGCAACAATGATTCTTTGCCCACAACCACCCCTCCTTCAGCCCCACCCAAAATAGGCATGACCCTTATCGGGAGTAGCACAGCTATATGTAACTTCCATTGTAGTGATGTTTTTATGTTGCTAGGGCACATTTTAATGCAAAATGTGAGACTGTATGAAGTAGTCAGTGAGGATTCTACCTAATTAATGTAATTTTGGTACTTTAAGAGATGTTAATACTATGAGTTATTCAGGTTTATACAGTTGTTATTAGCATCAATTTTGTTTATGTATGTAAATGATACATAATTATAATGTAATGACAAGTCATTAATTATTATTGACAGGACTCGAAGTAGTTCGCCAGAATCTTCTGCTTGGGTTAATAATTCGACAAAGAATAAAGAGATTATTTAGTGCTTCACCTTCTGAAGAAGTATCTGAAACAGAAAAACTGCCTATTAGTTTGCCTCAAGAAAAGAAAAGCAAACCAGAGTATGTGGAAGATGAAGGTGAAAATGATGATGATGATGAAGAAAACCAATTCTTTAATTCCTTCACTTCTGTGTTGCCTAAATTTAGAAGCAAACCCAAACAGTCATCACCAGTTGAACCTCAGATTTTGAAAACACCACCTTCGTCACCAGCTGAACCTATTCCTATCCTATCTACAAAACCATTAAGATTTCTCCCTGGAGTTTTGGTGGGTTGGGAAAACCAATCCACAGCTCTTGAATTATCCAACAGACCACTGGATGATATTCTTCAAAGTCTGTTGGGAGATGCAGATAGAGAAGCTGAACAGAAGTCTATCTCCAGCATCGGACCTGAGTTAGGAGAGCCTGTAGTCAGTAAAGATTCAAAGATGTCACATCCTGAAGAAATAAGTGAAAATCAAGAAAATGCTAAAGATATTTTGCATGATCCTCCAGAGGAAAATGAGAAAGCTGATAATATCTTGGAGGATGTCAAGGTTGCAGAAACTTCAAAGGCAAGTGGGTACCTTGCAACTCTCACGCTAAAAGACAAGCCTCCAGATGTTTCAACAGAAGCATTTCTTTCAAGTCTTGCAGCTATAAAATCACAACCAAATCACAAAGAAGAACATGAGAAACTTCGGCATCACTATAAGGTAAAGAAGGTGAAAATGGAAAGCTCAAAAGAACAAAAAGAAGCTTCTGGTAGTTCACCATCTCAGCCTGTGACCCCCAAGATTGAGCTATCTTTACTCGAGCCTACTACAAATGCTGAAGAAGTTGATTCTACACAAGAAGCTCTTACAAGAGTCTCTCAGGTTGTCAATGTAAGCAGAGACCCGAGACAAGCGGCCGTTCGAAAACAGCAAGGTATTATTACAATCAGCCAGCCTGTGGAGGAAAGTGCAGATGAACAATACTTGGATAACAGAAAAGATAAAAGTGAAGATGAAAGCTTAAACATAAAGGATGCAGAAGAAGCTGTTAAGAACCCCTTAGAAACTGAACAACGGGAAATAACTACTAAGCAACTTCCGAAAGACCCAGTTAATATTCAAAGTCAGCAATCCAGTAAACAGGTGCAAGGATCAACACCTTGTATTACAGAGGTTTCTCAATCAGTCTTTCACAATATCTCAAATACAGTACCAGAAGCAGAACCTGCAGGTTCTTTACATAAAGGAGAAGCTCATTCTGATACAGAAATGGTAGAAACACACACTATTGAGACTGTACAGTCATACCGAAGAGAAACTACTCCATTACCTTCTTTCCATGGCCCACGCGCTAGTTCGCATTTTGAATTCTCTTCAAATGCTGTGCCTACCCAGAATCAAACTCAAGTGTCAGCAGTGTCCACATCATTGCCAAGTGGCCCTTCAGGTAGCCCAGTACCAAGTGGAAACATCTTCCCCCCACCATTACCGCAGCTTCACAACTTTTCCCAAGTTCAAGGTCACTCTTCTAGTTTTCCATTTCAACGAGGTCTGCCTAATGCAAATTTTCAACCACCAGGTAATTTAATGCCTTCATTCATGCCAGTCCGGCCCCCACCACTTCCTCCACCACCATTTAGCCTTCAAAGTGATCCTCATTTGAGGTTTCATTCCCCAGATCTTGGTGCAGCACATGCCTTAGGCCCAAACCACATGATGCCTTGGCTACCGCCAATTCCCTGTCCACCGCAACACCACTTGGGTCTTATACATCTTGCACATGGTCAAGCAATGCCACCTTTCACCTCCGACCACCCAATTGATGTCAATAGATATGCACTAAATGCAGGAACATCAAATTTTCAACCTCTCAAAGATGACCATAGACAAGAAAGGCATCATTGCGATCTTTGGGATAGATATAGCCAACGCTCAGATCGTAATTTTGGCAAGGAGCATGGCAGTCATCATAGACATAGGTTTTATAGTGATTCTTATCATCGAAGAAAAGATAGACACAAAGAAAGAGAGAGGGACAAATACTGGGACCGAGATTCAGAACGAGACAGGGACAAATATAAAGACAGAGACCGCGATAAAGGGAGAGACAGAGAAAGGAGAAGTCGCCATGAGGACAGGCATAGAGATAAAGATCGGGACCGATATCGGGAAAGGAGCCATGATGATGCAGACTCGAGAAGAGATCGAAGCAAAGAAAGAGAAAGGAGCCATGATGGTGCAGACTCAAGAAGAGTGCGTAGCAAAGAAAGAGAAAGGAGCCATGATGGCGCAGATTCGAGAAGAGATCGAAGCAAAGAAAGAGAAAGGAGCCATGATGGTGCAGACTCGAGAAAAGTACGTAGCAAAGAAAGAGAAAGGAGCCATGATGGTGCAGATTCGAGAAGAGATCGAAGCAAAGAAAGAGAAAGGAGCCATGATGGTGCAGACTCGAGAAGAGTGCGTAGCAAAGAAAGAGAAAAGAGCCATGATGGTGCAGCCTCGAGAAGGGAACGAAGTAAAGAAAGAGAAAGGAGCCATGATGGTGCGATCTCGAGAAGGGAACGAAGTAAAGAAAGAGAAAGGAGCCATGATGGTGCCATCTCGAGAAGGGAACGAAGTAAAGAAAGAGAAAAGAGCCATGATGGTGCAGTCTCGAGAAGGGAACGAAGTAAAGAAAGAGAAAAGAGCCATGACGGTGCAGTCTCGAGAAGGGAACGAAGTAAAGAAAGAGAAAGGAGCCATGATGGTGTGGACTCGAAAAGAGAGCGAAGCAAAGAAAGAGAAAGGAGCCATGATGGTGCGGTCTCTAGAAGAGAGCGAAGCAAAGAAAGAGAAAGGAGCCATGATGGTGCAGACTCGAGAAGGGAACGAAGCAAAGAAAGAGAAAAGAGTAAACCTGAAAATGAAGATCATGATAGTGACAGAGATAGAGGAAGGGGAAGAAGTAAGGACAAACATAGAGAGAAGGTCCAGGAAAGAGAAAAAGATGCAGACTGGGAAAAACACCACAGGGATAAAGACCATGATAAAAGGGACCACAGTGACAGAAGCAAAAGCAAGAGGAGAAAGAGTTCTCCAGAGTCTACTACTGACTGACTTGTCAGTACAGAACCAAAAATGCTAATCTGTGAACTTTGTCCTGATAATTTGAAGCAGAAATAAATGGTATATCTGTACTCGTCAACTAGGATGCCAGTTCATGTTGCAATGTTATGACATGATTTCACTTGTGTGTTTTCTTGTACAACATACAGTATTTACAACCATGTCTTGCTGCTCTTAAATACTAATTAACAATACAAGAAGCTGGTAGAATAACTTTTTAAGTAGTTTTATTACTTCTGATTATTAGCCAAACAGATAGTTCTAGCATGAGCTACTATATATGTCAAAATTAAAAAAAGTTTAAAAACCACAGCTCTTGCTGTTTCTGTTGTATGGATTCTTTCCGAAAATAATGCACGCATTGTAGGCAATTTGCAGTGGCACACACTTATGAATAATTATACAAAGATATCATGTTCTTATTCAAACCAGTTGTGGTTGTACATTTCTGAAGTTTTATGTTGTACTATTTCAATCTATTAATTCCAGTTGCAAGAGTTGGCTGTTAACTATTGCACTGTTTTGATGCTTAAACAGGCAATCACTACAATGTAAGTGTTGTATTAAAGTTTTAGATAAAGAGTGCATTGAGAATAAAACTATACATCCAACTATATTTTGTAAAATTGTCACCTTGTTACTTGGCTATTATCTTTGTTGCTTCAACATTGTAGATTATTGCTTGTATACTACCTTTTTTCTGTTATTATTCATCAATCTTTTTACTGATGAATCTATGTAAATATTTTAAATGATGTTTTCATTGTAAATGATTATAAAAATGGATTTTCTTCACATTATAGTTGTGTTCTGGTTTTAATATAGCATATCCCTAAATGTGGTTTGGGAATTTTCGAGAATTAAACCATATGCTATAACTAATTTGAGGGTGGTGGAACGCTCCTGTCAGGTTTTTTGGTAAGTACACTTGGGAAGTATGAGGGAACTTTATTCTGCATCTTAATTAATGCAACGACAGGTGATTAATGCGAAAGTAGGAAAGTACTTCATTTCTCACAATAAGTCAAGATGGTAAAGGTAAAGTTAAGAAAAACAAAGTAAGGATCAAGTTATGAGTGTCTAAGTAGAGCTGGCATTCACTTTCACCCTTTGACCTTTTCAAAGAACAAAGAAAAGCACAGCACAGGAACAGGCCCTTCGAACCTCCATGCCTGCGCCTGTCAAACTAAAACATTTTGCACTTCCGGGGTCCATATCCCTCTATTCATATATTTGTCAAGCCGCCTCTTAAACACCACTATCGTACCTGCTTCCACCACCACCTCTGGCAGCGAATTCCAGACACACACTACCCTCTGCATAAAAAAACTTGCCCCGCACATCTCCTCTAAAGTTTTCTCCTCTTATCTTAAATCTATGTCCCCTAGTAATTGACTCTTCCACCCTGGGAAAAAGCCTCTGACTATCTACTCTGTCCATGCTACTCATAATTTTGTAAACATAGAAGTCGCTCCTCAATCTCCGTCGCTCTAGTGAGAACAATCCAAGTTTCTCCAACCTCTCCTCATAGCTAATAACCTCCAGACCAGGCAGCATCCTGGTAAACCTCCTCTGCACCCTCTCCAACGCCTCCATATCCTTCTGGTAATGTGGCAACCAGAATTGCACCCAATATTCCAAGTGTGGCCTAACCAAGGTTCTATACAGCTGCAGCATGACTTCCCAGCTTTTATACTCAATACCCCTGCTGATGAAGCTAGAATGGCATATGCCTTCCTGAGTACCTTATCCACCTGCATTGCCATTTTCAGTGACCTGTGGACCTGTAGACCCAGATCCCTCTGCCTGTCGATGCACTTTAAGGGTTCTGCCATTTACTGTATAATTCCTACCTGTATTAGACCTTCCAAAATGCAATACCTCTCGTTTGTCCGGATTAAACTCCATCTGCCATTTCTCCGCCCAAGTCTCCAATCAATCTATATCCCGTTGTATCCTTTGACTATCCTCTTCACTATCTGCAACTCCAACCTTGGTGTCATCTGCAAACTTACTAATTAGCCCAGTTACATTTTCTTCCAAATCATTTACGTATACTACAAACAGCAAAGGTCCCAGCACTGATCCCTGCGGAACACCACTAGTCACAGCTCTCCATTCAGAAAAGTACCCTTCCAATGCGACCCTCTGTCTTCTATGTCCAAGCCAATTCTGTATCCATCTTGTCAGCTCACCTCTGATCCTGTGCGACTTTACCTTCTGTACCAATCTGCCATGAGGGACCTTGTCAAAGGCCTCACTGAAATCCATGTAGATAACATCCACTGCCCTTCCATTGTTGATCATCTGTCACTTCCTTGAAAAACTCGATCAAGTTAGTGAGACACAACCTCCCCTTCACAAAACCATGCTGCTTCTCACTAATATGCCCATTTGCTTCCAAATGGTAGTAAATCCTGCCATGAAGAATCTTCTCCAATAATTTCCCTACCACTGACATAAGGCTCACTGGCCTGTAATTTCCTGGATTATCCCTGCTACCCTTCTTAAACAATGGAACAACATTGGCCATTCTCCAGTCGTCTGGGACCTCACCCGTAGCCAGTAAGGGTACAAAGATTTCTGTCAAGGCCCCAACAATCTCTCCCTTGCCTCCCTTAGTACTCTGGGGTAGATCCCATTTGGCCCTGGGGACTTATCCATCTTAATATTCTTCAAGATGCCTAACACCACTTTTTTGATCTCAACATGATCCAGGCTATCTACACACACTTCCCTAGACTAGTTTTCTTACAACCTGGCATTAATTTTAACCCTTTGAGCTCCTCATGGTGTAAGATTACAAGGGCACCAAAAAGAAATATCCCTCGCAAAACTTAATACATAAAAATACATGACACATGGATCTGGTTAACGTTGAACTGCTTGCTGTTGACCTATCTGGAAACGTCTTTCAAGGCAGTTTTTCAGCTTCTACCTCCTACCCAAAAAAAAAATAACCGACGCCTCAATGAAAATTCCTTTTGCTTAAAACAAAAAGCTTTTTTTCAACTCCAAAACATTTAATTACTAACTGATTTCAAAGTCACTGGGCATTGGAAGCATAAATTACCATATTGTCAGGGTCCTTTGCTAAATAGCAACTCTAACTTATTTTGGCTTTGCAGTGCAAATGCAACAATTTCTTGACATACATGGAGATTGACAAGCTTCATTGTTTTTCTTAGACACCTCACAATGTACCTTTGGCTACAAGTTGCTGGATTTTGTACACAATTTCAGCATGTATATTAATTGTGCTATTAGTTTGCCAACAAGTTATGGCCCAGTCGATGCACCCTGTTTTCTTCCAAATCTTGTAACTATTATTAATTCCCCATTAAAAGTTGCAGTGGTCTCTGCCTCAACCCCACCTTGTGACAACAACTTGCTTTCATTTAGCATCTTTAACTAGTAAAGATAATGTCAGGTACTTTACAGGAGGGCTATCAAACAAAATTGGACACTGAGCCAAATGGGATAGGTGACCAAACGCTTAGCCAGAGGGTCAAAGAGGTAGGTTTTAAGGACCTGTCTTAAAGGAGGACTGAGAGGTAGAGAGGAGGAAACATTTAGGGAAAATTCTAGAGTTTAGGATTGAGGTAGCTGAAGGACAGACACTAATGGTGGAGCACTTAAAATGAGAGATGTGCAAGTGTCCAGAATTGAAGGATCGCAGCAATCCTAAAGGATTACAGAGATAAGGAGGGATGGGGCACAGAGGTATTGATAACATGGATATGAATGTTAAAACTGAGGCATTGCCAATGTACGTCAGTGAACATGGGTAATTGGTGACTGGAATGTGGTACAAATGAGCATATGGCAGTAAAGTTTTGGATGGAGGGTGATGTATTTCAGATGATGCTGCTGAGAGCCAGCATGTAGATGAGAAATAGAAGGGGGCCAATAGATCCTTGGACTCCAGACATTACAGTGTGGGAATTGGAAGAGAAGCCATTGCAGGTGAATCTCTCTGGATAAATAAGGATGGAACCAGTTGAGAACAGTTCCACCTAGTTGGATAACAGAAGTGTTGGAGGACAATGATGTGTCAAAGGCTGCAGACAGGTCAGAAAGAATGAGGAAGGATAGTTTACCTTTGTCACAGTCACATATGGTGTCATTTGTGACTTTGATAGGGGGTGGTTATGGCATAGAACCCCTTTGAAGAAATTTCTCCTAACCCTTCTCACTCATTTGATTTTCTTTGATTACTCCTTGTCACCGACTCCTCAACCTCCTTCCTTACTGTCAAAACTGTTCACTATTTTAAAATTTTCTATTAAATTCATTCTTGTTCTTTGGAATGTGGAAATAGAGCAACTACCTTGAGAATATCAGTTGTTTCCCATCTCCGACATCCTGGTCAATCAACACTTTCCGTAGGTCGTTAGTGCTCCTTTTGTGTGCAAAGTTCAAAACTCAGTGACCTAACCAATGTTTTGAAATTACTTAGAATATACAGCACAGAAATAGATCTTTTGGCCCAACCAGTCCATGCCAGCATCTATACTCCACTCCTGTATTCATCTAACTCTGACAGCAAAATCTCATATTCCTTTCTCCATTAAATGCTGAACTGGGCGTTTTAATTGCACAAGAAATCACCCCACAACAATGTAGCACCTCTTCAATACAGTACTGATGTGTTGATTCGGATTCTGTGCTCAAGTCTCTGGTGTGTGACTTGAAAACACAACCTACTGATTCAGAGGTGAGTGTGTTACCCACTTGTTTACTATTAATGAAGTGCAGGTATTCTGGTAGTCTCAATGGCTTTATTGACCTGTATTCACATTTTCAGAGAATTATGCCTTAGTTTAAAAGAAAAGTACAATTCTCTCTGTTCACCTAAAGCCTTCAACATATTAATGTTTTTTCTCCTAAAATGTATTACCTCTAACTTATCCATATTCAATTGTTTCTGTCACCAGTCTGCCCACACTGCCAACCTACATTTATCTCAAATCTTTTACAGTTCTATTTGTCAAATCACATACTCTTGTGTCATCAGCAAATTTGGAGATTTTGTTTCAATACCCAAATCCAAATTATCTCTATGTACCAAGGATAAAAGGACTCAAACACTGACACAAAAATGAAACACTGTCAATGCTGAAAAGCTGAACCGAAAACAGAAAATGCTGGAAACTAAGGTCAGGCAGCAGCTGCAGAGAGAGAAACAAGAGTTTAGTGTCTCAGGTTGATGGTCAATTCCGTTCCTTTCTCTTTCCACAGATGCGAGTGTTTCCAGCATTTTCTGTTCACACTTCTGTTAAATTTGTTTTTGCCATGCTTAATTAACCTATGTATTTTGTAAATGGTTGCTAGTTCTATGTTGAATTATGAATTCTTCAAAGTTTTCACATAACTGATAGACTACCTGGCTTATCCTTCTTCAACATAGTGTTACACGTAAGCTTATTCTGAATTAAATGCTGCCTTATCCTTCCCTTCCATGATATGTAATTGTTTCAAAGTGTAATCTTGTTCTAGATATTGAACCACAGACTTTAATAGCACAAAAGATAGTCTCAGCTCATTGCAACAATATCAGCACTAGCTCCAATAGCTCCTGCGATCTAATTTCACATACCTTTCCTTGCACACTTTTATGTTCTTAATTTTCAAATACTTACTCGTGATGTTGTAGTCTCTGAGTTACGTTTCAACTCTGGATCTGTGAACAGAGGAAACTATGCAGTATAATAAGTTTCAAACTTTTAACATGTTCTTAAACAAAAAAAATGATTAAAAAATACTCTGAAGCCAGTTTAACGTAGATGAAATATTCAAGCCACTTTTTGACTTATGTTAGACAGTTGTTTCAAAATGAAGGTTGTAATTCTTTATTAATAATGATTCATAATTCTTACTAAAACAGGTACTTTAATTGAGCAAAATGGTTGTCATTTAGTACATTGTGTACTCTAAATAAGCAAGGTAACTATTAATATCACAGCATGACATTTATGGAAAAATAGCCGATTTTTAAAAATAACCAAATGATAGGTGGTATTCTAGAAAGTGCAGATCAAATAGACTGAGATCCGTCACATTAATTTTATTAACTGATTAAAGCAGATATTCAAGTTTGGACAATTTTATATTTCACAATTTAATTAATACGAAAATAATTGGAAATGCAGCAAGATGAAAAGGACCCCAACGCAGTTCCTGCAGCACCCACTGGACATAATTCATCCATAGTTTGAAATTGTTAGCTGAGTTTGTAAAATTTTCAAGTACATGCATAATTGTTGATTTGGATTGCATATCCCTATTGAGAAGTATCTGGTAAAACAACACCATTATTATTCCCATATACTTTTAAATGCTGCTACTTCTGACAGGAAGCCGTGCCCCAAAAGGCAATTGTTTCCTGTGTTTCATGGGCCAGATTTCATTAGAAGTGTCCACCATTAGTTAGACTCATCCTTGCATGTTTAGGTTTTTATATGTTTTGAATGGCAAACTGCTGAAAGTGTGGGCTGATGATGTCACAGCGAGAGACCTGGGTGAACATGACAAGCAACTGTACATCTCTTTAACCAATCTGATTGTAAAATAAATAGTGCAAGGACTGAGAAATTAGAGTGGTGAGTTCAGTGTCAAATCAGGTACAAAAAAAAAGATTGAACTGAGTTAAAAGCAAGAAAGGAAACTTAAAAAATTACATTGTACCTTTTGAAAATCTCCAACAACAATTAATTCCTGAAGGAATGAGACTCCACACATGTAACGTAACCTTCAGTGGCAGAGAAATTGATTGTCAGTAATTAATCACTATCACATCATAAGATAGTTATTCAATTATTTACTTGAAATTACAACACCATGTTATGTGGAATGTTTAGATCATATGTACCAGGCAAATACAGCAACTTCACAACAATATCACTGGCGAGGCAAACCATAAGGTTCCATTTTCATACAGCTAATACTGGTGCAACACAAATCGAACAGCTACTTTTGGATATTTACATTTACTGAACATATGCTTTGTGCATACATAGCAGCAAGGATCATTAGCCTCACTGTTATTTTGATGACAAAATCTGACCCAATACGTTTTCAATTCTTTTAACAATTCTAATGCATCACTTAGCACTGGGTGATTGCAAAAGATCAGACATTTCAAAGGTTGGCAGAATGACACAATTATTGCCATGGCTTTCATAAAGGAACTGTTTAAAATAATGTGATTCTGCTTATTGTGGTAAAAACTTAATGTAATAAGATTCATGAAATCGATGCAGGGCCTAGGTAAGGTCTTATGGAACACTTAATATGGAATTAATTTCTTACCATTTAGAACTCTTCTAAAAAAAACTCTCCAAACCTGATTTCAAAGAAAGAACATTCCAATGGCACCTTCCATGATGTCCGAAAGTGATTCATGGCCAATGACAATTTCCTACGTTGCACTGTAGGAAACGTGGCAGCAAGCTTCTATGCACAGCAACACAATAACAAACCATATCATCTACTTTAACAATGCTGGTCAGTTCTCTGGGGAGGAACCCACCTGGCTAAGATTAACTAATTCAGCCTGATCCAGGATCATAGCTGGGTGATGAGTTTATAACCAAAAGGAATTAATTTAACATAGTTGCTAATATAACAGAGCTGGCATGAACATGATGGGCTGAATGGCCTCATGTGTGGTAACCATTCTATGATTCCTTCTTTAGGAAAGAGATCCGGAGTTCTATTTTAATGCAGCAAGTTGTTGTGATAATGGAACACATTGCCAGAAACAATAATGATCAGAACTGTTATGTGGGAACTGGATAAGTATTAAAAGGACAAGAGAAAGGGGAGATGGTGGCATATTGGCAACATCACTGAACTGCTCATCCTGAAGCCCAGGTTAATGCCCTAGGGACACAGGTTCAAACCCCACCTTGGCAGCTGATGGAATTTAAATTAAATTAATAAAATCTGGAAGATAAAGCTCGTCTCAGTAATGGTGACCAATAAACTATCATCGATTGTAAAAACCCATCTGGTTCACTAATGTCCCTTTGGGGAAGGAAATTTGCTGTCCTTACCTGGTCTGGCCTACATGTGACTCCAGACCCACAGCAATGTGTTTGACTCTTAACTGCCGTCTGCAATGACCTCACAACCCACTCAGTTCAAGGGTAATTAGGGAGGGGCAACAAATGGTGGCCTTGGCAAAGCTGTTCACTTCCCATGAATAAAAAAAAGAATGAGGCAATGTGGGTAGCTCTCCGAGAGCAGGGTTATGGGCTGATTACGCTCCAAGATTCTAATTGGCTGATTTTCTTGCCTGATGCACTGGGGATTTTTGAAGTCTCCTCTCCAAGTGCAGACTTGCACTGGATGGCAGAAGGCATAAGGTTACAAACACTGTGGCCCCAATATTCTGACATGCACTGGCCCTGAGGTAAGTCTGTGCTATGGGAGTGAAACTGCAAAAATTACCCCATGAGCCAGTTCCCAGTGAAAATGAGACCAAGAAGAGCCTAGATTTTATTCCTTTCTACCAAATATATTTATTTGAATCAAATAATTGACAAAATACTAAATACAGCAGGTTGCTACAAACACAACACAACAGGTTGTACAACACAAAATAACTCGAGATGTATTAAAACTGATCATGCATTTATGTCTTAAATGTAAATAATGCCTACATCTAATTCTCAGTTTAAGAGCAAATCTCCAGTGGTTACACCTTTGAAGCATTTTGAATCTGTAGGTCAAACAAATCAGGAAAGAAAATGTAAAGCTGAATGCTGTATGAAATGGCAGTGTTAATGGCCTCTGCAATCGTAAGCAACCAATGCCATTGGAATAGGGCCCTGTCTCTCTCTCTCCCCCTTCCCAGGTTAATCGCCTCCTCATTTCTGTTTCTGCTGTAATGAATAAAGGTCTGTTCATCAGGACCAAGGACATGGTGTAGAAACAGACCACACACATAACTAAACAAACTGGGAGATGGTAACAAGATATCCATACAAGAGACAAGTAAGAACTGATTTCATGGGCCAGCTTTGGAGGGGGTCTGCCTTGGACAACTATTCCCTGTAACTTAACAATTGAATGGATAAATATAATTAACCAACTGGTTGCCGTGACCTAAAATAATAGGTGCTCTACTAATATGGACGAGGAGAAAGACTTCCTGAGATGGATCCATGCTAGCTTCAGCTCAGCCTCTCCAGCCAGCTCGAAACACACTGAACAAGAAGAGATCGTGCCTGTGAGCTACAGAGATCAAACTATTTTGTCTCATCTGTCCGTCCGTCTGATCTGATCTGAGACTGGTAAACTGTACACACCTGCTCCTGTCATATGTCTATTCATTCTGATGATGTGTTGTATTTGATTTGAACTGGCGCTTCTCAATAAGCTGTTTGTGACTCTTTGACTCTTCTGAGTAATAGGTGACCTTTGCTGAAATTTTACAATGACACAGTTCAATCATTCTTCAGTGTGAAACATGTTCACCAAACATGTGGAGCATACAGACCATTAAATAATGATGTTGATGTTCTTCAATACACAAATGGGAAACTTCTAAATCACACACTCCCCCTTATTTGTAACCCCAGGGTCAACAGCATTACTTCTAGCCAATCAGTGAAAATTTATATATAGCTGTGAGCAGTATTCAAGTGTAGATAATGTATAAAGCAATTATAGCTACCAGGTTTAATAACTGCATACATGCCAGATAGTAATTAACTATTATAATAATTATTTGAATTAATAGTTAATCCTAAAAAGACATATCAGGATTTCAGACCTATTTTGCAAGGATATTCTTCCAACCATCTAACCTGCATCAGTTTCGCACCTCAGCCTAGACATTGCATCATTTAGAATTTAGCCTGCGAATAATTAAAGTGAGCAGAGCTTTTGAGTTTGTTGTCAATATCTTCAGAAGAGCCAACAATCAAAATGAGAATTTAGTATTATGACTGAAGTTCAGCATGTACATTCAGCTACCTGACACTGTAACTCTTTTGAGTACAAACATGTTTCCATCTGTTACTATTCAGATGAAGTTACATTATTTCATAGTTTGCCATTGTGAGATTTGAACTCTTGATACTCTTTTGAGTAAACCTGTTTCCATCTGTTTCAGATGAAGTTACATTGTTTCATAGTTTGCCATTGTGAGATTTGAACTCTTGATAATCTTTTAAATGAAAACCAAATCAACAAAATTGGGATAAATCAGGCACAGCCCCTAATTCAGGTCAGCTGTAAAACCAAGAACAAAGTTTAAAGGAAACTTACAAACTTTAAATCAAAATGTGATTAAAGGGGTCAACAAAACACCCCAGTCCCCGCGGTGCCCACCGAGCACAGAAGGCCTCGAGAGTGCCAGCAGACACCGTGTGCTCCTTCTCCAGGGACATCCGGCAGCGAACGTAGCCGCGGAAGAGGGACAAACAATCGGGCGGGACTCCCCCGTCGATCGCCCGCTGCCTGGACCTGTTAATGGCCAACTTGGCCAGGCCCAGGAGCAGGTTCACGAGGAGGTCCTCCTCCTTCCCCACCCCCTTCCGCACCGGGTGCCCATAGATCAGGAGCGTGGGGCTGAAGTGCAAACAAAACATCAATAAAAGGTTTTTCAAATAACTAAAAAGGGAGTGCAGCCTACAACACCCTATGTATACATGGTCCACGGACTCCACAAGACCGCAAAAAGGGCATGTGTCCTGAGAGTCCGTGAACCTATGCATCCTCTTATTATAAGGGACTGCTGCATGCAACACCCTCCAACCCAGGTCCCCGATAGAAAGGGGGAGGACACCTCCGTAGAGGGCCTCCCATCGAGGGCCTCCGCCGCCGGACGGCAACAAGGCACGCCAGGGCGTGTCCGGTCGACGGACAAGGGCGAGAAAATGGAAGGTGTGCAGCAGCAGTCCATACAAAAAGCCCCTCTTTGCCGTGCCAAAAGGCACAGAGGGCATGTCCCCGAGGCGGCTCATATTGCGGGGCACCAGCACCCGAGGGAGGGTTCGGGGCTTGGGGCCAATGTGGAATTCCGTCCGAACAGGGGAACGCTCAGACGGAAGACCACCGCGCACCTGGGCCACCTCAAGACCCAAAATAACGTTGGGTCCGAGCACGACCGTTCTCAGGTCTTGGATGGCATCGGCTGCGACCTGGACACTCACAGACGCGCGTCGCGCCAACTCCTGCGGGAGCATCCAGCCCAGTCCTCCGCCACCCAGCACGTCCCCGATCCTGGTCACCCCTGCAGCCACAGCCCTCCTCTCCGCCAACCACTGAAAAGGACGGAGGGGCGGATTCCTGAGCAGCGGCTCTCTGACGATAGCCGCTACTCCTGACGGGGGAGAGCTGCGTCGTGAGGCGACCACTTTCCAGACTTTGATCAGGTCCTGGTAAAAGACGGGCAACGCCTGCAAGGAGCCACCGAGGCCCAGCTGTTCTATAAACAGGAGCTGCACGTCATAATTCAGGCCGTGCACCTGACGGAAGAAATACGTCATCAGGGTAAATCCACTTCCATCTGTTTGAGATGAAGTTACATTGTTTCATAGTTTTGCCATTGTGAGATTTGAACTCTTGATCTTGGGGTTATAAACCCAGTACCATAACCACTTGGCTATTTAGGCCAAGCCAAATAAACAAATTGACATTCCCTTACCAGGAATTGAACCCGGGCCGCAGCAATGAAAGTGCCGAATCCTGACCACTAGACCACCAGTGAAACTCCTGACACTGTAGACACAGCAGATTTCCATACCATATGATAAATTGTTCTATAACACTTTTTTTTATCTAATTGAAATGCTAATAATTTGCAATTCCATCTCTTTCTCTGGGGAAAGAAAAGCTCCCAGGTGAGTAGACTTCTGGTTTAGCATCTGATAATGAGCCAATAATCTTCTACAATGAATTTACTCTTAGCAATCATTGAGAAATTAGATATCTCATTCATGATTGGGTAATACCAGACATAATCTTGAGATAATGGATAAAATATAATTTGCCTGTGCCAGCTTGATTAATGCGGAGTACTCCCACCTGCTGGCCGGAAGGTCGTGACTTCAAGCCCAATAGCAGGACTTAAACACATAATCGACAGCAGGACACTGACAGCAGCATCAAGAGGGTGACACTGAGAAGGGGCAACAATCTGAGGTAGAATAAGGAGAGGATGCAGCGATGACAGGGCGCATGATCGAGGGGGCGCATGGTCGACAGGTCGCAGCAGTGACAGGGCACAACGCTGACAGGGCGCAACGCCTACAGGGTGCAGTGCCGACAGGGTGCAACGCCGACAGGATGCAGTGCCGACAGGGTGCAACGCCGACAGCGTGCAGTGCCGACAGGGTGCAACGCCGACGGGGTGCAACGCCGACAGGGTGCAACGCCGACTACTGCAAAGCCGACAGAGTGCAACGCCGACAGGGTGCAACGCACACAGGTGCAATGCTGACAGGGTGCAACGCCGACTGGTGCAATGCCGACAGGGTGCAACGCCGACGGGGTGCAGTGCCGACGGGGTGCAACGCCGACGGGGTGCAACGCCGACAGGGTGCAACTCCGACAGGGTGCAGTGCCGACAGGGTGCAACGCCGACAGCGTGCAGTGCCGACAGGGTGCAACGCCGACAGCGTGCACTGCTGACAGGGTGCAACGCCGACAGGGTGCAGTGCCGACAGGGTGCAACGCTGACAGCGTGCAGTGCTGACAGGGTGCAACGCCAACAGGGTGCAGTGCCGACAGTTTGCAGTGCTGACTGGGTGAAGTAGTATGAGGCAACTTTATGGAAGGATGCATTTTGAGAGGGCACAGCATTGTTGAAGGTGCTAGCCTTCAGTTGAGAATTTGAACCATGGCCTGTCCGCCTGTGCACATGGATGTTAAGAATTCTACTGCACAGCATAAAGAAAAGGAAGAGGATTAGACAAATTAACTGGTCCTTCACCTGAATTTACTGACACTACAAGAACAGTGATGAAGTTCTACATACCCTTCAGATTCTTCAGTGACGAGGATTGACTCCAGAACCAAGAGGTAATACTTAGCAGGAAAGGTTAAATATTCTGGGGTTGCTTTCTCGGTGAGGGGGTTAATGGGTGACCTGATGGGGGCGTTGAAAATTATGACAAGGTCTAATAGGATAAGTGTAGATAAGATGTTTCTACTTGTGGGATAAGACCAAAACAAGGGAGCCCCAAATATAAGATAGTCACCAACAAACCCAATCAGCAATTCAGGAGAACTTATTCAGGCAGAGAGTAGTAAGAGTGTGGAACTTATGGAATTGTTGAGATGAATACAATAAATACATTTTAAAAAATACATTTAGCAAGGTGCAGGATTAGCACATGAGTAATAAAGAAATAGATAAGGTAAGAAGTAGGATTGGAGGATTCTGACACAAAGCATAAATACAGCAGCATGGATCAGTTGGGCTAAGTGGCCTGTTTCTAAGTTTCACATTTGATGAAATTCTATTTAATAAGGTTTTATGTGTGCAGGGTTTTCATGTATTTTTTTTTTAAAATTCAGAAAATACACTGGGACCATTGTATCAGAAAGGTAAGGGGAGATGTTAAAAATACCTGGACTATTGAGACTTTGAATGTGAAGGAATACTGAGGTAATCTGCGTTTCCTTCAACATTTGAGCACAGAAACTTTCTACTATCTAGGACAAGCGGACATGTCCAAACATTCAAACAGCATGAGTAAATAAAGCTGCTTGCTTCCTGGCAACACTAACATATCACCTCTGGATGAGTCACAGTTCCTGTTGACAATAATAGCCACACACAGAACTGTATTTAGTTATTGTGTTTGATGCTCTTTGTCTCAAAATCTATTCAATTTATCAGCGTAATGTTTCACAGGGAAGACAAATTGATTTATCTGTAAGCTTTACAGTAAATAATGGACACAACCAAACACAGGCTTAACTATTACCAGAGGCAGCCTATTTTGGTAGGAGAAAGAGCAACACCTCAAACAGCGCCACATTTAAAAATAAAATCCTGGTATCTTCTGTTAAAATAATGCCAGGTTTCTGTGTTTCAAAATAAGTAGTATAAATATGAAATATGCAGTTTTATCATTCCAGTTTCGTTTGTGACCTGTTAGGCTGTTCTGCAAATACAATAAAATCACTTGCATTAGGACAGCATGCAAACACTTAAAGCAAGACTAATTTTAATCAAAAGGTTAATCTAAGGCTTACTGCTCAGTCAAAATTAATCAATTTATTTTTAAATCAATGTTTAGCGTACCAATGAAAAAGATGAATTCAAACATTAAGTCAAAGTTGTTATCTGCGCTAAAAATTATTGAATTAGTCAGTAATTTGAATTAAGCATTCTAAGTAAAACAGCACATGACATTCTATGCCCAAAAAGAAATTGAATTAATGGTTATTTCAAACTGAGTGATATATTTTAAAGCAAGCTTGAGTCCGAGTATTAGATTTGGTATCTGACAATGCCTCCATTGCAATTCACCCCTCATTCCCACTTAGGATGTTGTAGCCTTCTGTATTATTAGAAAGTAGAACCTGTCTTGGGTCCTTGAAAAGAAAGATGTCCTTAATTTGGCCAACCAATCCCTGACTAAAATGTCCAGCTGTGACACTCTTCACTTTTCTGGGGAGTTCAAAACCACCAAAGTAGCAAATCCCCCCATAATTCAAGGCAACGTATCTCCCCTGTGGGTCCAGGTCTTCGAAGAGAATCCTTTTGCCATTGTGCCGCACCATGATGACAGTCTGGTTTTGGTGAATGGACACAGAGTGCCATCTATCGCAGCACAGTGAGGTGTTGTGAAAGGTGAAAGGTAGAGTGATTTTTTCTCCCAGGTTAACTGTGACCTTAAGGTGCCCATTGGAGATGCCAACAGCAAGGTAATCATTGTCTTCATCTTCAGCTCTTCCCATCCACAAAACCAGACCTTCTGTCTTGCTGGTGGTGAAGTTGAGAGAGATGGAGGTAGAGCGGAGATCCCTTTTCAGGTACAGCGGGTCTCTGTACTTGGCATAAGAGTTGCCAGTGAACTTTGCAATGGAAAGCGTGATTCGATGTTCACAGTGGACCCCGGCGCGTTCCAGGGGACAAACACAGCGATACGATGCAGAGGCAGCGTTAGGAATGCAAAGAGAGCCACCTTCACACTGATGGTTGAGGCAGAACACAGAAATCTCACAACTAGCTCCAACCCACAGTGATGGGCAGGTACAGGAGATATTATTTGCTGAGACCACGCTGCAGTTCCCCCCATTTTCACATGTTTTATAACCACAAGGCGTCCCATCACAATCGCCAATGTTGCTCCCATCTTTGGCCCCTTTCTCAGTCAACTTGAGTTCGAAATCATTGACCACAACTTCTCTGACACAGCCATCAAAGACCATGGGTTCATCCTCCACCGCCATTGCATTGACATCACTCAGGTTGGGCACTCCACCCACAAAGAAATTGGTTTTGCTGTCCAAGGCAGTCATGCCATCACTGGCCAATCTGGTCATCTTGACTCCATCCAGTGCCAGGTAACCCTGATTTCCGGACCGACCTGCCTCAACCAGATGCCAGGTTCTTCCACTTCTGTTTACTTCCTTGGTGGTCTGCAAGACAAATGTCGTGTCTCCTAAGTTGTAACGGAGCTGCACAAAACCATGCGCCAATCCAATGCTCAGGAAATCACCTGTAAGTACACAAAGAGTATTTAAAGATGTATGATTGACTACAGAGCACACTTTATAGTAGCAATGTTCTACACATTAGAAATCCATGCTGACACTTGACAGTGCAGAGAGATCATTGTGTTGGAACTTACAGTACCAGTTATGGTTCAGTGAGTTCAAGTCCCACTCCAGAGACTTGAGCACAACATCTAGACTGATACTCCCAGTGCAGTACTGAAGGAGTGCTGCACCAGCAGAGGTGACAACTTTTAGATGAGAAATTGAACCAAGGCCCCATCTATTCTCTCAGCTAGGCATTGAAGTTCCCACAACACAATTTCGAAGATGAGTACGGGGGACCTCCCCAGTGGCTTGGCCAATATTCAAATCTCAATTAACATCGCTAAGAAATAGATTATCTAGTGATTGTCACATTGCTGTTTGCGGGAGCTTGCTGTGCGTAGATTAGCTGTTGTGTTTCCTATAACAGCGACTGCACTCCAAAAGCACTTCACTGACTGTAAGGTACCTGAGGTAGTGAAAGGCACTATAGAAAGGCAAATCCTTTCTTGTCTCAGAGAAATGATGATTTTTCCAATGGACCAGGTACGGAAAGGCTTCAAATAGCTTGATTGAGTCTTAAAGTGGAAATCACATCATTTTTCCATCAGGTCAATGCTTGGTGATCTTCCTTATGGAGCAGACTTTTCCCGTAGTGGGTCCTCTGGGCCGGATTTTCGCTACTGAGGCAGGGGCTGTAGCCTGAGTTGGGAAATTTTCTGACTCTGCAGATTCACCTTAGTTTTTGCTCTGGTGAGGCAGGGGCAGGATTGAGTCAGGCCCATCAAGCCCAAAAGCAGATCTCAGGCAGCCATGAGGCCAGTGCTGAGGCGGGCTAGCTAAAAGTCCCACTCTGGTTCTCTGGGACTTTGTCCCCATCCCCAATGGACCCTCCATTCCAATATATGCCCCCACCACCCTCCCATGCCCCCTCATATCCACCAATCAGCTTCACACACCCATTACAACTCCACAGACTCTCACCCAGTATCTACAATGAGCAGACCTCAGCAGCCATGCAGAGATGAAAAAAAAAAACTTCTTAAAAGCTGATATAGTTCTCATTCAAACATACTTGATGGAGAAAAATAACATTCACGATACAGCTTTTAAATCTCAGTTTTAAAAACAAACTTCTATTAAGATGCCACATCACAGGCAGCAAATCCTTTAATTGCCTGTTTAAACAGTCATCCTATGAACTCAGAACGGCTGCAGAGATTATGTAGCTTTTGAACCTCAGCCCAGCATTCATAATGACATAATGCTAACTCTTGGGGGAAATGTCAACAATGAACATACAAACATACAAATCAGGAGCAGGAATAGGCCACTTGGCCCTTTGATCGAAAGATATAAAATCAATGCCGATCTGAATGCAACCTCAACCCCACATTCTTACCTACCTTTGATAACCTTTCACCTCTTGTTAATCAAGAATCCAGCTAGAGCTGCATTAAAAATATTCAAAGACTTTGCCTCCACCACGTTTTGAGGAAGAGAGTTCCAAAGACTCAGAACCCTTTGAGAGAAAAATATTCTCCCATCTCTGTCTTAAATGAGTGACCCCTTATTTTTAAACAGTGACCCCTAGTTCTAGATTCTCCCACAAGAGGAAACATCCTCTCCACATCCACACTGTCAAGACCCCTCAGGATCTTAAAGGTTTCAATTAAGTCGCTTCTTACTCCTCTAAATTCCAGTGGATACGAGCCTAACCTCTCCAACTTTTCCTCATAAGACAACCGGCCCATTCCTGGTATTAGTATAGTAAACATTGTCTGAACTGCTTCCAACGCATTTACATCTTTCTTTAAATAAGAAGACCAGTACAGTACACAATAGTTCAATGCTCTGTACAACTGAAGCATAACCTCCCTTTTGTAATCAATTCCCCTCACAATAAATGATAACATTCCGTTACCTTTCCTAATTACCTGCTGTTCCTGCATACTAGCCTTTTGTGATTAATGCACTAGGATACCCAGAACCCTCTGAATCTCAGAGCTCTGCAATCTGTCACCATTTAGATAATGAGTTTGCTTTTATTCTTCCTGCCAAAATGAATGATTTCACATTTGCCCATATTATACTCCATTTGCCAAATATTTGCCAACTCACTAAACCTATCTATGTCACTTTGTAGTCTCCTTACGTCCTCTCCACAATTTACTTTCCTACCTATCTTTGTGTTGTCGGCAAATTTAGCCACCATTCCTTTGGTCCCTTCATCCAAGTCATTTATATAAATTGTAAAAACTTGTGGCCCCAATACTTATCCGTGTGCCACACCACTCATCACATCCTGCTCACCAGAAAAAGACCCATTGATGCCAACTCTCTGCTTCCTGTTAGCTAGCCAATCTTCTATCCATGCCAAAATGTTATCCCTACACCATGAGCTTTTGTTTTTTGCAATAACCTTTGATGTGGCACTTTATAAAATGCCTTCTGGAAATCTAAGTACAGTACATCCACCAGTTCCCCTTAATCCACAGCATATGTGACTCCTTCAAAGAACTCCAATAAATTGGTTAGACATGATTTCCCTTTTACAAAATTGTGTTGACTCTGCCTGATTGCTTGAATTTTTCTAAGTGCCCTGCTATAACATCTTTAATAATAGCTTCTAATGTTTTCCCTATGACAGATGTTAGGCTACTGGCCTGTAGATTCCTGCTTTCTGTCTCCCTTTTTGAATAAGGGCTAGATTGCTACTTTTCAATCTAATGGAACCTTCTCCAAATCTGTGGAATTTTGGAAAAATAAAACCATTGCTTCAACTATCTCACTAGCCTCTTCTTTCAAGACCTTAGGCTGAAGTCCATCCAGACCTGGGGATTTGTCAGCCCGCAGCCCCAATAATTTGCTTAATACCACTTCCCTGGTGATTGTAATTTTTCTGAGTTCCTCCCTCCCTTCCATTTCCTAATTTACAGCTGTTTCAGGGATATTACTTGTGTTTTCTATAGTGAAGACTGAAGCAAAATACCTGTTTAATTCATACGCCCCATCTCCCTACTTTCCTTTATCAATTCCCCAGGAGCACTTTCTATAGGACCAACACTCACTTTGTTAACTCTTTTCTTATTTAAATATCTACAGAAGCTCTTACTATCCATCTTTATATTACTAGCTAGCTTTCTCTGATACTCTAAGTTTCCCCTCCTTATTAACCTTTTTGTTGTTCTTTGCTGTTCTTCATATTCTTTATAATCTTCTGATCTGTCACCCATCTTTGTGTAATTATATGCTTTTTCTTTAAGGTTGATACGGTCTTTAACTTTTTTAGTTAACCATGGATGGGGGGCCCTCCCCTTGGAAGTTTTCTTTCTCATTGGAATAATTCCCATTCTGTGTATTCTGAAATATCGCTTTAAATGTCTGCCACTGAACTTCTATTGACCTATCCCTTAACCTCATTTGCCAGTTCACTTCATCTGTTTTCATGCCCTTATAATTGCCCTTAGTTAAGTTTAAAATACTAGTTTTGGACGCGCTTGTTTCTCCCTCAAAATGAATATAAAATTCAATCATATTATGATCGCTGCTACTTTGGAGTGCCTTCACTATGGTCTAGTATAGCCTGCTCTCTGGTTGGCTCCAGAATGTGCTGTTCTAAGAAACTATCCTGAAAAGGTTCTACCTTTGTCAAGAAGCTATTAATGTATATAATATTTTGGAAAATATTTTTCTTTTAAAATAGAGGTTTAACCTGTGGGTATGTCTTAATTGGATTAAAACCAGCTAGTCTGCGTGCTTTAATAAGTACTAGTTTTGATATGTAAGAGAGATAGAGTGTATTTGCATTTTTTGAATAGAGCATTCAAGAAGGGGGGTGAAAACTGACATGTTTCTAGCAGCTACCAAGCAATATGTTTATATTACTAATAAAATTGGTACTACGAAAGGGTTTTCATTGTTAAAAAGTGAAGTTCAAAGAGACTGGTGAGACAATGAGAATTTGAATTCAATCAGTGGTGGTAGGTAAAACTTCAGCAGTTTTTGAGTGTGCAGGGCAGAAGCAATGTGAGATCAAAAGGCAGCTTTAAGCCTTCAACTGTCTCCACAGGAACCAAGTGAAAGAACCTCATTTTGAATTTCTAAGGTGAAAATGCTTTGCCTGGTGTTTGGTTAAGTCTACGGGTTGCTGTTGCCTTAATGGAGATTAGTTTGGGAATTTGTTAAAAGTTATGATAGTCGTAATTTGCAGCCATGTGTATGTCTATTTTAACCTGTGTAAATTAATAAAATGTGTCCTTTAGTTTAATGTAAAACCTCGAGAGCTAGTGGTCTGATTCCTGCATTTAGAGTCACATCTCAAACATAACACTTAAAAATATAAGTTATGACAGTTGTTTAAAGGTTTCCTCTGGGATTTTTAAATAACTCCGCTTTACTAACCAACAACACTACCTTTGCCCATCTGATTTCTCTATATTTAGATTAAAATCTCCCATAATTATTGCTGTACCTTTCTGGCAAACTCCTATTATCTCTTCTTTTATATGCTGTCCTACTATGTAGTTATAATTAGGTGGCCTGTACACCACTTCCACAAGTGACTTCTTGCCTATATCATTCCTGATCTCAACCTGAACCGCTTTAACATCCTGGTTTCCTAAACTTAGGTCATTCCTTCTCTAATGTGCTAAAATGGTCATTAATTAACAGAGCCACCCTTCCACCTTTTCCTAACTTATTTTCCTTCTTAAATGTCATGTACACTTCAATATTCAGATTCAAATCAATGTCATCCTGTAGCCGTGTCTCTGTAATGGCTGTCAGGTCATACTTATTTATTTCTATTTGTGCTATCAGTTCATCTGTTTTATTTCGACTGTATTGAAACTGCATGACAGGATAATAATTTTTTTCTAACCCACACCAGACAGCCTGTCAATCAAAGCAGTCCAGAGGAGGTATTTTTCGAACTCTGACAGCTTCAGCCTGTTTTTTTCATTCATTTACAAAGACAGGCCATTAAAAAATTTTAAGAGCATGATAGTCAAACAGGCCTTATCTGTTCTTTAAGAGCATTTACGTTTATTCCATCAATTCGTGACTCCCATACTGTGGGTTTAAGGCCTTTGTAACAGCAAAAATGGGGTCTGTTTGAATTCAGTCTGGAGTTCAAATGGGTCTGCTGAGTTTGGGTTTTCCTCCCCCGCTCCCTTCCAGCAAAAACTGGATTGGTCAGAAATGGGAGTGGGGCTTCGTCATTCCAACCCTTTTGTAAGGTGCGTGGAGTCTTCCCAACTTTGCAAAATCTGGCCCCCAATATTTATAGTTTATTTATTCCGTAGGGAAGGCCTTGCTTTAATTCCTTTTCGCCCGTCCCCTTTCCTCTGGTCCTCTGGCACCTCACCCCATAACCCTCCAAGTTCTGCCACTGATACCAGCCACTAGAAGACTCAGGATTGACGATTGGGGCCACTCTTATTCCTCAGTCTCCCACACACGAGTCATGGAGTCATAATGGCACAGAGGGAGGCCATTTGTCCGATAGAGTTCATGCCAGCTCTCTGTAATCCTATCAGACCGATTCTCCCACTCTATCCCTGAAAGTTTATTTCCCTCAAGTGCCCATCTAGTTTCCTTTTGAAATTATTGATCATCTCTGCTTCCAGAAACCTTATTGACAGAATGAAATAATTCCCATTCAATACAATATGGTTAATGATTTGGTTTTCTATCTCATTCGGAACAAGATTCCATGCACAAACATGTCCAATTTTTAACTGTGACCATACTACAAAGTGAAGGAAGTGAAGCTCCAACAGTACAGAGTAATAATCAGAGCCCAGTTGGAGTAACTGTATTCTGTTCTGGATACTGAACCTCAGGATGATACGTTGCACTTTGACAGCACAACACAGATTCACCAGAATGACACCAGAGCTAAAAGAGTTAAATTATGAGAAACCATGGTCTGTATTCCTTATAATATAGAAGGCTGAGGGATGAGCTTTTTTTTTCATGGGCCATGGGCATTACTGGCTCGGCCAGCATTTATTGTCCATCCCAAATTGCCCTTGAGAAGCTGGTAGTGAGCTGCCTTCTTGAACCACTGCAGTCCATGTGGTGTAGGTACAGTGTTGTTAGGGAGGGAGTTCCAGGATTTTGACCCAGCGACTGTGAAGGAACGGCAATATATTTCCAAATCAGGATGGTGTGTGGCATGGAAGGGAGTTTGCAGGTGATGATGTTCCCACCTACCTGCTGCCCTTGTCCTTGTGGATTTGGATGGTGCTGTCGAAGGAATCTTAGTGAGTTCCTGCAGTGGCATCTAGTAGATGGTTTATGGATGGGGTGCTGATCAAGTAGGTGTTTTGTGCTGTATTGTGTCAAGTTTCTTTAGTGTTGTGGGAACTCCACTCATTCTGGCAAGTGGGGAATAATCCATTACACTCCTGACTTGTAGATGGTGGACAGACTTCAGGGAGTCAGGAGGTGAGTCACTTGCCACAGGATTCTTAGCCTCTAACCTGCTCTTGTAGGCACAGTATTTATATGGCTAGTCCAATTCAGTTTCTGGTCAATGGTAACCCCCAAGATGTTGATAGTCGGGGGTTCAACAATGACGATGCCAATGAATGTCAAGGGGAGGTAGTTAGATTCTCTCTTGTTGGAGAAGGTCATTGGCTGGCATTTGTGTGGTGCAAATGTTGCCACTTATCAGCCCAAGCCTGGATGCTGCTTCACTATCTGAAGAGATGCAAATGTTATTGAACATCGTGCAATCACCAGCAAACATCCCCACTTAGGAGAGAAATGGTCATTGACAAAGCAGCTAAAGATGGTTAGGCCAAAGACACTACCCTGAGGAACACCTGGGCAATCCTTGGAATATTTAATTCTTATTCATCTTCATCCTCTTCCAGTGCCTAGAGACACATGCTAATGCCTATTTCCATAGCTATCTTTTTCCTGGAACAGGTCACTAGCCTGATGTCAGAGGCTGTAGTTTGAGGGGCTCTGCTCTGTGTCAAGCATAGCTTATCAGGAAACTCTCCCACTCTGACTGCCTATCATCAGTATCGGAGGGATTTACGGTTGATACTCAACCCATTTGGCCATGTTATGAACGCACCTTCCTTGGTCATCAACTCATGGAGAGGGTCTTGAACCTTTAGTTTTTGGCTCAGAGGCAGAGACACTACCCAATGCATCACAAGAGCTCCAGAATATTTGATACAGGTATGTAAAACAAAAGGATTTGACATGATAGATGCAGAGAAACTGTTAACAATGGTGCGGAATTCTAGAATAAGGGGATGTAATCTTAAAATTCACAGAATCACAGAATTGTTACAGCTCAGAAAGAGACCACTCAGCCTGTCGTGTGTGTGCCGGTTCTCCATAGGAGTATTTTACCTAGTGTCAATTTACCTCTGCTTTCTCCCTGTAACACTGCATTTTTTTCCTTTTCAGATAACAATTCAATTCCATCCTGAAAGCCCTGGTTGAATATGCCTCCACCACACTCTCAGGCAGTGCATTCCAGATCCCAACCACTCACTGCATAAAAAAGCTTTTCCTCATGTGATCATTTCTTTTTTTGACAATTACCTTAAATCTGTGCCTCTTGTGCTTGATCTATTCACCAATGGGAACAGTTTCTCCCTATCTACTCTGCTCCGAAACCTCATGATTTTGATACCTCTCAAATTGCCTCTCAATCTTCTCTTCTCCGAGAAGAACAGTCCCAACTTCTCCAATCTATCCATGTAACTGTAGTTCCTCATCCCTGGAACCATTCTCGTAAATCTTTTCTGCACCCTCTCTAATACCTTCAAGTGCTTCCTAAAGTGCAATGCCCAGAATTGGACACTGCTCCAGTTGAGGGCAAACCAATATTTTTACAAGTTCATCATAACTTCTTTGCATTTGTACTCAATGCCTCTATTTATAAAGTCCAGGGTTCCACATGCCTTTGAACTTCCTTTACCAACTTCTTTAAATCTATGTCCTCTTGCACCCATGGGAACAGTTTGTCCCTATTTACCCTGTCAGAAAGCCTTATGATTTTGAATACTTCTATCAAATCTCCTCTCAGCCTTTTCTTCTCCAGGGAAAATGTCCCAGCTTCTCCAATCTACCTTCATAACTGAATTAGGTCAAGGTTATTTAAGAGGGAAATCAGGGACAAGGATTGTCAGATTATGGAACACTCTCCTCCCTAAAGTTTCTGAAGGTTGGCGGTAGGGGATGGCGGTTGATAGAATATTTTCAAGACTGGTATTGATAGATTATTGTTTGGTCGGGATGTGAGGTTGGGTTGCAGATCAGCCATGATCTGAATTGAAGGCAGAAGCAGTTTGAGGGGCTGAATGGCCTCCTCTATTCAACTGCACCTGCATATCATACATAACAAAGGCCCTGAAGGGATATCTGTGATTTGGTGGTATATTACAGCACACCAACATCCAAAAGTGGAAATGATTCTCCTAGAACACACTTCAGACTGTTGAAGAGTGATAGCTCTTGCAAATATTGGCAACCCAGTGTCATCCTCCTGCCTCCCTATATTGGTGGAGATAACTGTATGGATGGTTGCTAATTCAAAGCTACATCCCTAGTTCTCCCTGTGCTTCCATTTTATTTCAGAGTCTCTGTAAATTACAACCCTGCCAATGGCTTTGTCTCCAAGAGAGGAAACCAGAATTGGTGTAGTGATTAAGACTCATCCAATGCTGCCGATCTCACTTCCCCTTCGGATCTGCCTCAGGGGGTGCATCATTCAAAATACACTTCAGCTCAGTCAGGAATGCTTTTTCTGGACGTTGCTTTATAGAGTTTCCATCGGGCATGAATTGCTAAATCTCCCCTGCTTCGAACATACAGACACTGGTCATGGCCTGACTTTGCATCTGTCTTCATAAGGAAGAAGGATGATGCAGGCATTGTAGTTAAAGCGGAGGAATGTGAAATATCAATGGCATAAACATAATGAGTGAGGGGATTTTAAGGAGTTTATCATCTTTGAAATCAGCAGACCCAGATGAAAAATATCCCAGGTCGTTAAGTGATTCAAGGGGGAAAATGGTTGGAAGCTCTCATTATCTTTGCTCAATCTTCTTTGGGTACAAGTGGCGCTGGATGACTGGAGAACATCTAATGTTGTACCACCGCTTAAAAAAGGGAGTAAGGGTTAGACCGTATAATTACAGGACAGTCAGTGGTGGGGGAATCATTAGGGGCAGTATAGATCGTCATTTAGTAACATAAGGATTATTGATTTCTTATGGGAGTGTCTGAATAGCTTGATTTAATTTTTTGAGTTGGTAACAAGGAGCATTTGATGAGGGTAGCACTTCTGATGTAGCATTTATGGATTTTAGCAAGACTTCTGGCAAAGTGCCTTTGGCCCTGGGAGACTAACTCTTCTGTCATTCAATCTCCCTTGACTTCCACCCTATCACTGACCTTTCTGTTGTTCTTGTCCCACCTACCCCTTGTTCAAAACCTATCACATCTCTAATTTTTCCCAGTTCTGATGAAAGGTCATCAGCCTGAAATATCAACCCCATTTCTCTCTCCACATATGCTGCCATAATCTGCTGAATATTTCCAGCATTTTCTGTTTTTCAGGTTTCCAACATCCGTATTCTGCTCTTTGATTTCTAGCATAGATGTCCTTCAGGAGTCAGCCAGCTTGGTCATTGGTGGTGCTATTGAGTCACTTTTGGTGGTTTTTTATGAAAGTCCCCCACCCAGAATACATTCCAAGTCTTCCCAGAAGGGAAAAACAGTGTAAACTGGGAAATAAGAATATTGGCCCGAACTGTTTTCTCCTTCTGGGTTAGCAACAGTCAGTGCTTCCTCCAAGTGGTATTCAATACGGAGGAGCACTGATTCATCAGCTGAGTGGGGGGGATGGTTGGTAGTAATCAGCAAGAGGTTTCCTTGCCCATGTTTGACCTGAGACTTCACGGGGTATGGAGTCAATTCTGAGGACTGCCAGGGCAACTCCCTCCTGACTGTACACTACTGTGCTGCTGCCCCTGCTCAGAGGGCAGTTAAGAGTCAACCATGTTATGTGGGTCTGGAGTTACATGTTGGCCAGACCAGGTAAGGATGGCAGATTTCCTTCTTTAATGGGCATAAAGACATTCATGAATCAGATGGGGTTGTACGACAATCCGGTAGTTTCACGATTATTATTAATGAGAGTACCATTTTACTCCTGATTTATTAATTAATTAAATTTAACTTCCCCTGCACCCCCGGGCTGCTGTGGTGGGATTTGAACTCATGTCTCCAGACAATTATTTTAGCAACATGACCATTATGCTGCCTACCATCCCCTTATCTCTTAACAAACTGGTTGGCCACTGAAGGTGGCTGGAACTTCTGAGAAGTGACCTGATCGAGGTCCTTTCGAATTATGAAAGGGTTTGTTAGAGCATGTATAGAGCAGATGTTTCCACTTTTAAGTTAGTACTAAACTCAAAGCCACAAATATAAAGCAGTCATTAATAAATCCAAAAGGGAGTTCTGGAGAAACTTCTTCACTCAGAGAGTGGTGAGAATGGGGAACTCGTTACCACATGGAGTAGTTGAGATGAATAGAATAGTTGCTTTTAAGGGGAAGCTAGATAAAGACATGAAAGAGAAAGCAATAGGAGGGTATGCTGAGAGGGTGAGATGAAGTGGGGTGGGAGGACGTGGAGCATTAACAGCAGCAGAGGCCAGCTGGACCGAGTAGCCTCTTGCTATACAGTGGCTTCTACGTAAGCTCCTGGTATAGTCAAGAATCACGGTGCACATGCATACTCCCTTAGAAACATTCCTTCTATAACAAAACTTTGCGTGTCAAACTGTTTTCAAGAGCAGAAGTTGTTCAGGGTGAACTCTACCATGCTGACCGTTTCCAGAATGCACGCGGAAGGGAGCGGTGCAATACTGAAACAGATTGCAGGACCAGTGAAATATTATTTATTCTCTGGATGGCTTACTCAAGCCTCAATTCTCCTAATGCAGCAAGCATGACTAGGGAAACACATGCTTAAATGAGAGACATTTATAACTCCTGACATTTAAGGCTTCTGGTGCTGCCACCAACCAGATATAATTAGCAATGCATTCCGTGCTCAGTAAACAGCTCAATGCTGAAAGAACCACATTATTTTTAAACCATAACATTGACATGCAGAATATCCCCCAGATACCAATGCAATATCAAGATTTAGTTGTTGACAACAAAACCAAAGCTGCTTTTTTTTTTGACATGCTTCAGGACTCTGGTAATCCTCTGTGCAATCATTTTTTACTTTTCTGCAAAACTGTAAGCTCTTTGCGGACCATAACTAATAAAGGATTGTACTCCAAGTCTTCCATTTCTTGATGACTTAACAGTTTTAGAGATGAATGGTACGCTGTGGTATAAAAGATATAATGAAGAAAGCATTACTGCTACAGCTAGCTGCAGTTACATAAGACCTGTACAAGTTTTAGCTAAAGCAGGCCATTTGAAGCATGTTTCTTTTAACCTTATCTTGATGGTCAGTCCAGCAATTTAGAAGTCAGACTCTTTTCAAAACTCTGTGTTTTTAAAAATGTTTTGTGGAGGAGGCTACCTCTGACCTTCTCCAGCCTGACAGTTCTCAGAGATCTCTGTGCTCCTCCAAATCTTGCCACTTGTGTATCCTCCATTTTAATTCCTCCACCATTGGCAGCCATGCTTCAGCTGTCCAGTTTCTAAGCACTGGAATTCCTTCCCTGAACCTCTCCTTCCTCCTTTACAACATTCCTTAAAACCTATCCCTTTGACCAAGCATTAGGCCACCTGTTCTAATATCTCCTTACGTAGCTCGGTGCCAACCTTTTCCTGATAAAGCTTCCGGAAGCACCTAGGCATCTTTTACAATGTTAAAGGTGTTATATAAATGCAACTTGTTGATAATCTCTCTCTCTCTCACACACCCTTCAGGCTAAGAGCAGGTTGGTGGCTATGGACTTCCATTTGATTTATGTTGGTCCCTGATTAAGGTACTGCAGAGATTTTCCACTGTCTTCTGCAGTATGGGCAACCAGGAGAATCTCCCACTCTTACTGCCTGACAAAGGCATATAGGAAGGATTTGCAGATTGATATAAGTGGGCTGGTCAGATGGGCAGAACAGCTGCAAATGGAATTTAATCCTGACAAGTGTGAGGTGATGCATTTTGGGAGGACTAACAAGGCAATGGAGTACACGATGAATGGTAGGGCTCTAGGAAGTATAGAGGATCAGAGGGACGTTGGTGTGCATGTCCATAGATCCTTGAAGGCAGCAGGACAGGTAGATACGGTGGTTAAGAAGGCATATAGGATACTTGCCTCTATTAGTTAAGGCATTGAATATAAGAGCAGGGAGGTTATGATGGAGCTGTATAAAATGTTAGTTAGGCCACGTCTGGAGTACTATGTGCAGTTCTGGTCGCCACATTGTAGGAAGGATGTGATTGCACTGGAGGGGGTGCAGAGGAAATTCACCAGGATATTGCCTGGGTTGCCGCGTGTCAGCTACAAAAAGAGACTGGATAGGCTGGGGTCATTTTCCTTAGAGCAGAGAAGGCTGAGGGGGGACCTGATAGAGGTATACAAAATTATGAGGAGCATAGATAGGGTAGATAGGAAGAAACTTTTCCCCTTAGTGGAGGGGTCAATAACCAGGGAACATAGATTTAAGATAAGGAGCAGGACGTTTAAAGGAGTTTTGGGGAAAAAATTTTCACCCAGTGGGTGGGGGGTATCTGGAACTCACTGCCTGAAAGGCAGGAACCCTCACAACATTTAAGAAGTATTTAGATGAACACTTGAAATGCAATAGCATTCAAGACAATGGCCAAGTACTGCAAAATGGGATTAGAGTAGATAGGGGCTTGATGACCAGTGCTGACACAATGGCCCAAAGGGCCTCTTTCCATGTATAAAACTTGATGACTCTATGATATCCAACCAGTTTGCCCATGTTACTTCTTTGGCCATCAAGTCCTGGAATGGGACTTGAACCTGGAGCTTCTGGCTTAGAGGTGAGGATACTATCCACTGTGCCACAAGACCTCCTGTTGTTGGTAATAGGAGGAGGAAAATTGTCTTTGAAAATACACTTCTTTCTTAAAATGTATCCCTGTCCTGACCTTCACGGTTCGGGACCTGAGCCTACTCTGGGGTTAAACAGCAGTTTGGACATTGGGTAACTTGGGGGAATTAGCTGAAAGGAGCACACAACTAGAACATGACAAAAGCATTCCAAAGTCATCGTCAAGTGCTTCCAGTTTGTGACAAACACAGCCAAACATACCCCGACTGTCCCATCATTGGTCGCCCTTGATCATGTCACTTTGCTGTCGCACTCCCCCCCCCTCCCACCGACCAATCAGAAAGGGAACAGACTGTTCATTCTCCAATTGGATGATTCTTGACTGTCAGTCAAACAGCCTTTTACTCGATGTGTGAGATTTTTATAACAGGTAAACAAAAATGATCAAAGATTTTTTTTTTAAAAACCTCTCTTTTTATTGTTTCTATTTTTTTTGATGGGTTTATGCGAGGCAATGCCCTGGAGATTAATCTTTAACTCCTGGAGACTCCAGGGCAATTCTGGAGATTGGCAACACTACTATGAGTGAAGATGCCACATAAGAAGAGGATCTGGAACATCCATAGAGCTAACATTACCATGCACTCCATCAACAAGAGGAAAACTTAAAACAAGCATTTGAATTGTTCAATTAATTTTGATTTAATTGCAGAACCAGTGAAGTAAAATAACTGCACAGTAGAGTGTCCACAGCTTTCAGGGATTCTGATCCAATCTCAACAATTAATTGGAAAAATGGATATATTATTGATTGTGTTCTGAGCATTACAACTCAGAAAGGATATACTGGTGCAATGTAGATTCACCAGAATGAATCTGGAGCTGAAAGGGTTACATTATGAGGCCAGGTTACACAGGCTAGGCTTGTATTCTCTTAAGTATAGAAGATTAAGGGGCGACCTAGTTGAAATGTTTAAGATGATTAAAGGATATGATAGGATAGATGAAGAAAAGCTATTTCCTCTGTTGGGGGAGAGTCCAGAACAAGGCAACATAACCTTACAATTAGAGCTGAGCCATTCAGGGATGATGTCAGGATGTAACTTCTTCACACAAAGGGGAGTGGAAATCTGACGCTTTCTCCCCCCAAAAAGCTGTAGCATCTGGGGCTCGACTGAAAATGTCAAAACCAAGATAGGTTTTTGTCAGGTAAGGGTTAATTCCCTTAATTGGGCTAAGGAACCAAGGGGATAGGTAAAGAAACAAATCGGCCATGATCTAATTGAATGGTGGATCAGGTTCAAGGGACAGAATGGCTTCCTCCTGTTCCTATATCTGATTTACTAGTTTGAGCAGGAACAAAGATAAACAGAAACAAGCAGCAATGAATGGAAAAGGTATTTTCACGCACTTAGAAGTTCAGAGATAATCTGCTTGAAAGCAACTCAAAGACAAACAATAGCTGGATTTTGTTGCCTCTGGAAGCACATTAGTTTACAGCCTTTATCATTATATGCTGGCACAGGCAAGGGTTAAAACTGAAGGACTGGACCTTACCTGAGCGAGGGCTGAGATGCTGCGCAGTGTAGAACAAGATGCCATCTGGTGACCGAGGAAGGAACTGCAACCTAATGTGGGTCTTGTGGCGGATGTTAAAAGGATCAAATGCCATCCAGGAAGACTCATTACTCCTGAAGGAGGGGTCGCTGATACTAAGAGCTGGAAAAGACAAGTATTAACAAGAGAATGTTGAAGGAAAATCTGCCGGGTAAATAAAATCCAATTCACTCAGAAAGGAATAAAAGACTGCACTTAAACTGTTCGATATAATCACAAAATATGAGCACGATTTACAAAAGAACGGTGCACTGGAGAAAGGGACATTAATGTACTTGGTTAATGTGACATTTCAATCTATTTACTTGCAGTTCCTAAGTCAAAAGGTGCAATGGGTTCAGTAATGCAATTGAAGCATTATGCTTGTAACCTGAATCAGTAGTAGGTTGGCTTGCTGACTGGAATATTGAAACTGGAAAAGGTTTCATTTGTAGAAAAAATGTTCACTTATCACTAGCTAAGACTTGGGAAAATGGGGCCCTATTCTTCGCCAACTTCAAAAATAATTAGTAAATTAATTAGCTTTATTGAGTCTAGATGTGTACAGATGTCAATTTTGATACATCAATAGACCAGACAGCTAAACTTAGACTCTCCTGTACCAAGGCCAATAATGTTTACTAAGTCGAACTTAAAGGAACTTTACAAATAATTCAGAAAGCTTAATTTTCTATAAGTTCCAACATGGCAGCAGTGACTACACTTCAAAAGTACTTCAATGGCTGTAAAGCACTTTTGGATGTCCTGAGATCATGAAGGGTGCTATAGAAATGTAGGCCTTTCTTTTCCTTTTGAATATAAAGACTTGTGGTACTGTCACCTTAAACATTTATTATGCTTTTGGGAAATTTGCGGGTTCACAGAAACATCTGTAACTTTAGAAATTATTAAATACATGGATAAGACAGCAGCCGAATCACCTTTCTTAGGAATAGGATAAACATGAACCTAAACAGAAGGGCAGGTGGATTGGGAGTGAGAGAGACAAAGAAATAGCAAAGGAACAGGGGTACACTCTGGTAGGAGGATACCATCAGGACTAGAAATCTGAGATAAAAACAGCAAATGTTGGAAATATTCAGCAGGCAAGGCAGAATCTGTGGAGGGATAAACAGAGTCAACTTTTTAGGACGATGACGTTTTATAAGAACAGGAAGAAGTTAGAACTGTAACAGGTTTTAAGCAAGTAGAGAGGCAGGGAAAGAGGGGAGGGGAGGAAGGGACACAAGGGAAAGTCTGTGATAAGGTGGAAATTCAATTCAATTCACTTTTATTATCCATACAGGAATTTGTTTCAGGCACATCGCTTGTTCATTAAAAATAATATATATGAATAATAACAGAAAAAAAAGAAATTACCCTATCACAAAGATCTAACATTAATTAAATATTCTAATGCATTAAAATAATCAGTCATGAGTCCCACCCTGAGTACATAGCCTCATCCAAAAATCGAACTCATGTTAAAAGTTCTTATAGAGAAGAGCACAAATGAGTTCAAGAACTGAGTTGACCTGCATCTGAGGGATTGTAGACTTCTCCCTGAATGCAACCACTGAATACTGAAACAAGGGATAATTCTCATTGTTCATGACACTCTGCTTTTGTCAAAATTCTTCCAGAGCAGACTTCGTTAAGAGTGGTCTGCCCATCAAATACCCTTCCTGCTTGGCTCAATAATCTCTGTACTCTTAAAGCGTCAGTTTAATATGGAGAACCCGAAGTCATACTGGAGCCGAGAGAAGGACAGATTGACAGATCTCATACGCATAAAGCTATAAAGCTTGACATCATTCATTGTGGACTAATCGAAGGTCAACAACATTGCAAGTGGAAGAGAAAAGCAAACTGTAAAGCTCAGCCTTCTCGTTGGGAGGGCCTGTGACTGAACTAGGCCTTTTTGAATCTAAAGAGCAGAGGATCCACGGACATTCTGAAACACAACTGTGGAAGGAATCAAAAGGAACGGCTGGCAAAGGGACAAACGACAAGAAACAACATTCCTTTTCAACGACGTTGCAATTAACAAATCATCATCAGACAGACAAATTTACCAGCAAAGATGGGCTCGGGACAGTTCAGAATGGTTGACATATTAGGTGCAATAGGCTGGACTGTCCAGATCATCATGCACAACAAAACAAGAAGCAGGAGATGTGACAGAAGGAGTAGAGTGAGGCATGTCTGGAATAAAATCAGTCAATTCACTATCACAGATGAAAGAGTCAGAAGAGCAAAAATGACAATCTGACTGGGTGAAAAGCTCAAAGACCATCCATGTTGCCTGACTTCTAGGAGTAAAAATGTCATAGAACTACACAGATTGCACTGAATTTACAACACAGAAACAGGTCCTTTAACCTAGCTGGCCCACTTCAGTGTTAATGCTCAATAAGTCTCCTCTCAACCTACTTCATGTAACCCGATCGGCATAATCTTCCATTCCTTTCTTCCTCATGTATTTATCTAGCTGATCCTTAAAACCTTCACTACTCCCTTTGGTAGCAAGTTCCACAGTTTAACTATTCTCTGGATAAGACAATTTGCTCCTGAATTCTGCATTCGATTTTATGACCCTGAGTTTTCATCGCACTCAGAAATGGAAGCATTTTCATTACCTATGTCCTATCACACCTCTTCATAATTTTAAAGACCTGCAGTAATTATAGTTCTGATAAATGTAGGACTGTAGCTTTAAGAATAACCTTGCGCTGTAAGATCACATGATCTGTGTAAACCAATGCGTTGGCAGTGCAGGGAACTTCTAGGAGAGAGTTCTTCTTTAGTTATAGAGTTTGATGCACACATGTAGCTGCTGCTGTCTTGTAAATAAAGTTCAATGTATCCACCAAGAAAAGTTGTCTGGAAGATCAGCTCTATAACAAGGCCTCAATCAGGTCAGCACCACCACCCACCCTCCCCCCACCCTAGCTCCCAGTCTTCTCTTTCTGGGATAAAAGAGCCTCAATCCTGTTTCAAAGTTTCAATTCTAACAAGTTGGGTCAGGTTTGTAGAGTGCAACGTGCTGCTGTGTGCTCACTATGAGGTAACTAAGAGATGGTGGTCACTACATCTCAGTGGCAGGGGAAGCACAAGGGGTAGGATGAGAGCTGAGGGAGCGGCTGAGGAGAAAGCAGCTGAATTACCCAGAACACAGATGGGTAAAATCAATGAAGCTACCAAGCAAAATCCACCATATCGACAGCAGAGAAGGGAATGGCTGCAAGGCTGGTGTATGATCTCAGGGATTCAGCAAGCAGTACAAACAGCTCCAGTCACTCTTGTGATCCATGACATCATCTAAATCGCTTTGAGGAGATTACTGCTTTGTAATCTTTTCTGGGTAACTGCCATTCTATGTTAAAATTTAATATAATCACACTCATTCCAAAGCTGGTAAATAGCTTTCACCCACCCTGTCATGAATAAGGTGACAGATGCAGCTCAGCTGCCTTAAGAAGCAAATTCAATTTGTAAGGTCAGTCATGTCGGCCTTTTCAGAGGCACCCACCTGGAGCCAAAGTTGCAAGTCGGGTCAACAAACCACTTTGGTCCCTGATTCTGAGGTTCTTAAAAGTCCCGAGGTCCTGGCATGTACCCGGGCATCACCCCCTTCCTGGTAGGATTTCCAACTCTGGTGTTTTCAGAGGTTTCATGAGATGATCTTGTGCCTCCACCCACCCTGCCCCCATACTCCCACCATTGGTAGCACGACATGTCTATCCTTGTTGTCCCCGCCTTCCCACATCAAGCAGAATGTAAACAGGCACTTTAGGGGTAATTTTAAACCCCACCCCCCCCTCCCCCCAACACCAGGGCAGAGAAGGGAATCTCAGGTAGGAAGGGAACTCAATTGTTAAAGCTGGGAAACCTGACTACAACTGATTACACCCCGGTTTAACCAGGATGGTTGGGGAGGCAGGCGGTCGAGAAACCTGTCCGTGAGGGCAGTTCCGCAATTATAATATTTAAATAATGCTCAGATTTGGGTGGTGATTTGGGTTTAATAACTGTGGGCCAGGGATTTCCAGGGCTCGGAGAACCCAACATCTAAAGGGCGGGGAGAACTGCCCAGTCAAGCAGGCGCATGTTTTTCCAACACTGCTGGTGAGCCAAGTGGAGCAAGAGTGGATTCCCCTGGGCTGCCTTCCAGCCCAGGTTTACCTGTGTCCAAATCTCACCCCCCCGCCCAATCCAAGGCCCAACACTACTGCAAAATGTCTTCCCTCCCTGAGACCACTGCCCACAATTTCTCCCCCTCGCTGCCACCTCACCCCTGCCATCTCCTACCTGGGCTCCAGCCTCCTCCCCATGGTGCTCCCTGATCACTACTCTCCAACCTTCTCCGGTTGCCAGCGATAGCAGCCAGCGACTTCCAGCTCCTGCCTTGTAGCTGAAGCCATACTGCCCAGTCGCGGTTCACCTCTCAATCCGTTCAGCTGCCAGGCGGGAAAAAAAAGCTTAAAAATTCCTAATGAGTTCCTGCTGTTAAATTCAGCAGAATTTCCACCTTTGTGAGAATTCCCAGTTTCCTGGCCATCAACGCATGCACTCATTTCCTCTCACCTCCCCATACACATCAGGGCTGTTGTTACTCATTGTTACGATCAAACAGCCAATTTTCCCCATTCCCAGTATTCTTACAAGTAATAAATAAAACCGCTCAAAGTTAGAAACCAACAATTCTTTTTCATGCCCCTATGGTTTTACTCCCAGGAGTTGCCTGCAGCAGTGTCCTGGGGCATTTCTTCAATTCTGGGAGACTCCAGGCCCAGCTCAGGGGGTTGGCAACCCCGACTTCTGGAGTGAAGATTTGGGCTTCTTGGTTAAGAACACGGGAACATTGACCTTAGGAGCAGGTTTAGGCCATTTAGTCCTTCGAGCCTTCTCCACCAATCATGGCTGATCTGGTTGTGTCTCAACTCCACTTTTCTGTCTGCCCCTCATAACCCTCGACTCCCTTGTCTATCAAACATCTGTCTAACTCAGCCTTGAATAAGTTCAATGACCCAACCTCCACTGCTCTCTGGGGAAGAGAATTCCACATGCTAAATGACCCTCAGAGAAAAAAATTTTCCTCATCTCCATCTTAAACAGTAGGCCTCTCATTCTTAAACTGCATCCCCTGGTTCTAGTCTTTCCCACGAGTGGAAATGTCCTCCTAGTATCTACTCTGCCAAGTCCCCTCAGGATCTTATAGGTTTCAATAAGATCACCTCTCATTCTTCTACACTCCAAAGGGTACAGGCCTAACCTAAGCAACCTTTCCTCATAAGATAAGGCCTTTATCCCAGGAATGAGTCCAGTAAACCTTCTCTGAACTGCTTCTGATGGAATTATACCTTTTTTCAAATAACGAGCCCTAAACTGTACAGTTGTGTTCTCACTAATGCCCTGTACAATGGTAGCAAAACTTGCTTACTTTTGTATTTCATTCCCCTTGCAATAAGTGCCAACATTCCATTTGCTTTCCTCATCACTTGCTATACCTGTAAAGTAGCTTTTTTGTGATTCGTGTACCGGTACACCTAGATCCCTCTGTACCACTGAGTTCTGAAATCTTTCTCCATTTAAATAGTATACTGTTTTTCTATTCTTTCTGCCAAAGTGGACAAGTTCAGATTTTCCCACATTATACTCCATCTGCCAAATTTTGCCCACTTGCTTAACTTGTCCATAACTCTCCACAGGCTCTCTACCTCCTCTTGACAACGTACTTTCCTACCTATCTTGGTGTCATTGGCAAATTAACCTACTGTGCATTTGGTCCCCTCATCCAAATCATTGATGTAGATTGTAAATAGTTGAGGCCCCAGCTGTGGCACTCCACTTGCTACAGTTTACCAACCTGAAAATGACCCATTTATCCTTACTCTGCTTCCTGTTAGCTAACCAATCCTTTATCCATGCTAATATGTTACCCCTTACATCATGTAATCTTATTTTGTGTAACCTTTGATGTGGCACCTCAGCAAATGCCTTCTGGAAATCCAAGTGCACCACATCTACAGGTTCCCCTTTATCCACCATGCTTGTTACTTCCTTAAAAAATTCTAATAAATTAGTTAAAACCCATGTTGACTCTGCCTGTTCAAATTATGATTTTCTAAATGTCCACTTATAATCTCCTTCGTAATTGTTTCCAGCATTTTCCCTATGACAGATGTTAGGCTAACTGGCCTATAGTTTCATGCTTTCTCCCTCCCTCCTTTCTTGAATAAATACGTTACATTAGCCAATGCATTGACTATCTCTGCAGCCACTTCTTTTAAGACACTAGGATGCAGGCAATCAGGTCCTGGGGGCTTGTCAGCCGTTAGTTTTCCCAGCACCTTTTCCCTAGTGATATTAGCATGGGAATGATGGACCATCACATATGTTGGAGCACCGTCTAGGTCAGGTATGCATACCTCACCACCGTAGCTCTACTTGGCAAAAGTGGGCATCCATGAGGCGCTGTGGACAATCAGCAGCAACAGAATCGCAATCAACCACAATCTGTAAACTGTTGATCTGACATATCCCTCACTTTACTATTACCATCAAGTCAGGGGATCAACCCTGGTTCAATGAAGAGTGCAAGAGGGCATGCCAAGAGCAGCACCAGGTATGCCTAAAATGAGGTGTCCACCTAGTGAAACTACAACACAGGACTGCTTGCCGAATGGATGATTCCATCTTGGCCTCCTCCTGAGGACCCCACCATCACAGATGCCAGTCTTCAGCCAATTTGATTTAATCCATGCTATATCAGCAAATGCTTGAAGGCACTGGATACTGCAAAGGCTATGGGCCCTGACCATATGCCGGCAATAATACTGGACACCTGTGCTCCAGACCTAGTTGCACCCCCAGCCAAGCTGTTCCAGTACAGCTACAATGCTGGCATTTACCCGGCTATGTGAAAAATTGCACAGGTATGCCCTGTACACAAAAAGGACAAATCTGACCAATTACCACCCCATCATTCTACTCTTTATTATTAGCAAATGATGGTAGATATTGTCAACAGTGCTATCAAGTGGCACTTACTCACTAATAACCTCCTCACTGATGCTCAGTTTGGGTTCCACCAGGACTACTTGGATCCTAACCTCATTGCAGTCTTTGTCCAAACATGGACAAAACAGCTGAATTCTAGAGGTGAGGTGAGAGTGCCCTTGATATCAAGGCAGCATTTGACCAAGTGTGGCCTCAAGGATCCCTAGCGAAACTGAATCGGGGGAAAGCTCTCCATTGGTTGGAGTCATACCTAGCACAAAGGAAGATGGTTGTGATTGTTGGAGGTCAATCATCTCAGTCCTAGGACATCACTGCAGGAGTTCCTCAGGGTAGTGTTCTAGGCCCAACCATCTTCAGCTGCTTCATCAATGACCTTCCTTCTATCATAAGGTCAGAAAAGGGGATGTTCGCTGATGATTGCACAATGTTTAACACCATTTGTGACTCCTCAGATACTGAAGCAGTCCATGTCCAAATGCTGCAAGACCTGGAAAATATCCAGACTTGGTCTGATAAGTGGCAATTAACATTTGTGCCAATTAAGTGCTAGACAAAAACCATCTCAACAAGCCCATGACATTCAATGGCATTACCATCACTGAATCTCCAACTATCAACATCCTGGGGGTTACCATTGATCAGAAACTGAACTGGTCTAGCCATTTAAATTTTGTGGCTACAAGAGCAGGTCAGAGGCTTGGAATTCTGCAGCGAGTAACTCACCTCCTGAGTCCCCAAAGCCTGTCCACCATCTATTTGGCACAATTCAGGAGTGTGATGGAATACTCTTCACTTGTCTGGATGAGTGCAGCTCCAACAACACACAAGAAGCTCAACACTATCCAGCACAAAGCGATCCCTTGATTGCACCCCATCCACAAACATTCACTCCCTCCACCACCGACACACAGTAGCAACAGTGTGTACCATCTATAAGATGCACTGGAGCAACTCACCAAGGCTCCCTAGACAGCACCTTCCTCTACCACTTTGAAGGACAAGGGTAGAAGGAGGATGGGACCACCACCACCTGCAAGTTCCCCTCCAAGTCACTCACCAACTTGATTTTGGAATATATCGCTGTTCTGTTATCATCACTGGGTTAAAATCCTGGAACTGCCACTCTAACACCAATTTTGCCTTTGAACCAGAAGCTTATGGGTTCAAATCACATTCCGGATACTTAAACACTCAATCCAGTCTGGCACTCAGTGCCGTACTGAGGGAGCACTGCATGATCAGAGGTGCCACCTTTTGGATGAAGCCTTACATGCAGGCCTCTCAGATGATGGATTCCACGGCAAATTTGGAATGAGAACAGGGGATTTCTGCCCAGTGTCCTGGGCAATAGCTATCACTCAATCAACATCACAAAACCAGATTAATTGGTTAGTTATCTCATTGCTCTTGTGGGACCTTGCTGTGTGAAAACTAGCTGCTACGTTTCCTACACTAACAACAAAGGTCAAATTTGAAAAAGTACTTCAGTGGCAGGGGTCATGAAAGGCATTAGATAAATGCAAGTTCTTTCTTTTTTATCGGGGATTCTACCACTAACAATAGAAAATCCCCTGTAAGTAGCAGTTTATCCTAAAGGCGCAAAGCTATGTTGTCTTTCCAGGTTGCTGATTCATTGTAGCCTGACTTCCTGGAGTGTAGTTAGGATTCGTTACCTTGAGTGAACCGCACAGGCTTACTGCAGTGAATAAGCTAGTTACTGTCAATTAACATCCGTACAATGGTCCTTCTGTGTTGGTTCAATCCAACCACCAAAATCCTTGCTCTGTTTTTTCCTCTTGTGCCAGCTCGCATGTTAATAATTGGAGTCACGTTGGCACAACTGATCAGTCAGAGGCTTTCTTCACCCTCTTCCCAGAGCACCAGGCCAATAAACTGGCTTAGGTCAGTGAGCCTGATGAATAAGCAAACTATGGACCAATGTCAATGCTTATTATATTGACAGCTCATGATGCTACTGACGTTAAGAGAATGTGTGTATTGATGATCCTGTTAAAGAAAGGAGGACTTGCATTTATACAGCGCCTTTCGACACTTAAGGATGTCACAAAGCGTTTTACAACCAATGAAGTAATTTTTGAAGTTCAGTCACTGTTGTAATGTAGGAGTTGCGGCAGCTAATTTGCACACAGCAAGCTTCCACAAACAGCAGTCTGACAATGACCAGGTCATCTGTTTTTGTGATGTTGTTTAAGGGATAAATATTAGCCAGGACACTGGGGAGAACTCTCCTGCTCTTCTTCAAAATAATGCTAAGGAATCTTCTGAGGGGGCAGGCAGGATTTCATTTAAATATTTTATCCAAAATATGGCAGTACCAACAGCCCGGTGCTCCTTTGGTGCAGCACTGGAGTGTCAGCTTAGATTACGTGGTTAGGTGTCTGAAATGGGACCCACAAGCCTCTGCCTCAGAGGTGAGAATGTGACCCATTGAGTCATGGTTGAAACCCTCTAATTAGCCATTCTCTGGAATGGTCTTTACACAGCAGTAATGAGCATTTAGTAATTCCACCTAGAGAATAATGTCAGCAGAATGAGGTAAGCTTATTAACAGCTATTGTGGCCAAATGTTTTAGCACTAATAAGAGGCAAATGTGGACCCTGTAGTTTATTATGAATAGGGGACTGTGCTATTAGATTTTTGGTGCTGTTATAAAAAAATCAGTTTCACGGTTAGATAAATTCACAGTTCGGTTTCATATGCTTGCAATGGAACAACCGGCACAGCACCTCACTGGAATTCACTCACTTAAAGGCCTCAATCTAAAGTATTTTCCTCACTACACCGACCAAAGATTGCGCGCAGATCTTTGAGGAGTTATGCAGGTTATGGGGAGACTCCAAATTTGGCGAATGAACCCCAGACCCAGAAGACCTGCCCCCATTTCCAACAAATCCCATTTTCGACAGCAGGGGAAAAGGGGGATGGATGACTCACATGTGAAGGAAATGTGAATTCACCAGGGCTATTTGAACATTTTCAAGCTGAGTTCAAACAGACACCATTTTCACTGCAGCGAGGGCATTAGCCTGCAATGCGGGAGTTATGAATTTGTAGAGTATTTGTAAGTGCTCCTGAAGGGCAGATAATATCTGTAGAACTGTCAAGCTGTGGAGTTATTTATATACCCAGCCTTTTAAAAAAATAAAAAGAGCCTGCCTGTGTCAGTGAGCAGCAAAGGAACTCAAGCTGTCAAGTTATTTAAATCTCCAAACCTTTAAAAAAGTAATAAAAAAGAGGCTGCCTGTGGCTGTGAGAGTTAAAAAAAAACCTGTCCCAGCAGTTACAATTATTTGTTGACATAATCTTAAAGGATATCATATCATTATTAATGGTTGGCTGCTTTCCAGAACCTATCATTAAAACAGCAGGGAGTTGTAAGTTCACAGTTTGATTAACAGCTCAAAGACTTTATTAAAGCATTATCCAACTTTGATGTGGGGCTATGATTACAAATGTTTGCTTTTATAAAGGGATTAAGTACTTGAGGGGATTTATGTGTTTTGAATGGACTTTCTTTGTTGGTACTGTTTTTATATAGTGAAGTCTGTAATAGACATTTAGAACTTTATTTCATCTCAACATTGCTTCTGGGGTTTGCCCATGTTGGATATTGGGTGAGTTGGCATGGAGGATGTAAGGGTGGTGGGTAGGTTGGCATGAACTGGCATTAAGTTAGCACCAGAGCTATAAGTGCCCATGGGGGTGGGTGAGGGCATGGGTTCGCATGAGATGGCAAATAAGGGATGGGTGGGGGAGATGTGAGGAGTGAGGGCCAGAGGGACTAATGTTTAACAAAACATCCCAGAAACTGAAGCAGGCCTTTTAAACAGCCTCTGTGGCCGCCTCCAATTTGTGTCCGAGTCTCAGCAAACCCAATTCCAACTTGCCCCCAGCATCTTGGAATGAATTTTCCGCCATTCTGGGGAGTCTCTCCCAAACCTGGGAGATTTACCAATTCCTAACATATGACTTGGTAGCAAAAATCTGGGCCACACTGTGGCTTTATCTGTTCCGATTAATCTGAGTCGCAGACTGACTGTGGTCCTGATTTTGGATACTGAGGCAGGTAGCTCAAGTCAGGAAATTTCCTGACATACTTCAGAAAGAAGAACTCCCAAATTACAAATTTTCTGCTCTGGGACGGGGAGTTGGAGTAGATGCAAGATGAGGTATCCTGCTAACACTGGAAGTAGAATGTAAGTGGCCACAAGGCAGGGAAAGGGTCAAGGCGGGCTGGTTAGAAGGTCTGCCTCAGTTCTTTGGAATTTCATCCCAGTTTGAGAAGATTTTAGGCCCTCCAGCCCTCACCTCTCACCCTCCCCACCCACCTCTCATGGTGCCTCATTACCCCATGCTAACTCGATATCAACTCAAGCCACCTACACAACTCCATGGCCCTTCATACCACCCATGCCAACTCCATAGCCTAGAGTCCACCATAGGCAGACCTCAAGACCATATGCAGATGAAATAAAGTAAACTTAAAAAAATCAAATGCAGCTCTCGCTATTCAAATTTAATAATGAAAAATACCTTCCATTTGTGAAAGCATCAAAGCTTTTAAATCTCAAATGGTTAATCTCCTATATAACAAGCTTCTGTTCAGACCCCTAAACCTTTAATAGCTCATTAAGCTATCACACTATGAACTCCAAACCCACAGCTGAGATAATTATAGCTTTTGAAACTCAGCCAAATATTTGTAATGAATAGTCCTTAGGGAAATATTACCAAATATTGATACCACTCAAACAGATGCTACACCAGCTGGCCTGTTAATCAAAGCAGTCCAGCAGAGCTTTTTTCAAACAATCACTGTAGCTGCAGCCAGTTTGTTTTATAGTTTAAAGAGCAGGGGATTAAAAAATCAGATCATGACAGTTAAATAGATTCTATCTGCATTCTATCTTCTAGTGCATTTACATCTACTCCATAAATTTGTAACTCCAACACTCCAGGTTAGAGCCCTTGCAACAGCCAAGATAGGGTCTATTTGAACTCAGCACTAAGTTCAAATGGCTTCACTGACTTTGGGTGCAAATCTGTGCAAATCCCTCCCCACAAAAATAAGATCTGTCAGAAGTGGGGGTGGGATTTCCGCTTCTGGGTCCCTCTCACCATTTTTAAAAGGCTTTGACCTTCCCCCTACAGCACGCCAGCTCCCAATTTCTGAAGGGTTAGCACCTCCCCACTGTCTGGCATCTCCCCTACACAGAATCACGGTTGAGAACACTGCAGAGTCTTTCCAACTCTGTGAAAATCCAGTCCCATGTGTCCAAGTGAGTGCTGTGCACCAGCACAGTCTGGAAGGAATTCTCAACTGTGATTCTATGTAGAGGTGATGCTAACCCTCAGAAAGTGGGAGCTAAGAGAGTTGGGAGTGGGGGGTGGAGGGGGTGGTGGTGCTGGGGAGAAGATCAGAGGATTTTCCATACCTGCTACTTTCATACCTGTCTCTAGAAGCCAGCTCAGAGGCATTGCTGACAGAAGCTTGGGAGTCGAGGAATTTTCAATTGTTTTTACTTAAATGCAATTTTTAGATCAGCATGACCTTCTTGAAATATCGCACAGTCATGAACAAAATCAAGTGGACTGAAAGTAGTCCTTAAATGCAACATGGGTCTGGGTCAGAAATGGCAATGTACATTAACAGGTACAATTAGATTATGTTACAAAGGGTAAGGTTAACTTTAGGCATTGGAGGCTACTGGAAAAGGTTTGAAGCCTTCAACTCTCAATAGTTTAATCTCCAAATAGTATCACCAGACACACATGGACTGGTCATATTTATTTGCAGCTTGTGGAATCTTGCTGTGTTCAAAATGGCTGCCTTATATGACTAATATATATAACACCAGAGACCACTCTGCAAAAGTAGTTCACTGCCCATGGAAAGCTTCAGGACATTCTGGATGTGAAAAATATAAGATCTCATTTTCTATTCTTTTACTACAGTTCTTTTTTTCTGTTACTTCTGTGAGATTTCCAATTGCAAATTTTCACCTGAATTATCTACTGGTCCTGAAAATAATATTAGTAAGAAGGATTAAAATATGGTCATAAAACTTGGCTTTTTAAATTTTCATTCATGGGTTGTAGGTGTCACGTGTTGCTGGCTGGACCAACATTTATTGCCTATCCCTAATTGCCCTTGAGAAGGTGGTGGTGAGCTGCCTTCTTGAACTGCTGCAGTCCACATGGTGTAACTCTTTTGAGTACAAACACATTTCCATCTGTTCCTATTCAGATGAAGTTACATTGTTTCATAGTTTGCCATTGTGAGATTTGAACTCTTTGATCTTGGGGTTACAAGCCCAGTACCATAACCACTTGGCTATTTAGGCCAAGCCCGTCCACGTGGTGTAGGTACACCTACAGTGCTGTTAGGGGGGGAATTCCAGGGTTTTGATCCAGTGACAGTAAAGGAACAGTGATGTAGTTCCAAGTCAGGATGGTGGGTGGCTTGGAGGTGGTGGTGTTCCCATGTGTTTGCTGCCCTTGTTCTTCTAGGTGGTAGAGGTTGCAAGTTTGGAAGGTGCTGGCAAAGGGCTCAGAGCAGCCAAAATTGGCTCCTATAGGTGGAAGCAAAACCAATGGAAAAAAATGCATTTGTCATGTCTGTAAGGCATGAAAGAGATTATAAACTGTGTAAATCAAATCTTACTTTCTGCTTATTTAAAATGGACTTTGCTGGTTCAAAAACACGGCTGATACAGGTCACACGGTTTGAAAGTTGGCTACAGTTCTGGAAACTTCTAACAGTAATAACAAAACAAAGCTCAACCCTCATCCTTGTGGAATCTCACACTTTTCATTGTGTGGATCCATTCCAATCAATGAAACAAGGGAGCAGCAAACAGTCTGTCTCCCCAGCCTGGACTTATAACACAGAGAGAGCCATCAAAACTCATTATAGCTGCTGAGGCACTAATAGCCACCACCTATCTCCTAAACAAACAATGGATTTTGGCCAGAGACATAGGCCGGGATTTTCCAGCTCTGCCATAGCGGGACCTGCTGTGGGGGATGCGGTGATCCAGCCAAAAGTCCATTGACTTTTGCCAGAACTGGATGATCCCGGCAGTAGGTGGGGCTGGAAAATCCCACTCATAGAAACTGATTCTTCACCTGAAAATGACTCATCAATGGGCGATACCACATGACCTAAGCTCTGTTGGCCTTTGGAAAATTTTAATGTTACATCATTGGACTCCAGGGCAGTCTGCTGTTAACATTCACTCTATCAACACCAAAGTCGGACTCCAGCCTACAACAAAGCCTGCCTCAAGTCTAAACCTTCTTGAAGCCTGGTTCTCTGGAAGATTTCTGCTATTGCCTGTAAAGCAGACCATGTCTCTGTATACCAGCCTGATTTTGCTGAGTCATCACCAGCTTTGAAGGATTTTGGGGGACTCCTGCTTTCAGCTGGCTGAACCACCTGAACTTTGGCTCCTACATGAAGGAACCCTCACTGGAGTCTGACATTCTGGACTCTGACATTCACTTGAATTAATACTGATTTCAGCGTTTTTTTTGTCGTAAGTTATTCCTAGCTGTAAAGGTCTTTTCTTTCCTATCTCCTCCTTGTGTGCTTTGGTGTGTGTGTTGCAACGACCATCCACCAGGTTTGAATGTATGAGTAAACAATGCTTCTGAGTTAACCCTAAGGAGAGTTTTTAATGAGTTACTTTTAAAGCTCACTTCACAAACAGAGGGTTTCGGGAAACACGCCACAGCCTATTTCAAGAGATTAAAACACCTCTGTTTACGGACAGATGGTGAAAAAAAATAAAGGAGTTCAGTTCATCCCTCTCCTCTGTCCAAAACAGAAATTGAGATCTCAAGTCCAAGATCGAATCCATTAAAAATGAGCCAAAATTTGCTTCTCTTCCCTGCCCGTAACACATTAAAAAATGCGATTACAGCCATTTATACTCAATGGTCCTGAACTTTCGTGGGACTCTCCTAACTTCCTCTTGTCACCCTGCCAAACCTCAGAGAAATGTTTTACATGCCTGTTTTTCTTTTTTGCCACAAATGTCACTTCTCGGGGAGTTCCGCTCATTTCCTGCTGACGAAACGCAGTGGGAATTCTGAGAGATTGTGCCTCCTGAATGTTGATGTCTGATTACTGGTGTAATTGACAGAAATAATGCATCACATTTGATCTGCATTTTCTTAATGGCCAACGAAGCACTTCTAAAGGGTAGATAGTTTTGTAAAGCAGAAAATGGAGCAGCTGACTTTTACGCAGCAAGCTCCCACAAACAGCAATGTGATAATAACTAGATAATCTGGCCTTTTTGTGATGCTGATTGAGGAATACACATTGGCCAGGACACTGGGGATAACTGTTCTTCAAAATGCTAGCATGGGGTCTTTCACCTTCATCAAGAGGGCAGGCAGAGCTCCTGTTTAACCTCTGGCAGTGCAGTATCACGTTGGAGTGTGAGCCTAGATTTTGTACTCAGGTCTCTGGAGTGGGACTTGAACCCACAACTGCTGACTTCGAGGTGAGAGTGTGATACACTGAGCTAAGTGTTCATTTTGTGGAAATTAAGAGCGTATAGCTATGTTCCACCACTTCCTGAAGCTGCAGTTTATGCTTTCACATTTTCCTCATCTTCATGCCCATGCTAATGTAATATCTGTCTGCCAGGTTAGTTACCAGATTAAGGTACACATGTACTGATGATGCTCGTGTATTAGATTATTGAAATACATTCACAATGTCCAATAACAATTAAATCACAGAATCACACAGTGCAGAAGAGGCCCTTCGGCCCATCGAGTCTGCACCGATACATGAGAAACACCTGACCTACCTACCTAGCCCCATTTACCAGCGATTGGCCCATAGCCTTGAATGTTATATCGTGCCAAGTGCTCATCCAGGTACTTTTTAAAGGATGTGAGGCAACCCGCCAATGTAACCAATAAGAGTGACAAATGTGACATGTGCTGTGCAGTTACCTTTCTTGCAGTGGATCCCTGTGGTTCCCAAAGGGCAATGGCAGGTGTAACCATCAGGTAGTGGGACACAGGGAGCTCCCGCTGCACACTGATGCGAAGGTTTGTGCTCAGGATCACACACTGTGACTGTCTCCGTGCAGAAGGCTCCCTTCCAACCAGGGGCACACCGACAGCTACGTTTAAGAGAGAAAAAAAAGTAGGACTTCAGAATCAACAATAGTCAATGGTTGTTAGACAACAGTGCCATATTTCTACAGCTCAGTGACGGTGAGGTTTGTTGTACTTGGGCTGTGGTAAATTAGATTGTCAATTGTTGTTCTTGCCTTTGAGTCAAGAGTTCAAATCCCAAGTCAGAGGCTTGAGCACAAAATTCAGGCTGACACTATAGTGTAGTACTGGGGCAGCACTGCACTGTTGGAGATGCTGTCTTTCAAGTGAGAGGTTAAAAAGAGGCCCTCTCTGTCCTCTTAGGTGGACAAAAAGGATCCCATGGTGCCATTTCAAAGAAGAACAACAAGGTACTGGAAGCCACGGTGTGGCTTGATTTAGAGTAGGATGGGAGCAGGCCTTGGAGCAGTTGAACCTTCTGCTCTCAGGGAGTGGGGTAAATTAGAGAATGACAAACTCCCATTCGTTCTCTAATCTGTATTCCTGTTCACTTAGACTCCATCCTGGGAAATGGAGTCTTCCTCTACCCTCCCAAAATAAAGAAAAAAACAGCTTAGTGGAGATGGAAGCAGAGTCTCAACAATAGTTTGTATTTATATCATATTACGAATGCAGGACTTTACAAGATAGTTAAGTTTTTAAATTTCCCCTTGAACTGAAGGTGTAACAGAATGTTCTAGATGGTGGCCGGGTGTGGGGTAGGGCGTGGGGGGGGTGGGGTGTTGGGGGGTTGGGGGGGGGAGCGTGGGTGGTGGTGCGGTGGTGAATGGTGGCTGGACTAAACCTCCGCATGGAGACAGGACCACATGAGATCTGGCTGTCATCGAAAAGAAACCCAAACCAAAACCTATTGAAAATCAAGTGACAGTTTTCACACTAAGACATAGAAAAAGGACGGCTGCTTTATGAATACAGATTCACTGCTACACCAAGAGAGACAGAAAGAAAATGCGGCTGCTGTGAAGAGCAGGGAAAAGGCTGTTTGTTGTTAGCAGGCAAGCAGGATGCTCGTGAGAGCTGGCTGTCTGTTTGAAAAGAAGGTGGAGCAGTGGGGACTTTTGGAGATTTAAGGAATGAAGAGTCACCAAGGTGAGGGTTTGCTGGTGGAAGTCAGTTTAATCAGGTGGATTGGAATGATTTTCAAAGGGCACTGGAAGATTCACATGGCCTGGCAGGGAGAAGTGAGCCTGCTGGAAAGCTAGCAGGATCTTGGGACTGGATCTTATATTGCTATATATATGTCAGAGGTGTGGTGCACAATGAAAGCAGTTGTAAGACTTATCTTAATTGTGTTAGTTAATGAATGTGAAATTGCCTTCTCTTTAGTGTGATCTAATAGTTGCCTGTTAAGTAATGTATGATCTATTTTGATTTTAGTTTGTTTGTTACAGTAAAAGTCTTAATACATGAAATCTTGTTCTTTGGTTTATTTCTGTCAGTCATTGGGAAATGTATCTTTTTTTTAAGAGTTATCAGTTTCTATGGGAATTGTAACAATAGTGCCATTAATTTATAAAAAAATGTCCATAGGGGTGTTATCAGGAGTGCTGTCAGACAAAATTTGAGACTGAGCCAAGTAAGGACTGGTGACCAAAAAGCTTGGTCAAAGAGGTAAAGGAGCGGAGAGGATTAGGAAGGGAATTCTAGAGTTTAGCTGAAGGCGCAGCAGCCGATGGTGGAGCACAATTCTCTTGGAGGGCTGTAGGGCTGGAGGAAGTGGCACAGATAGAGAGTGGCTAGGCCATGGAGGGATTCAAACACAAAGGGCTGAATTTTGCTGTTGACGAGCAGGGGGCGGGACCCGCTTGCCGACGCGCAAGATGACATGGGATGACGTCAGGGGGAACCATTTAAATCTTTAGAAAGGCAGGGGCACAGCCAAATCAGCTGTGTGCCCGCTGACCAGTCAATGGCCAATTGAGGCCATTGGCAGGATAATTAAAACAATTAAAGGACCTGCCCGTACGACCTTAAGGTTGGCGGGCAGGCCAGGAGCCCCCAGCGGGCAATAGAAAAAACATGAAACCTCATCCAACGACGGTTTGAGGTTTCATGCAGGGTTTAAGAAACTTTAATAAAGTTTGAGTGAAATTTATTAACATGTCCCATCTCGTGTGACATTGTCACATGAGGGGGACATGTTAAGGATTTTTTTATTTTTCTATTTTTAATGTTTGTACAAGTGTAAGCGATCTCCCTGAGGCAGCATTTAGCCTCAGGGAGATGTGCGCTCTTTCGTGCGCATGGGCGAAAGTGCACTCTCGCAGTTGGGGGAATCCCCCCCACCTGCACAGGGAGCGCATTGTGCTTCCCGCCGGGCGTCACGCTGGGTGGGCCTTAATTGGCCCGCCCACTTAAAATGGAGGCTGGGCCCGCTTCTCCGGAGATTGGGTCGGGCCCGCCCTTCCGGTGAGCAGAAAATTCTGCCCAAAGTTGGGAATGTATTGCCAGTTAATGTAGGTCAGCAAGCATAAGGGTGATGGGTGACCTTGGTGTGAGTTAGGATATGGGCTGCAGAGTTCAGGTTGATGGAAAGTGGTAGGTGGAATATTTCTGGGCAGCAGTAGGGTCTGAGTCAGCGTTAACTGAACTGATTGCTGATCTGGGGATTGTTCCCTCCTTACACCTTGTTCCCTGACATTTGTTCGCAGTATCAGCACAGAGACAAAGAATGAATAACACCTGTTGTAAAATGCTAAACATTACAGCTAGCAAAGCAGATTATTAATTATGTAATTCATACCACAATGTCAAAACCTGAACATTTCATCAAAGAATTCTTAACAACCTGCAAAAGCTGACATGGTGAAACAGGCAATAGGGGTCATTATGCTGTTTGCCACTGGCCTTGGCTACTGTAATCTGGGAAGTAAGCTTTCTCCTTGGGCTGTTAGTATGATATATTTTCTTTTGTCTGAGCCCAGAGAGAGTTTAAAAGGAAGGTGGATTTCTGCAAGGCAGTGTTCCACTCTGAGGATCAACAGAAGTTAGTGGCTGCAAAATCCTGCAAAAACATCCAGCTAATAAGATTGTTTTAAGTGCGAGGCAGAATCTGCTGTTGCTCTCAATTAAACCTGAGTTGGCCCTCTTGTTTTGCTTCAATTTGACATCCTTAAATGCTTCGCACTCAGATTACTTGCAACATTATTGTACAGGTAAGATTATGTTGGTGACTGAGTCACATTCAATTGGCATCTCTCTTATTCAAGGAAATAGGTAAACAAGGGGTTTTGTACAAAGTGTGTTTTGTTTGAATTGACAGTAAGGCTTAGTAGAATGAATGATTCAGTTACCTAGTGACTACAGTATCTCCTTTACATAATTATTTATTAGCATATTTCACAACTAGGCATCAAGTCAATAGGTTTGACTTTAAGTGCTGAGCAACAGCAAAGAGCATCAATTGAGAAAGTTAACCAGTTCTCTGCCATGTGTTATATTTGGTCAATTGTGAGCTCTCAACCATCTGAGAAAACACATATTACATGGGGCAGATTGGGACAGCATGAGAGAGCCAATGAGACTTCAGCAAAAAAGATTGTGCCTGTATGAGTGTACTTATTTGCGTGTGGTATGTAGGAGTCACGCCTTCAATTGTTTTTGAAGAGGAGGTCAGAGTTGAACGATTACATACTAATCCACCTCCACAGTCATTGGCTCTGACCTATTATTGCTGTTCTTGCTTCATTATATTTCTATGCCTCGAGTCTCTTTGACCTACTAAAATGAGAGGGTTCATTGTTAGAACATGAGTTTAGTTGCCTCTAACTAGGACTAAGAACATTTTACTTTGGATCTCCAGCTTGAAAGCAGTAGCCGGATGCCAAAGCAGGCAAGCGAGAAAAAGAGGGTGTCTCAAAATGGAGGCGCCTTTCTACAACCTTTTAAAATCTTCAACAAAAAAATGCCTTTGCTTTGAGGTCAACATTGTTGGTGGGGGCATGTGGGTGAGGGGTAGTGGAGAGACCCTCCAGAGGGGAACCTGAGGCTGATGCCAGGATCTGGTATGCCACCAGAATATAATCCTTTCTTTCCTTTTCCTTTCCACCAGTATATCTTCTTTGTTGTATTTAAGAGCTGTAACCCATTTAAGTTTTATTAATTTAGCTGACAATGGGCTTAACGCAAAAATAAGCATTTTTGATAAAGGCACCACTTGTGAATAATCTGATTTAAAATCACTGAAAATAACTTTAAAGAAGCTATACTGAACCATTTAATAATTTAGTTGGTGTAGATTAATCCGTTTCTCAGTAAATTAGATATCTCATGATGTGAAAAAAAGTTTTGAAACATGCTGGCTATTGCTTGCGTCCCTAAGAAAATGAAATGCAATTTGAAGAGCCTTCCTGAACCAGCACAAGCGATAAAATTTCACAATTCAGCCCAGGGGCTACGCCCATTTTTGTGCCTGATTTGGACAAACTGAATCTTGTGCCGGCACAAAAGATTACTTAAAAACACACACACCAACGTAAGTGCACTTTGGGAGTAACTCATCTTTAAAATTCCCCAATCTCTTCCGCTTGACTGGCTGATTGTGCTGGAATCTGGGAGACAAACTAACGTAGATGAGCAACAGCTCTACCCCACCCAATATCTGGTTAGCAAGATAAATTAAAAAAAAATCTAGTTCATACTTCAAACAGCGGTCTGGTACAATTTCATACTTACTAGACTGTGGAAGCTTTGTCCACACACGTCCCTCCATTCCTGCAGTCCATGTGACTGCATGGTGTATCTCCACACTGGCCTACACTCCTGCCTCTATTAGGATGGCCCTCTGGAATTCCTGGTGCTCGAAACCATCTGTCCTTGCCAGCTCGAACTTGCAACTCATAAATACAACCTGCATGGAATGGTGCAAAAGAAATAAATCTAGTATTGATTTAAAAACAAGGATTAGAATGGGTTTGACCAATTTAGTTCTGGCTCTTTAATGGCTGAGTTTTGTTTGCCATATAACTGTATTCAAAGCTATTAACCTCACAACACTGATTACGTTCCACTGACAGGGTTAAATTATGGGGGGAGCTTGCATAGACTAGGGGCGGAATTTTCCGAGCCCGTTGGTGACGGTTGTGATAGGTGGCGTGCGCGGAAGATATGGCGGGACCCAATTCATGACAGCGTGAAGGCAGGTCGCGATCGACCGCTCAGCCCGCAGACGGCAGGCCGCGTTTCCCACCATCGGTCAGCAGGGAGCTAACTGTAATACATTAGCATATAATTAAAAGGCCATCCTGCCAGGCTCTTGGAACCCCGCCGTATCATCCGTCCACGTCAGCGGGAAAGCAGGTCGACATGTTTCACTACAGCACACATGTGAAGCGCACTTGGCGGCCTTCACTTTGGGGAACTGAGATGAGTGAGCACCAGCGTTCAACACAGCTCACCCATTGTTTACAGACCTCATGGGTGCCGGGGGGGGGGAGGGGGGGGAACGGGAGAAACTGATGCCTGGCCCCGCAGATGACTGCTGATGGGGGCGGGTGTCTGGGGGCAAGTGCTGGCCAGCCTCGGAACAGCTGCTGAGGGAGGGGGGTGTCCGGGGAAAGTGCTGGCCAGCCTCGGAGGCGACTGCTGAGGGAGGGGTCGTGCTGCCCTGGCACTGCATCCCGCATACAGGCAATTGAGGTGAGGGTCAGAGTAAGTGAGGGAAGTGGTCACCTGTATAAACTGACCATGCCTCTGTAACTGAGACAGATCAAGCGCAGCCACAGTTATATGATTGGGGTCAGGCTCCTAGCCTGCCTGCTCACGCAAGCAACACTGAGGCCACCAAGCACTCAATACCTTACACCCACCACCCCACCAAACCCCCAGCACAGGCTTCGAGTCCGCCATCACTTTATTGGACTGCGGAGCAGTTGTGCTGCACACGTTGTACAATCTCCTCACCAACGTGGCTACGCTAGAAGCAATCACAGCTCCTTGCAACCTCAACGTCCCGGTTTGGATCAGTGTCCCCCATGTCGCAGGTTGACAGGGCAGCCATGCAGCGCACTCATCTCTGGCCATCCGAGGGGTGACCAGCACTCTCTGGGAAGCATTAAGCGACGGTCACACAGGGCCAGGAGAGGTGCTAAATACAGCCACGATAACCACGCTCTCTCTCTGTCTTTCATGCTGCAGGAGGACGACATCAGGATCATAGATTCTGATGACCTAGCTGTATGCCTGATGACCTACAGAGACCATAGAAGGTGGTGGAGAGAGTGACTGAGGCTCCAGGCTGCGCAAAGGCAGGAGCAGCAATCTCGTGAGGAAGGGGCAGCAGGAGCTCCCGCACACACTGCCCAGGAGCGACAGCGAGCTGTGGCTGGTCGGCGCCTAGAGACACCCAGGGTCTATAGACACCGCCTGCCATTTCTGCAGATGACTGAAAACCAGTGTCGCTGATGGCTGCACATGTCTAGGGACCTGGTGGCTCACATTTGCCACTTACTGCAGGACTTGGCGCCAAGGGGACATGGAGGGCATCCACTGTCAGTGGCTGTGAACGTGACGGAGGCGCTTAATTTCTATGTCAGTGGCTCCTTTCAGGGCTCCACAGGTGACCTCTGTGGGATCTCACAATCCGCCACGCACAAATGCATCCATCAGGTCACGGATACCATCTTCTCCATGGCACACAATTTTGTGCATTTCACACGGGACCAGGACAGAGATGATGTAAGGGCCATTGGATTCGCCCTGATCTCGGGATTCCCACAGGTGCGGAGTGCGATTGACTGCATTCATGTGGAGCTCAGGTCTCCATCGCTACACTCAGTGGATTTCATCAATCGCATGGGGTTCACTCATTGAATGTGCAGCTTGTTTGCAACCACCAGAAACACATCCTGCAGGTATGCGCGCAGTTTCCAGGGAGTGTGCACGACGCCTACATCCTGAGTTGCTCGCAGATTTCTGCAGTCTTCCAGGGTCCACAGATGCTGCAGGGATGGCTCCTTGGGGACAAGGGTTACCCACAGAGGCCATGGCTGATGACACCCGTGCGGAGGCCTCAGACTGCAGCAGAGCGACGGAATAATGAGGCTGGCGCAGCAGCTCACAACTTGGTAGAGCAAACCATCCGGATGCTGAAAATGAGGTCCCGGTGCCCAGGCCAGTCTGGTGGAGCCCTGCAATACAGTCCACAGAGGGTGTCACGCATCGTCGTCGCCTGCTGTGCCCTTTACAACCTGGTGCTGCAACGGGGAGAGGAGCTGGCTGAGGAGGGGATGGAGGAGCTGCACGTCTCCTCCGATGAGGAGGACGCCAACGGGGATGAGGGTGAGGAGGTCCTCAGTGGTGACGACGATGGGGATGTGGCTCTCACACTGGCTAGATGAGGCAGGCACACTCGGGAGGCCCTCATAGCTGCTAGATTTGTGGAGGATGATGACGACATGCAGTGAGGTGACCCCATAGATCCTCATATTGCAGTTGTGAACGTTTGACTCCAGTCTGGCTTATGGCAGCACCCATACCCTCTGGGAGAATGCTCCTGTCATGGAGATGCAGTGGAGGCCCTAATAGTTGCTCAATCGTAGGAGGATGATGATGACAACATGCAGTGAGGACACTCCATCGATGTTCACATAGCCACTGTGAATGTCTGACTCCTGAATAGCCGAGGGCTGCTTGCTTGCGCTCTGTGATCAGGGCCATCTCAGAGACACGGCCATGAAACTTTAGACGCATCTGATGCTGTGTCAGCCTTCAGCACCTCAGCCCTTCAGGAGCTGGTGCACAGCATCACTGTTTGCAGATGCTGGTGTGATGGGGGCCAGCTCCACCTTAAAGGTGCTGAGAGCACACAGAGAGTGTGAGAGAACTCTGTGGTGCCTGCCCACTACATTCTGGATACAATAACCAGCACTGCCGAGGTGCAGGCATCAGTAATGTTTCCAGGGATTGTGAGGCTGGACCACCACTGTGGTCTGAAGGCTGCACAGAGCACAGGGAAGAGGCCCTGGACTGAGACACCTGCCTTTATCTTGTACAGAAATGTTTCACATCTGATGATACGAACACTGCTCATCAGAACAAGGGGCCACAGGCAGGGTGACATACTTAGGAATTTATTGACAATAGTGAACAGTATGTACAAGTGATTAACACCCGTGCCCAGGCTGTGCAACTACTTTTACCAAACTTTCCTAACCCTGCCGCTACATCTTGGTGCTCCCATATCCATAGCGGAGGTGGAGGAAGCCTGCTAACTGCTATGCCCTGTCTGTGATGACCTAGGCGGGCGTCCTCTGGATGGCAAAGACTTGGAGGGCCCCGGCATGCTTTTGGGATCCTGCTGTGTGGCAGTGACACCCTCCTCAACCTGTGAAGCTGGATCTGCAGAGCTCACAGGAAGACAGAATTCAGATGGGCCGGTCACTCCCAGAGTCACCTGGGTGGATGGGCCCGGAGAGTGAACTTGCTGATCCTCCTCCCTATGGGTGCCAGAGGGCCCCTGGCTGACTCAGTGAGCAGAAGGGTTAGCTGGAGTGAGATCAAGCTGCCCAGCACCTCTCTCACGTTGACACTGTTGGAGGCCAGCAATGGCATCAGTGATGGAGTTAGGCCCGTGCAGCAGTGCAGGAGTGACATCCTAGACCAAGGTCTTAATGGTGGCTGCCATCCTACCAGTGTTGACCTCAGTGTGTTGGCATGCCAGCACTATCACCTCAGCCTGAAGATGGACGGACTCCTCCATCGTGCCTTGCAATCTGAGGAGTGCAGTGGACATCCCTTCCTGATGTTCCCAAGCTTGCCTTTGCAGTTCCAGCAACTGTGACATGACTGAGTCCAGAGGCTCGTCATCCGACGGACTCAGCAATGTTCTGGCCTTTAGCAGTCCTCTGAGTGCTGGGGACCTGGGAAGTCCCTGCCTCCACCTGCTGTGGATCACAAAATGCGATGTGCTTACCAGATTCCGATCCCGGGTCTATTCTAAAGCTTGGTCCCACTGAGGTATGTGTCTCTGTGCTGGTGGAGGGTGTGGGTGAGCGCTGTGGTGGGACTTCAGGGAGAGTGCCTCAGATTCCTCTTCAGAAGTTTCTTTGGGGCTTGATTGGAGGCCCTGGGTCATGGACTCTGTCAACTGTTTGGCAGATGTGCCTGCGAAAACAAGGAGAGATAATTAGTGTATGGCAGTGGCCTGTGAAACAGGACACATCACTCACAGCATGGTTGTCTGATGGGTGTTGCACTGCTGGATCCTCACTTGGTAGAGCAGTGCCGACCTCACCGTCAGCACAGGAACAGTCCAGGTCATCCCAGCTGGATGGCTCTGTTTTTGAATTCTGTCAGAACTTTGATTTCAGGCATCCCTCCACCAGTCGGCGACCTTTCCCTCCTGTTGTGAGCCAGTCTGACCTGCATGGATAGAGATGGGGAGAAAGTATCAGGGTGCCTGTCGGGCCAGATGATAAGTATGCCTGGCTTTTGTGGGTGGTGAGTGGTCCCATGGACGGGATGAGGACAATGAAGGTGTGTGTGAAAGAGTGAATTGGTGATGTCCTTTGCACTGGCAGTGAGTGCAGGCCCTGTGGATGTGTGATGGGTTTGTGAGTGTGTGAGTTCGGAGTGATGAGAAGAGCGACTTACCTGGTGGAAAGGAGGAGATCATTCATCCTTTTGCGGCACTGGGTGGCTGTCCTCCTCTGCAGGGCGTTTGCGCTGACCACCGCCACCACCATCTCCCAAGCCTGGTGACATTGCTACCCATCTTGCAGCCAGAGCAGGGGTAGAGCACACCCCAGTGGGCCTCCACGGTATCCAGCAGTTGCTCAAGAAACCCGTCGTTGAAGTAGGGGGCTGCAGTCTTACTTCCTTTGCTGGCCATGTCTCCCAGGCAGTGGCGGTGAGCTGGTGGTGATGATCGCTTTGATGGTAGCTGCCTTTTAAAGATGGCAGCCGGCGTGATGCAACAGCGGGGTGAATGGTGGGCAGATGAATGACAGCCTGATCGCCATGGAAACGGCGTGATTCACATGAGTGAATAGATACGAGGCGGGTTCAGGAAGATACGGTGTGAAAACCCACCATTTTCATCAGCGGATAGGACTCCACTTTACCCACCTGCTACCGCTCTTAGCGCAATTCTGGGAAAATTCTGCCCTAGGCTTCTATTCTCTTGAATATTGAATAGTGAGGAGTGATCTGATTGAGGTGCCTAAGATAATGAAAAATAAAAATCAACAAGTTAGGTGAAAATAACTTGTTTCCTCTGGTGGGGGAGTCAAGGACAAGGGGGTGTAACTTTAAAATTAGAGCTGGGCTCTTCAGGGGTGATGTCAGGAGGCATGTCTTCACACAAAGCGGAGTGGGAATCTGGAACTCTCCACAAAGCTGTTGAGGCTGCGGTCAATTGAAAATTTCAAACAATAAGTTGACACATTTTTGTTAGGCAAGTGTATTAAAGGTAAGTTAAGATACGAATTAGCCATGACCTCATTGACTTGTGGAGTAGGTCTGGTTGGACAGTGGGGTTGGGAATTGGTGGGCTGGTGGAGGGGGGTGGGTGAAGGTCCTACTCCTGTTCCTGTGTACCTATTGGTGTATGCAACTGCTGTAATTGCTGCAACTTCCGACTGATCAAGACTGCACAGCATATATGAGATCTTCTCATGCAGCATATGAACCAACATGTGAACATTTATTGCCTGAACTTGGAGCTGCTCGTCATGACTCTATTAAACATATGGATGCAGGTAAAGACCCCGACCTTCTTGTTATAATACCTCCCTCCACCCTTCCTCTTCAACATTCTGGGAGCTCTGTTATAAACTCCTGCAACACCATTCATTGAGGTCATTATTGTCTAATTTGCTCGCCATTCATTGCTTGTGGCGAATTGAAGCTGTTCATTTATAGAGCCTCACAATTGTGTTAAATTTACAGCCGCGGGTGTGAGTCTGGATGTCGCTCACTAGACCGCTTTTTGTCATCTGTCCCTAACTGAGCAAGGACGATTCAACCATGTTGTTCTTAGACAGGAGTCACAAATGTTTATCAGAATATATTTCATTCCTCTTCTTCTCAGGTATGATATGTTGATACGGTGAAATGAAGAGAGGTGGGAGGTGGTTCTTCTGGAGCATAAACACCAGCATAGGCCAGCTGGGCTAAATGGCCTGCTTCTATGTTGTAATGTGTAAGTAAGATGACTGTAGTGGAATTTTTCTCTCCTTACCCCGGGATGCAGTTAAGGGAAATTGTAATATCCTAGATGTTTTTCTGCACAGACTGGGAATTGACCCGGGATCTTGTGAGTTGGTACGGCTCAGTAGCTCATGGACTGGTTCATGTTTACACAAAGCGACCTGGAAAGCTCCAAAGCAGGATTCCTTGACTGGCACCATATCAGGTGACTCAAAAGCATGGCAGTAAAGCCGTCAACAAGGTGCCAGTTAAAATAAAAATAAACAATTCATCCACACTCTCACTGTCCTGCCTCCTAACATCTGGACATCTTTCCCACTCTAGCTCCATTCCCAGGCCACTCCCCTGGCAATACACAGGATGGTTACAATTTGTGCCCCATATTCAGTAATGTAGTTTCACTTCAATCATTCAGCTTAAGCATGGGAACTGCATGCTTCGGCTAACACACCTTCAGTACCATAAAAACTAACTTGAGCAGCTTCCTCATTGCTTATGATTTTCTATGAAATGATGAGAGACTGGAGTTATGTGGAGAGATGAGAAATTCTCGGATTGTTCGGAAGTCATTTAAAGTCTGCGTCCCTGTTTACCGAGGGCAGCAGACACATGGGAACCCCACCACCTGGAAGTTCCCCTCCAAGTCACTCACCATCCTGACTTGGAAATATATCGCCGTTCCTTCACTGTCGCTGGGTCAAAAGCCTGGAACTCCCTTCCTCACAGCACTATGGGTGTACCTACAACACATGGACTGCAGTGGTTCAAGAAAGCAGCTCACCACCACCTTCTCAAGGACAATTAGGGATGGGCACTCCCAACTCTGGCAACCCCCAACCCCCAACGCCCGCTCCCGCTCCCCCCCCCCCCCCCCCCCCCCGCCGGCACAGGGAGCACACAGTTCTTCTGGGTGTGCATCACACTGGGCGGGCCTTAATTGGCCTGCCTCATAAAATGGTGGCATGGACCCAATCAGGGGCTCCCGCACCGCCCGCCCAACAGGCAGAAAATTCTGCCCATTATGATCTGGAATGAGCAATAACTTTCAAAAAGGATTTGTGTATATATTCAAATTGGAAAAATCTGTAGGATGAGGAGGTGGAGAGAGGGGGTGTGTGTCTAATTAAGTAGTGCTTAGAAAGAGCCAGTACAAGCAGGATGGGCTGAATGCAACACTCCAAAAATCTTGCCTTAGTGATGGCAGCAATCATCCATCTTGCCTTATGACATAGCTTTTCTTTGCATGATTAATTTTTAACCAGATACTGTGATTTTGAACCAAGTATTTCTTAGCAGCATGCTAAAACAAAAAGGTCCTGTTTCTCTATGTAGGATCGTAGAGTCATAGAAAGTTTACAGCATTCAAAGAGGCCACTTAGCCCATCGTGTCTGTGCCGGCTGAAAAACGAGCCACCCAGCCTAATCTCACTTTCCAGCATTTGGTCCGTGGCCCTGCAGGTTACGGGACTTCAGATGCATATCCAGACACCGTTTAAAAACCTTTTCAGGCAGAGTTCCAGACCTCCAACACCCTCTGGGTAAAAAGAAATGATTTTCCTCATCTCCCTCCTAATCCTTCTACCAATCACTTTATATTTATGCCCCCCAGTCACTGACCTCTCTGCTAAAGTAAATAGGCCTTTCCCATCCACTCTCTCCAGACCCCTCACAATGTATGAGAGAAGAAGATATTTGGATTCATGTCCACGGCCTGTTCCAAACTGTTTCACATCCAATTAAGTACTGTTAAATTGCAGCCATTGTGGAGGAACGCAGCAGCCCACGTGTGCATAGCAAGCACCCAGAAAAAAAATGATGATAATTGACAAGTTAGTTGTGTTTTTGGTTGAGGGATAAATATTGGCCAGGGCACTTGGGAATGTCCCTGGGATGTTTTACAATGATAAAGGTGCTATATAATTGCAAGCTATTGCTTGTTGCTGTTGCTGTAGGTGGAAGATGTAGGCCCTTGTTTCCTGGCATCATAGCAGTGCAAACAACAGATACTTTCAATTTCCACAATTGCAGCAGGGTCACCAAAGGTCAGTGCTGAACCTGTAGAATGCCAGACCATAGGGATCCATAGTGTATGATTAATAAAAAAATACATTAAAGAAAGAGCTTGCATACTGTAACACCCAGCAAAGCACATCACAGCCAGTTAAGCAGTTTCGAAGTGCAGTCGTTGTTGGAAAATACAGCCACAGTTTACTGCACAGTATTAAAAAACTATGATAATGATGAATACTGGCTACATCTGAAGAACTCCACTTCTTCAAATAGAATCGAGGGATCATTGATATCCAGGGCAGCTTAACATCTCAGCCAAAAGATGACAGATCCAATATCACTGCACTCCCTCGGGGTGACATGGAAGTGCCTATCTGGTTATGTGTGCAGGTCTCCAGGATAAGGCTCAAACCTTTGACGTCCTGACTAACTCAGAGGGATGGGGGCTACAGCTGAGTCTTTAGCAGAAAGGAACAAAGGGGTCAGTTTTCACTTGTCCTGCCTGTAGGAACGGATCAGGTGCTGGTGGGTTGTGGGGCGGAGGGTTAAAATATAGCAACGAGGCTTACAGCTCCATCCCTGCTGCCCACTATTTTAAGCGGTCACCAAGTGGTTGAGGTGGCCATCAGAACTGGGCAGAGCCTTATGAATTAATGCAGACAGGGTGCTATTCAGGCAATGGGACAGTGAGTATGTTTTAGCTATGGGGCCTAAGTGTGGAAGTGTCCAGGTGAAGGAGGCTTGGCAGCTGCTGGGAACATCACTTGGAGGATGAGTGAGAAACTTACTTCTCCAAGGACAGAAGAAGCAGGAGTGGGCCTCTGCACCTCACTCAGAAAGTCATGCCGCCTCCCCCCCACCTAGGTCTCCTGCTATCCTTCCTGTGACAGCCTCCCGACACTCCCTGCACTGCTCACAGGTGATCACTCCTTTGTTAGAAGCCCAAGCCAATTGAGGCCATTGACAGGATCAATTATACAATTAAAGGACCTGGCCATCCAACCTAAGGTTGACGGACAGGCCAGGAGCCCCAGCGGCAAATAGATAAAACATGAAACCTCATCCACCAGCGGGATGAGGTTTCATGCAGAGTTTTAAAAAGTTTAATAAACTTATTATGTAAATTATGAACATGTCTCATCTCATGTGACATTGTCACATGAGGAGGGCATCTTAGGGACTTTTTTTTTCAATTTTTCATATTTTAGAACTGTCAGCGATCTCCCTGAGGCAGCACTTAGCTTCAGGGAGATGTGCGCTCTTTCATGTGCATGCGCGAAGGAGCACACTCTCGCTTTTGGAGAACCCTCCTGCCCGCACAGGGAGCACGTAGCACTTCCTGCCGGATGTCATGCTGAGCGGGCCTTAATTGGCCCGCCCACGTAAAATGGCGGCGGGATCCGCTTCTCCAGCAGGGATCGGCTCCCCCCCCGCCGGAGATTGGGTTGGGCCCGCCCACCCAACAGGCAAAAAATTCTGCCCGATGTCCTTATTCGGTCTGGCCTACATGTAACTCCAAATATGGTTGACTTTTAACTGCCCTCTGAAATGCTCTAGCAAACCACTCAGTTGTATCAAACTGCTACAGGTAAAAGCACTGTGGTGTACCTATACCACATGGACTGCTGCAGTTCAAGAAGGCAGCTCACCACCACCTTCTCAAGGGCAGTTAGGGATGGGCAATAAATACTGGACTAGCTTGTGAAGCCCGCGTCACATGAATGAATAAAAAAATGTATGGGTTACACAAAGACAATTGGTCTTAGAGAATCAACAAGATTATACCTTGGTTTAAAAATTTATTCATGGGATGGCAGATATTTTTCATTTCTAGTTGCCGTTCAGGTGATGGTGGTTGTTGTAATGTGCCTTTAAGGGATATCAACATGCCATCATTCGAAGGGAGATGTGTCATGTGATCCAGTCTCAGTTTCACTTTTACTTTGAGCTGAGCACACACACTTAGCTCTGATGTCTTCAAGCTTTAAACCTTTGTATAACTCATGTGCCTAGTCTTAGTAAATGAATTCACAACGTTTACCCAATCCCTTATGAGCGATTGGTGCCTTGCGTCTTGTACAGAAAATAAGCCCAAGGCATTATATCATTATAATAACATGGCAGTGGATGTCCTTCTTCAACCTTGGCAATTATTCTGCATACAGGTTTAATACAACTGAGTGACTTTCCCACTGCAGGGGCACGGTTAATAGTCAGCCATGTTGGTGTGATGGTGCATTGGGAATTGCCAAATCTCATGCTACTGGTGCCAAAAAGGGTCCCACCCAGAGTACTAATTCCTTTGACCAGCTACTTGGAGGCACTGCTTGGGGGGGATGCGGGGGAGGTGAATTACCCTCTGTCCAGTTTCCATCTTCCCACCAGCGGGCGCAAAACATCTAGGTCCCCATCCCACTAAGTGGAACTGGAGATATCAGTTCTTGTTAGATGTTAACCAGGAGGTTCATCAAATGGCCAAGTACCTCCAATGACCACAGCCACCACCCTCTCAAATTAGTCACCCTAACATGTCCACCCTCATGGTGCATTCCCTTCCTCTGTCACTTGGGTAATGAATAAACATTTCCTTCCCCAGTTGGATGAATCTCCAGTCAACATTCAAACAGCCAAATTTTCCCATCGCCAATATTTTTATAACCAATGGACAATTAATATTTATTTATAACAATGAAACAAATGTGTTCAAAAAAATTAAACACCATTTGTTTTAGTAACTTTATAATTTTTCTTCCCCCAGGATGCCGACACAGTGTATCCAGTGACCCATGCTGGGAAGTCCATTATTGGGGAATAACAGTCGGGAATGGGATTGGACTATGCTGTTATCGCCTCGTGTTTCAATAGCCTGTTGCACTCTTGGGCAAGACCAGCATTGGAAAATTGTTAACATAACAGACCTGTAATCCAACAAGACTCTGCACTTTTAGAAGAGAAAGGTGAAGGAAAGACAGAAGGAGAGACAGAAAAAAACAGAAGTATATCCTTTTGTTATTTGTGATTTTATGAAGCTCAGTTACAGACCGAGTCTCAGCCCCCTTCTCTTACCCAAACTCCACAGAAGTCTCAAATGGTTCTGATGAAAGCTCACTGGCCAGCTCCTCTGTCTCTCTCTCTCTCTCTCTCTCTCAACAGATACTGCCAGACCTGCTGATTGTTAACCAGCATTTTCTGTTTCTTTTATTTATTCAGGATGATTCCCATTTTGATTATTGATGTTGGTAAATCCAACATTAAAATTAAAATGGAGGGACCTGCCATCTGCAACATGGAATAGCTTGACCATCCGGGAATTCTGACAGAGAACGGCAAGTTTTTTTTATAGTTTGGAATAAATTGCTCTAAGACATATTGTAAAATAGATTAGAAATTTGACATTAAATGACCAAAAGTGCCCTTTAACCTTGCAAAGGGATAAATCATTCTCTCAGGCGTCTTTGACATATTAGCTTTGCGGACTATTTGCTTAGTTTTACTTTTCAAAACACTTTTAAGTAACAAAAAATCCCCAATTTCTCCAGCAAAACAATTCAAGCTACAAAAGAACAAAAAATGCACAGTCAATTCACCTCATTTCTGTTCAGTTTTCATGTGACCTATTTGAAAGTTCAGCAGGCACAGAGTTAGAAGAGGGTTACCTTGGAAACCATTGCTGAAATGTGTCCCATTTGGCAGGAGTTCTGGGGTGTACTCACTGTAACCTCCAACGTAAAACTGGCTGAAAACATTGAGGCCCACCAATGTCCCAGCAGAAGTGCTAGTTTTGTTCCTTTGGTTGTCCACCTTAAAACAAAGACAGTTTTATTTTAGAAAAATATCTAGATGGAACAATACCCCACTCAGCTGTGTAAAAACATTCCTCTTCTGCCAATTATCTTAAACCTGTGTCCTTCAGTTATTGACTCTCTGACCAATGGACACAGTTTCTCCTTATGTACTCTATTAAAGCCTTTCATAATTTTGAACACCTCTATTAAATCTCCCATCTAACCATCCCTGCTCTGAGTAGAATAATTCCAGCTTCTCGAGTCCTTTCACTCATCTCTGGTACTATTAGGAACATTGAACAGGAGTAGGCCATTTAGGCCCTAGGGGCCTGTTCTGCCACTCAGTGAGATTGTGGCTGATCTGCAGCCTAAATCCATACACACATCTTTACCTCATAATCATTTACACAATTCATTCACTTGTCTGGCACCACTTCATCCAATTCAGAGTCACAGGACGTCAGAGCCTATCCCAACAGGCACTATCCCAATGGGCACTAGGCGGGGTACACCCAGCCCAGTCCATCACAGGGCACACACTCACACAAACATACACACTGGGGGACAACTTACCATAGCCAATCCACCTAACGGTGCGAGGAAACCAGAGCACCCGGCGGAAACCCACGCGGACAACGTGCAAACTCCACACAGACACCCGAGTTCAGGATTAAACCCAGGTCCCTGGAGCTGTGAGGCAGCAGCGCTAACCACTGTGTCACTGTGCCATCCCATTTATACAATTAATTAACAAAAATCAATCCCAGACTTAAAATTTATTCCAATAAATTTAATCTGCACCATCGCCATTGACAACCTTCCTCAAGTGTGGAGTACAGAATCGAACACAAAACTCCAGCTAAGGCCTAACCATGTGATTGATAAAGATTTATCTATAACTTGGTTGGTCCATTTACAAACTAAAATATGTAGGCTCTGCTTATTGTCTCCTCCAGCCTATCTGCAGCTCTTTGACAAGGAACTCCAGCAGAAGCAAGGAAGCCCTCATTTTATACACACTAGCTTCACAAGGGATTTGGGTGCCATGAAAAAATGTGTGCTAATGTTTAATATATTGCGCTACATTCTGGATCATTAACCCCTAGATTGCTAGCTGTTCCAAGGTAATACCACCCTCCCTTACTGGCCAGTTTTGTATTACCATGCTTAAACACCTTAAAATAATTGCAGCATTTAAAACATTTTGGAAACAATAATGCTCACCCTTTTTCCTTTCTTCCATTATCCCATTGATTCCCTATTTGATGCAATTGTATATTTATTATTTTAATTTACTCTTTTCATTCAAGAATACTAAAAAACATCTTTTTTTCCCAAGAAGTCATTTGAAATTACTTTTATCTTTTCTCTTATTTGTTCTGCCCCTCAGATGCTGTTGTGCATTTTGGAGCCGGGCCACACACTAACAAAGCTGCCTCTGATTGGCTCAAAGTTGCTTCCAAAGACTGCTCTTTTAGCCAATCTCAGAGCACAGCTGTAACTATTCCCTATGTTGCCTCACTAGCCAAAGCAAGTAAAACCTTTCCGTGTGTTGAAGCATTAAATAGAGACCCATTGTTTGAAACGTGCTGAATGAAGTCATTCCGCACACTTGTGTTATAAGCACAAGACTTTGGTCCTTACTCCCCACTTCACCTACTCCTAGGTTGCCAAACTCTGGTTTAATGTATTCCTGGTGGTTTTATCGCATGAATTCCTGTGTCCAACCATCACTCTTGATCAATAGTGGGATTTGTTTCAGCAGTGCTGAAAAAAGTTCAATGACCTCACACAAGTGGTCGAGGTCAGTGAATTCATCCTCTAATGTCATGTCAACTGCAGGACTAGCCTCAGACACTGCTCAATCACCTAACCCTTCACTCACAATCTCTATCAACTGCAACCCATATTCCATATTGATAGCTTTACCTCACCCTGGCACACTAAGCACTGCTGCAAGCCTCCCCAAATCTTACAGCATGCACACAAGTTTGTTAAGGCCCGAAAATGGGCACGAGGATCATGACGCCAGGTTAACCCATGCCTGTTGCTTCCAACTCAGGCTGCATGCAAACTGCCTGCTCAGTAAGATGATTGCAGTATGTAGCCAGTGGTATCCTGCTGGTAAGTGGTTGCACACTTGAGCAAGGACGCAAATCATGTGAAGCTTGCATGGGTTGAAGCTGGTCTCTGCTGCTTAAAACTAGCCTGCACCTCTTAAAAAAAGGGGAGGTGAGTTTTAGCCACAGGAGGTGCTGGAAGTCATTCCAGAAAGGAGGCCTGGGAAAGACACCGGAATGGCAAAACATGGCAGGGAGCATACTCTGTGTGCTCTGGCATGGTAGTGGAGGCCTTGGTGCAGGGGTTGACCGAAGGGGAGGGGCCCTCTATCCATAGGGGACCAGGATGCCCTCCAGACAAACTCTGACAAGGCAATGGAAACAGATGGGTGTGCAGGCCAATGCAAGGAGTATAGCCCAGAGGGCTTGGGTGCAGTGCTGAAAAAAGTTCAATGACCTCACACGAGTGGTCAAGGTCAGTGAATTCATCCTCTAATGTCATGTCAACTGCAGGACTATCCACAGACACTGCTCAATCACCTAAGCCTTCACTCACAATCTCTATCAACTGTAACTCAATTCCATATTCATAGCTTTACCTCACCCTCACACACTAAGCACTGCTTCAAGCCTCCCCAAATCTTACAGCTTGCAGACGCTGTCAGCTATTCAACCATGACAGCCACATCACCCTAACACATTGCAGCACACTCACTGACACACTCCCTTCTCTCTTGTACGTCGTGTATAACTGGAAGCAGCATCAGCTAACCAGGGTCAGACACAGCTGCTTATCCTTATCCCAATGCAGGAGATGGTGATCACCATCATTGGTGTGGCCAAGACAAGCAGATGAGCTGAAACCATTGAAGGTGATAGAATGTTGACACTTAATCCTTCTTCTCATATCCCAAATTCCCCCTCAATCCACAATCTCTACTGATTCCCAAGCTGAAGATAAGCATGCACCTTTTGCTTTGTCCCCCCTTCCCTCACTGCAGCCCTCGCCTTGTAACTTTCTCCTTTCAGATACCCAAGAACTGCAAACTGGCCAGGCAATGGTGCAGGAGCAAGAATCGGCAGAGGAAAGACACGCTTGTGATGTAGAAACACCCTCACTCACTCTCACATTTGCTGCCACCAAATCAAATACAGACCCTGCACGTTGTTTATAGAGGATAGTTTCAGAGGCAGAATCTGCATGTGGTAAGACACCAGGTATGTGTGGCCTGCAGCCAGGGCAGGAGGAAGGGGTCACACAGGTACCATCTTACCAGAGGGCAAGTACTACACCAGAGGACTCAGGTGAACACTTTGATGGGGTGGCCTACAGAAAAATGGCTGATGGTGGTACGCACCGAAATGCTTGATGCATTGGCAGGCCTGTGGTCACTGCTAAAGAGCTTGGAGGAGTTCGGCACCAGCCTTGCCCAGGGCATCACACAGAGCCAGGAGCCCATCCTTTACAAGCACGTAAGTGGTAATCAACTCCTAGAGAACATTCACGGGCCCAACCATCACGGAGCCTCTCAGCTTCAGAAACTATCTGATATCTGCTGTAGTGGAAACTCAGGCTAAAGTCATACACGTTCAGCTTGCTGCCATGCAGGCTCAGACTGCTGTCGTCATGGCTTACGGATCCAGTGCAGGCTCTCACAGCAGTCCAGCATACTGTGCTGCCGCAGAATGACTAAGATTATTGAGATCCTGCCCTCTTGGGGAAGTGCCATCGCTCTGTGAGGCACGGGATTGATGTCCTCTCTCAGGAGGACATCGTTAATCCTCCGACCACTGCCACACCTAGGTTCCACTAAGGAGGTGCTCTGTAACATATGCAACTTGTTGCAGGCCAACATGCAGCCTCAAAGCAGGGCAAGGATGGCACTGCCAGGGTCTGTGCAGGTGCTAGTGGCCACGAAATTCTTTGCAGGCTGAAGCAGGAGACATCTCCCACATCTTGCAGTTTGCCATCCACTGCTGTTTGAGAGAGGTCACTGACATACACATGTCCAGGAACAGGTGATCTGAGCAGAACTCTTGAAGTCAGAACCAGGGACTTCATCACATGCAATACCACTCCTCGTAGACTTCCTCAACATTAAATGACAGTGACTGAGAACACTTTTCAATCAATCAACAACTAACATTAAAGTACGTTCAGCCCTGTGAGGTTATGAGAGGGCATCATTCAGACATTAAAGTTGAAAATGGCACTGCAACGTTAAATCAGCGTTACACGCTGACTCACGTCCCAATTTTCCCACTCTGTATACTTCTGGCACACATTCTTAACGGCAGCATCACTGACATGCCTAAAATGGTACCTGGAGCAACCCCCACCAGAAATGTGTGTGTATGTGTGTGTGTGTGTGTGTGTGTGTGTGTGTGTGTGTGTGTGTGTGTGTGTGTGTGTGTGTGTGTGTGTGTGTGTGTGTGTGTGTGTGTGTGTGTGTGTTCAGTGTGTGGAAGGGATGTAGATGCAAAACAGCATCGGAGAAATGTAAATTGATTCTATATTTTTCTTTTCTAGAGGTCTGTTTCTGATCACCGGCAGCTCTGAGATTGTGATATGGGTTGACCTTTCTTCTCCCTCTCCAAGATGGATCAGGTGCCATTGGCAGCTCACCATTTGGTGACTGGTTGATATCCTGGCTGATATCTACCATTAACTCCAATTATAAAACGCAGTGAAACAGAAACCAGTTATAGTCACTTGAACTCTACAATAATTCCAAAAGAGGCAAACAAAAGACTTGTGTTTATATAGCACCTTTCACAATCTCAAGATGTCCCAAAGCACTTCACAGCTAACGAAGTACTTTTGAAGTGTAGTCACTGTTGTAATGTAGGAAAGGACACCAGCAGGTTACTGAAGAACAATAATCTCACCCTTGATATAGAACCACACCTGAACCATGCACCCCCCAGCCTTGTCAGGGCAGCGGGTCTTGGCCAAGTATTGTTACCAAGTCAACATTGTCCACATTCTGAGGATAAATGTCGCTGGTAACATCATCACTTCGACCACTTGACTAAATCACAACAGCAATGTTACCACTCGTGGATGTTCTTTTCCTCTATTTAAGCAAGGGATGGATTTTGAAAGGATTTATGTATTTCAAGGTGCGTATGAGCTACTCCCCTCCACTTCTCTCCCCCCCACACCCCCCACTGGCCCAACAACCCATACCAACCTTCAGCCATCCAGTCTTGAGAAACCTTCCTAAGTGGATGATGTGTACCTTGAGGAACCGATCCAGAGGCTCACTGACTATCACAGTAGTGCCAGAACCTAAATTAAAGCTGTAAACTACGCTTCCATTTCGCAGGCCCAGCACGAGGAAATCATCTCCATTCAGCCCTGCAGAGAGACACACACAAGGGTTAGCACGTGCTTCATAGCATTGCAAGCCAAGACGATGATTGAGGGGCAAAATATATTTTGTTTGTGCAAATGAAATCAAGAGTTTCCTCTGGAATGGGAATGAAAAGGGAGTCACGATCAGAAAAGGGAAGCTGAGCCACCTTGGTCCTATTGATCTCATCTGCTTTCTTCCTTACTGTGGAAGTATTTGGCCAGGTGAGGAGTATGTAGGGCCCCAGGTGCTTATTTTGTGGCTGTACTGGGAATGTTCAGTGTATACTTTGCAGTAAGCTTGGAGCTTGTTTGTGTAAATTAGTTTTTGAGCACTGCAAAATTAATTGAAATTAAGCACTAACGATAGAATATTAATAGTACTGATGTATGTGGATAGAAATGGAATTAAAAACCCTATTGCTTTGGCCATATATGAGGCAGCGATGCTGTTGACATTCAATAGGTATGGAGCCTTCCTGTCCACAAGAGCTTTGTGCCGGTGTCAACACAACATTTTAAAGGCATTACTCAGGCAACTGGGACTCATCCAACATTCATATCTGTGCTTGGTTACCTTCCTCAGGTCGTCCAAGCGGGGATGATAGTGAAGGTCCATAGAAGGATTGGGTTCGAGGGGCTGAGTGGCTTCTCTGTGCAGTATAATTTCTTATGTTATTGTGTAAAGCTCATAAGGAAGACATGCAATGGAGGGAACATCCGCAGCTTTGTAACCGAGGTCAGTGATCAATGTGGTGTACCAGACAGAGCATCAAAATAGTACCCAGCAACCTACGCAGCATGTCTACATGTCACTTGGTTTTCAAATTTTAATGTTTGCATGATTCAACAGAGCCAAACACAAACCCACTGGCAAATTGCTTCATGGCACATCAGATGCAAGTACTAGCTTGCTGTTTCCCTTGATGACTTTTTTATATACATGGTTTCAGAAAGAAAGACTTGCATTTGCTTGTAAAGTGTGGCTCTAAGGCAATCCAGCCTATTTTTGGACCCCAGAAATCATGTTTTTGCATGCACTCAGCGTTTAAGTCGACCCTGCCCTTTTCAGCCATGACATGCCAATCTCACATAAGAAGTCAGCCTCAAATTTTCACCTCATAATTGCATGTTTTACTTACTGGTATCTTATAACTGGGTACAAGGGATCAAGCAGGTGATACAGGCTGTGTTGCGAAAATAAGCGGGAATTTAAGACACATCCACACAGAGAAGACCCTGCATTCAAAGCAGTGTCGGTCATGGCTCAGTTGGTGGCTCTCTTGCCTCTGAGTTAATAGCTTGTGGATTTACTCCACTCCACCCCACTCCAGGGACTTGAGAGCAAAATCTAGGCTGACACACCAATGTAATACAGGGGGAGCGCTGCCATCCTTGTGTTGATGTTAAACTGCCTACTCTCTCAGGTGGATATAAAAGAATCCATGGACAGAATTTTCTCCCTGTTGGCCAGATGATTTGGGAGTGGGTGTGGAGCCGATCACCACCCACAATCGGCTGCACACCACCATTTTGCAAGGGCGGGCCAATTAAGGCCTGCCCAGCGTGATGCGCACCCAGAAGGGCTCAGCACTACCTGTGCAGGTGAGGGGAGGAGGGAGAGTCTGGGGCTGCGCTTTTTCACATAAAATTGAAAATATAATTTTAAAAATTATTCCGACATGCCCCCTCATGTGACAGTGTCACATGAGCTGGGACATGTTTATGCATTTTAATAAAACTTTTTATTTAATTTACAAAGCCTTCATGAAACCTCATCTCACTGGTGGATGAGGTTTCATGAGAAATACGAAGGCTGCCTGGGCTCTTTGCCTGTCCACCAACTTTAAGGTTGGACGGGCAGCCCAGACAATCAGTTCAGTTAGGTCATTAATGGCCTTAATAGGCCTTTGACAGTTCGGCGGACGCACAGCTGACTCCGGTGCACGCCCGCCAAAGGTCAGAAAGACGCGTAGTGACTTCAGGACGCACGCCCGACATCACCACACATCATTTTACTCGTCGGTGTGCGGGACCCGCTCCCACACGCCGAACAGAAGATTCAGGCCCATGACACTTTTGGATGAAGAGCAGGGGAGTTAACCCCAATAACTTGGCCAACATCACAGAAACAGATGGCTTGAATCACCTTGCTGAGGACTTCCTGAGGTGTGAAAGGTGCTGTATAGCATAGATGTCGACCTAACAGTTGACGTTTGAAGCCTCAAAAAAGCCCTCCACAAACAGGAGACGACTTAGATACCCAGTATGAAAGTGAACTGCCGGTGTGGTCAGGGTGGTCACCATCTTTGTTGTTCTGTCCATGGATTCTTTTATATCCACCTGAGAGAGTAGGCAGTTTAACATCAACACAAAGATGGCAGCACTCCCCCTGTATTGCATTGGTGTGTCAGCCTAGATTTTGTTCTCAAGTCCCTGGAGTGGGGTGGAGTGGAGTAAATCCACAAGCTATTAACTCAGAGGCAAGAGAACCACCAACTGAGCCATGACCGACACTGCTTTGAATGCAAAAATCAATAGTGTATTTCTGAGACAAAGCACACAGAACAGGGATACATTTAAAAGTCGAAAGAATCAATATTCCTTTAATCATGGCCAAGATAATGAGTCACTGCCTGATCTGTGTGTGGTGAGTTGAGACACAGCCAGTTTGTTGATAAAAAGTGAAGTCATCCGTGTGCAGAGACTACAACAAAGATTATCATAGTTGCAAATTATCTCCTGTATCCTGGGACTTGATACAAAACAGACCTGGGCATCTAGCTACTGCAACAAACAAATCATCTAGCAACCAAGGAAACCAACTGTGACGTATCAATAGCAGGCGGTGTGTTTGGCATTCTTAAACTGGCATTCTGCCAAGCCTGCTTCATGAGGCTTTGCCATGTGTTAGGTGCTAATAAGGCCTGGCTTTTTGTCCAGTCAGTTCTTGTCAGGAGGTCTTTAAAAATGGCGGGCAGGACCCAATTTTGGGTTTCCACCTTCAATTCCTTTTCCGGCAATTTTGGGCAGCGTGGGATATGGGTGTGTGTTGCCAGCTGGCTCCATTGGCGGGCATTTCTTACTCTCTGCAATTTTGATGGAGTCAGGCCTGTTCTGTGAGTAGACATGGTTCATGGGCTCTCAGAAAAGTTGGGGACCACAGGACACCACCAGTCCCGAAAATGGCAACCAAAAAAAAATTGAACATTCCCATTGAAATACATTGCTCCTCTTACATTCTCATGTAGCGATCGATCAATCACAGCCAACTGTAGTAACAGAAGCAGACATCTATTTTCCAGGTGGCCTCATTATGATGCTTTCGTTGACTGCCAGGAATGATTAATCCACTTAGCTCTGCAGGCAATGTTTACACAGCTTGAAGGAGAGTGCAAGTTTAGTTTGATTGGCATCTTTATTACTTTGTAATAATCTGATTTTTTTAATGTGTTTTTTTCAATTCCCATGTGTTTATTGACACAAGTTTACAAAGTCTAACGTGGATAAAAGCTTTTGAAATTGATACCATGTGTGGCTATATTCGATTGATACTTTTGAGAGGTTGTACACTTAGCAGTTTTTTATTCAAAGTACATTTTCAAAGTCTCTGCTTATGCTCTTAGCTGGAGGATAATTTCAAAGACTTGCCAGACTTTCCAATGGCTTGTTGGATCTGGACATAGTGGATACAGGGGGATTGGGTAGGAGGATACATGGGGAGCATGGAAGGGGCATGAAGGAGCAAGAGAAATATGGAGGGCCAAAGGAGATATGAAGGGGCAAAGGAGATATGAAGGGGCATGGAGGGGGCATGGAAAGCATTGGAAATATGGGGAGGCATGAGGGTTTAGGAGATATGGGGGCATGCAGGGAATATGGGTATGGAAGAGATATGGGACGTATGATATTGCATGCGAGATATAAGAGATATGGGGCATAGAGGTGGAATGGGAGATATGGGGGCATGGATTTGGGCATTGGAGCTATGGGGCATGGAGGGGGCATGGGGAAAATGGGAGATATGGGGTCATGGCAGATATGAGCCATGGAGGGAGCAGGGGCCATGGAGAGTGGAGTGGGGTGAGGCTTGAGGGCCTATCAATCCTGATTACAACTGATCTAATGCCCCAGTAAATGAAGGCGGGTCTTCTAGCCTGCCAGCCTTGCTATTCGCCTGCCTCTGTTGCCCCCTTGGGAGGCCGCGGGCCAGAGTCCAGCCCACCTCCGTCTCCCCAACACAAGATTAGGGCGAGTGGGAGCCTCCTTAATGGAGACAGGTTTGCAGGGTAGGGAACTTTCCCAGCTGCCGATACCCATCTGTTTGATGAAAATCCAGCCCCATGTGTTACGGTTTGCAATGTATTTTTAAATTTTATTCTTGGGATTTTAGTGTCACTCAAGCAATGCCAGCATGTATTGCCCATCCTCAATTGCCTTTGGGCAGTAGTTCATGATTATTATTAATGAGACTAGCATTTTTATTCCAGATTTATTCATTCATTCATTGAGTTTAAATTCCCCTAGTTGCCGTGGTGGGATTCGAACTGATGTCACCAGAGCATTAATTCAGGCCTCCGGAGTTACTAGCCCAGTAACGTTACCACTATGTTATGCTACCATATCTCATGTGATACAGTATACTGCGTTTTGCATAAGAACAAAGTACATAAGACATAAGTGCAGCAGTGACCCATATGGTCCCTGGAGCCTATTCCGCCATTCAATAAAATCATAGTTGAACTTTTACATTAATCCCACCTTCTTGCCCTATCCCCGTATCTCTCGATTCCCTTGGTCAAAAATCTATCAATCCCAGCTTGAATATGCTCAATGACTGAAAATCCATAATCTTCTTGGGTCAATAATTCCAAAGATTCATAACCTTCTGAGTGAATATACTTCTCCACATTTCAGGTCTAACTGGTTGACTAACATCCTGAAACTATGACCTCTTGTTCAAGCCTCCCCAGCCAGGGAAAACTGCCTTTCAAAACCTACCCTGTAAAGCCTTTAAAAATGTTATACATTTCATTGAGATCACTTCTTTTTCTTCTAAATTCCAGAGAATATCTGATCAAACATTTGTTTCTGTTGTGTCAGCATCCCATACTAATATATACATTCCACCAACAATTATGAAAGAAACAGTAATGTGATTATGGCCAGATAATCTGCTTTTTTTTTGTGCGATGTTGGTTAATGGATAAATATTGGCCAGGACACCAAGGGTAACTCCCCTGCTCTCTTTTGAAACAGAGACATGGAATCTTTTGCATCCAACCAAACAGGCAAATGGGACCTTGGTTTAATGTCTCCTCCAAAAGACAGCAACTCCAACAATGCAATTGATTTTTGTACTCAAGCCCTGGAGTGGGACTTGACCTTGTGATTTAGAGATGAGTGAGCTACAAACTGAGCCACAGCTGACACGCCCTCTTCACAGGGCAACCCTCTCATCCCATGATTAATTCTAGTGGACTTTCATTTTTCTTTTTCCAAATCAAATATACCCTTCCTTAGTTAAGGCGACCAAAATTGTATTTTTTTAAATTCATTTTTATGGGATGTGGGCATTGCTGGCTGGACCAGCATTTATTGCCCATCCCCAATTGCCCTTGAGAAGGTGGTGGTGAGCTGCCTGCTTGAACCGCTGCAGTTCCTGTGGTGTAGGTACAACTGCAGTGCTGTTAGTGAGTGAGTTCCAGGATTTGGACCCTAGAAGTCCCTCCCTAACAGCATTCATTACAGTGTGTTCTCATCAAAGGGCCACATAATTTCAACAAGACTCCTTTTCTTATATGCAACGTCCTTGCAATAAGCAGGTCTGACTTCCTAATTGCTTGCTGTATCTGCAGGTTGACATTCTTTGATTCGTGTACCAGGAAACCCAAATCCCTCTGCATATTAATAGTTACCAAACTCACACTTTTTAAAAATAGTCTGCTTTGCCATTCTTCCCACTGAAGTGGATACTTTCACATTCACCCACATTATACTTCATCTGCCACCCATTTGTCCAATCACTTCACCTGTCTATATCTGTTGGATTCTATTCAGGTTCTGCTTACCTATCACCAGCAAATATGGATACACTTGGTCCCCTCATCTAAGTCATTAATAAAGATTGTAAATAGCGGAAGCCCAAGAACTATAGCAGTCTATGAGTTACACCATGCCAAACTGAAAATGCCCTGGTTGTTCCTACGCTTTGTTTTCTGTCCATTGACCAATCCTCAATCCATGCTAATATATTACTCCCAATCCCATAAACCCTCATCTTGTGTAGCAACCTACTGTGTTCCACCTTTTCCTTTTGAAAATCCAAACATACTATATTCATTGATTTCCCCCTATATACCCTCGTAGTTAACCCTCAAAAATCTCTAATAGATTTGTCAAATACAATTCCTCTTTCACAAAACTGTGTTGACTTTAGCTAATCATATAGTCATTTCGAAGTACAGAACTTGAGTATGTTGAAAAAATAGAAATGTTGAAGATTTTATCTTGCACTCATCAGGGCACTTCGCAAGAATACCAATATAAGGGGAAACAAGGGTGCTGAGTGGTCTCTGATTGGTAGAGGAGTTACCATGAAGAATGCACAATTGATGCTGACTGACAGTTAACTTCCAAGCATTGTTTGAAATTTAAACCAGGCAGCTTGATCCTGATTGGTCAAGGCATTGCGCTGAGGAATGAGTCAGCAAATGGCTGTCACTTATTTTGTTTAGCTGAAACAAGTGCAATGCGTGTACACGTTCTAGTCATGTTCTAATTTTCTAAGTGTCCGGTTTCCACTTCCTTCATAATGGATGCTTATATTTTGCTCAGCACTGAGGTTATGCTAACTGGCCTGTAGTTTCCTGTTTTCTCTCTCCCTCCTTTTATGAAAAGCGATGTTACATTTGCCACCTTTTTATCCACAAGCACCATCCTAGAATAGAAGGAATTCTGGAAGATCAAAACCAGTGCATCCACTTTCTTTGCAGCTACCTTTTTAAAAATCCTATAACCTAAGCCATCAGCTCCAGGGGATTTCCTGGCTTTTTGTCTCATTAATTTCTCCTATACTTTCACTTCGCTATTATTAATTACTTTAAATGCCTCAGTCTATTTAGACCTTTGGTTCTCCATTATTTCAAGCATGTTCTTTGTGCCTTTTGCTGTGAAGACAGACACATAATATTTGTTTAAGGTTTCTGCCATTTCTTTGTTCCCCGTTATAATTTCACCTGTCTCTGCCTTGAAGGGACACGTGTTTACTTTCACTAATCTCTTCCCATTTACTTACTTCTAAAAGGTTTTACACTCTGTTTTTATATTTCTTGCTAGTTTACTGTCATTTTATTTTCTCCCTCTTTATCACTTTATTGGTAATATTTTGCTGATACATAAAGCCCTCCCAATCCTCAGGCTTTTTGAAAACATTGTAAGTCTCTTCTTTTTAGTCCAGTACAATCCTTAACTTCTCTGGTTAGCCATGGTTGCATTACCTTTCCCAGCAGAATTTTTATTCCTAAAGGAGATGTATAATTGTCAGGAATTGTGGATTGTTGATTTAAATGTTTGCCATTGCTTATCGACCACCATATTTTTAAATCCAATTCAGCAAACTCATTCCTCTGTAATTAGCTTTATTTAAATTGGAGACCCTAGTTTTGGACTTGACCACATCGCTCTCCAGCTTAATGCAGAATTCTATTATAATATGATCACTCCTCCCAGAGGTTCCTTTACTCTAAGATGGCTAATTAACCCTGTCTCATTACACAATATTAGATCTAAAATAGTCTGTTCCCTAGCTGATTCCTTGACATATTCTAGAAAACTGTCCAAATGCATTCCATGAATTCATCCTCCAAGCTACTATTGCGAATTTGGTTTTCCCAGTCCATATGAAGATTATATAAATATTGCATTATCCTTCTCACATGCTTCCCTAATTTGCTATTTTATACACGATGTAAAACTAAAATTCCTATTAGGGGGCCTATAAATTACTACCACCAGAATTTTTTGCCTTTTGTTGTTTCTTAGCTCTGTCCAAACTGATTCTACATCTTAATTTCCTGAGCTAAGATCCGTTCTCACTATTGCCTTTATCTTATCTTATATTGTCATGGTCACCCTACCTCCTTTTTGATTTTGCCTACCTTTTCTAAAAGTCAATTATGGCTGGAAGTTTTAGTTCCCAACTTTGGTCACCCTGCAACCGCTTCTTGGTAATAGTTACTAGATTAAACCCATTTATTTCTATTGGTACCATTAATTCATCTAAATTATGATGATTACTTTGTGCATTCATATATAACGCCTATAATTTGAACCTTCTAATATTTTTCCAAGATGTGGCCTTAGTCACTGATGTCCCAGTTACCATTGTTGAACTCTGTCCCTGCCTGACACAAATCTGTTTGATTTTACTGATTATTATATTGCTTTCTCAACTTGACTTTTCCCTGCAGACTTATAGCCTGACCCATACCTGTACTCTCTCTCCCCATTATTAATTAGGAAATGTATGGCTTCTGAAACCTGGCTATGACCCAGTAGGTGGGGCGTGAACTATGTCTCATCATTCTCTGGTGTAACATGATGCACCACTCCTCAGAATGGTGCTTGAGAAAACCCGATAACCATAGGAACATAGCAACAGGAATAGGTTATTTTAGCCCCTTGAGCCTGCTCTGGCAGTCAATGAGATTATGGCTGATCCATCCTTTTTAAGTCCAAAGAAGATGACCTCTCATTTATCTATATTTGAACCATTTGCCACAGTTTTGCCCATCCAGTTATGTTATCAGCAAACTTGGATATGTGGTTTTCTATCCCATCATCAAAGTCATTAGTAAATACGGTAATAAATTAAGGCCCCAATATAGATCCTTGCAGGACACTAATAGTCACATCCTGCCAAGTAAAGTATCTGTCCTACAGTCCTTAGTGTCTTCTCTTCCTTGCTTGTTTCCTAGGCAAGTCAATCATTTGTCTTCAGTGCGATGGGCTTCAACTTTAGTTAAAAACAAAAAACTGCGGATGCTGGAAATCCAAAACAAAAACAGAATTACCTGGAAAAACTCAGAGGTCTGGCAGCATTGGTGGAGAAGAAAAGAGTTGACGTTTCGAGTCCTCATGACCCTTCAACAGAACTGGGTGAATCCAAGGAGAGGGGTGAAATATAAGCTGGTTTAAGGTTGGGGTGGGGGGTGCGGGGGAGTTGGGTGGGGGGAGAGAAGTGGAGGGGGGTGGTGTGGTTGTAGGGACAAGCCAATATACCAGGAGAGAAATGGAAAGCAATGACGGTGAACAAGGCAAAAGAGAGATACAGAAATCTTATCGCAGAGAGGAACAAAACTTCTTCAAGGTAGGCATTTCTTGAAGAGGAGTGGTAGTCAATTAAACAAAGAGATAAGAACAAAAAACTGCGGATGCTGGAAATCCAAAACAAAAACAGAATTTCCTGGAAAAACTCAGCAGGTCTGGCAGCATCAGAGGAGAAGAAAAGAGTTGACGTTTCGAGTCCTCATGACCCTTCAACAGAACTGGGTGAATCCAAGGAGAGGAGTGAAATATAAGCTGGTTTAAGGTGGGGTGGGGGTGGGGGGAGAGAAGTGGAGGGGGGTGGTGTGGTTGTAGGGACAAGCATAGGGACAAGGCTTGTCCCTACAATCACAGCACCCCCCCAACTTCTCTCCCCCCACCCCCACCCCACCTTAAACCAGCTTATATTTCACCCCTCTCCTAATTTTACTCAGTTCTGTTGAAGGGTCATGAGGACTCGAAACATCAACTCTTTTCTTCTCCACTGATGCTGCCAGACCTGCTGAGTTTTTCCAGGTAATTCTGTTTTTGTTTTCAACTTTAGTTGCCAGTCTCGTATAAGGGATTTCCTCAGATGTCTTCTGGAAATCCATACAAACAGCATCCAGCGACATTCTCCTGTCCACTACCTTAGTCACCTTTCAAAAACTTCAATCAGATTAATCAGGCATGACCTACACTTTACAACTTCGTGCTGTCTCTCTCTCTCTCTCTCTCTCTGCTCAGCTGGAATGAGACATTAATCGAGTGGCTGCCCTCCCTTTTTGGTGGTTGCAAAGGATCCCATGACCACTGTTTTAGAGAAGAGTAAGGAAGAAGGAATTGATGACAACAGGAATTTTCAGAAGCACGAAATAGCAATGTGACCCAATAACACAAGGCTGGATTTAATGGGACGCTGTGTTCCACCCCTACCCCCCCCACCCCCACTAAAAAGCTCCCACATGGGAGCCCGCCCAAGAGAAAGCCGGCCACTCCCGCAGCCATTTTACACTCAGTGGAGTGTTAACTGGCTCAGGGCGAGACTTCCGTCCCCGTTTGGGAAGGAAGTCCTGCCATAGAGAGCTGCCAGCCAATCTGATTGATTGGTAGCTCTGTAGTTGTTCCAGCATTGCCAAGTTTGGGCGGTGGTTGTTGCTGGGAACACAGTCAGCCCCCGAAGAAGAAGAGGTTATGAAGGTCAGACTGAGGGTTAGTCAGGGGTATTGGCGGGGCCAAGCTGGAAGGCCCCAGCGAAGGGTGTGGCGGGTGGGTGGGAGGTAAAGGGGGATGTGTGACCCTGGGAGGTTCCTTCAGTGGCACAGGGGTCCTCCAAAGGAGGTATCCCCATCCCCACCCCTTGCCTGACAGCAGTACACCCAGGAAAAGCTGCCAAACTAACCTCTTGGCATGGCCCTCCCCTTGTGGATAAAGTAGCGGCGGGAGTGGGATGAGGCACTTAAGTGGCCATTAATTGATCACCTAAGAGCTTCAATAGGCCCAAGGGCAGGCAGGCCACCAGATACCTCCACCAACTACCTGTAAAATGGGACACAGATCGGGGATGATGGGAAGGCGGGCAGGTCAACAACCCCACCCACCCCCCCTCCACTCCACCTTCAAACGCACCAGAGGGGAATGTATAATCCAGCCCATAATGGCTTCTGCACTTGTTGTCTTAAAGTCATGATTTATGCCCAGACCCAGGAATGAAATGGTTTTGTTCAGACCTCATGCTGAACACGTAAACTGAAGGCTCTGCAAGCTGTGCTTAGGAGGTGCAACTTGTATGGTTTTGCATCTTGCGTGGAAGGTCTTATGCCTGTCAGCAGTGCAAATGCAAAATTTGGGCACGCTTTGATGATGATTTTCTGACCATTTAATCATTTAATCAACTTGCATTTGATTAGCGCCTTCCACAGCCTCAGGACGCCCCTAAGCACTTTACAGCAAATGACATCACTTTGAGGTGCAGTCAGTGTTGCAATGTAGGAAATGCAGCAGCCAATTTGTGCACAGCAAGATCCCGCAAGGTGATAATGACCGGATGATCTGTTTTAGTGAAGTTGGCTGAGGGGTAAATAATGGTCGGGGCAGTGGGATGAATATTCCTGCTCTTCTTTCAACAGCGCTGTGGGGTCCTGTACGTTCCCCACTGAGAGGGCAGACGGGGCCTTATTTAGCATCACATCCAAAAGATGGGGCAGTGACGCACTCCACCAGATATGACCTGGACTGTCAGCCTGGGTTGTATGTTCAAGTGCCTGGAGTGGGATTTGAACCTGCAATCAGCTGGCGCAGAGGTGAGAGTACTAGCTAACTGAACCCTGCTAAAGGACAAGTCAAAATGTCACCCTGGCTGAACAATAGCTGTGAAATCTTTGTTCACTTCTTTATGTACGACATTCAAGATTCCAGCAGGTGGCAACCACAGACCTTCGAAGACTGTTTCTCCCGGCTGAAAACTAACTCTTAGGCCAGGATTTTCCGGTTGCCGGGCGGGCTCGGCCACGAACCAGGCCGTGTCTGTCATTTCACGTTGGCTGGCCAATTAACGGTGATTCGCATGCTGCAGCGCTGCCTGTGTGTGTGTAGTGGGGGGGGGCGGTGGTGGGGTGGGGGGAAGGAGGGCGAGCGCGGAGGTTTGCACGTGTGCGTGGGTGCTCGCAATAAAAGCTCCCTGAGGCCCTGAAAATAAAAAAATAAAGAATTTAAAAGTGTTAAAAGCATGTCCCCTCTCATGTGACTCTGTGACATGAGCAGGGACATGTTACAAATTATTTTGATGTTTAAAAAAAAAATCACTGATTGAAACCTCATTCCACCCGTGGATGGTCCCCTTTCTGCCCCACTGCCATTTGAGGCCCGCACGGGGGCAATTAATGCCCATTTAATGGCCTCATCCTGCTGCTGTTGGTGTTAACCCAACAGGGGCCTCATCGCACAGGGAGCATGACAAGAAAACCTGTTGGGGTTGCCTGCCAGCTCCACAGGGTGGGTGGGTGGGGGGGGTCAGTGCGGGCCTCGTTTTTAAGCACTCAGTGTCTGGTCGAGGGACCCAGCATTGGGAAGAGGGGGAGCTCCCGCTGAGAAGCCACTCCCCTGCTGCTGACGTCCCTTCCCCACGACCTCCTATCCTGCAAACTCCTTCCCACTGTCACTCACCTGTGTGCCTGGGCCCATCCGTGGGTGGGTCGTACTGACAGCAGCCATCACCTCCCCCGCGGCACTGCCAGCCTCTGCTCGGCCAGCAGCTCTCGGCGGGCATGTCTTGCGCACCCTCACACCCCCCCCTCCCTCCCCAGCCTGCGGGGTGCTTGATCCTGGGGGAAAGGCCTGCTGCTGGCCTGTTTAAGCGCCTGATTGGCGGACGATGTGGTGAGCCTCCCCTGAAAGAGGCGACACGGGGGTCTCGCTGGCTCACCCCGCTTCCGTCACGTCCATTAAATCTAACCCCATGTGGGGAGGTTATAAATGCGGACCTGTCCTAAAGATTACAGGATAACTTAGGGGAATGCCCCTAGGATGGACAGCTTACAACAACAACAACACCTTGCATTTATACAGTGCCTTCAATGTCATAAAACATCTCAAGGGGCTTCACAGGGGCATAATCAGAGAAAAGTTGGCACCGAGCCACATAGGGAGTTGTTGGGTCAGGTGACCAAACGCAACTGGTCAAAGGGGTAAGCTTTAAGGAGTGTTTTAAAGGGGAAGAGAGCGTCACAGAGGAAGAGAAAATTAGGCTGGAAATTCCAAAGCTTAGGTTTTAGGCAGGTGCAGGTGAGGTCAGCTTTGGCGAAGCGATGGTAACTGAGGGTGAACAAGAGGTCAGAACTGGAGGAGCACAGAGATCTCGGAGGGTTATAAGGCAGGAGGATGTTACATGGGTAGGGGAAGGCAATGGAGGGAATTAAAAACACGGATAAGGTCTTTCCGGGCTGGAAGCCACGGTAGTTCAGTGGGTTCAGCGCTGATAAGTGAACAAGGAATAAGAGGAAATGGGCTGCAGAATTTTACAGAGGCTGCAAGGTGGAAAGTCAGCCAGGAAAGCCTTGGAATTGTTGAGTCTGGAGGTAACAAAGGAAAATGTGCTCCCGTGCTGGGAAATGTGAGGCATGGAGGGCGATACCAGTAAAGGTAATGATTAGTGAAAAGACCTGGTAGGGTAACAGTTAACATTTGTTAAATGGACACTAACTTTTTCATGTAAGGCACTCAATGGAAGCAAGATGTAGGGAGTCAAAAGCCCTTCTCCAGGCAACCAGGAATGGGCAATAAATTGTCAGTGTTATCCGCATCCCAAGAATGAATAAGAAAAACTCTAAATTCTTTAGTCAAATACCACCAACCCACAAATTTAGACTATGTGCAGACTTAGTGGCAAATATTGTTGTAAGGTGACCTCTGGTGGTGTAAAGCAGAATAGCACAGCAAGATACCTCAGATTCTGTTAGCTACAGCCATCTTCATTCATATCAGAGAAGCATTGAAAGTTTTGGTCACTGTGCTCCTGTGACCATTTATTATTCTATAATTGATAAATTATTTATTTTTTTATAAATTAAATAGTTAAGTAGCTAGCTTAAACTGGTTTTCAGAATTTTGAATCAGTTGTTTTTCATAAAGTATAAAAGCAGGCCTTCCTCAGTGCTGTTTTGTCTGCGCTGAGTGCTGCTTTGAGAGTGTAAAGTGGGGGTTTGGTGAGTGAGGGGGTTTGGTGAAGAGAGGAAGGAGCTGTTCCTTTCTTTTTCTACCCCTTTTCAGCCTCATGTAGCTGGCTCTTATTTCATTATAGGGGAAGAAGCTGATTTGTGAGTAACTGGTAAGTTATTCTACTTTATCTAATTGCAATAAATAGTTTTTCAAGTTACAATATGGCAGGAAAGCATGGCTCGGTGGGATGTGTATCCTGTCATATGTGGGAAATCATGGACGCACCATGTGCCCTAGACAAACACGTCTACCTGAGGTGTCATCTGCTGCAGAAGCTTGAGCTCCAGGCTTCAGAACTCGAGTGGCAGCTGGAGTCACTGTTGTGTGTCCACAAGGCAGTGAACTATGTAGATAGCAGGTTTAGGGAGGTGGCAGAGAGGGAATGGGTGACTGCCAGACAGTCTAAGAGAATCAGGTAGGTAGTACAGGAGTCCCCTGCATCTATCTTGCTTGCTAATTGATTTTCCATTTTGGATACTGGTGAGGGCAATGGTTCCACAGGGTAGTGCCGCAGAGGAATAGGAGGATTGAGTGATTGAACACTTAGCTGGAGAATTGGTGTATGAGGGAGGGCATCAGATTCCTGAGGCATTGGGATCGGCTCTGGGAAAAGTGGAACCTGGACAAGCTGGATGGGCTACACCTTAACAAGACTGGGACTAATATCTTCGCAGAAAGATTTGCTGGTCCTATTGGGAAGGGTTTAAACCAGCTTGTCAGGGGGATGGGAGCCTGAAGGGTCGCTCAAATTGGAAGGAAGTAAAACTGGTAACAGGAAGTAGAAAAGTGGTAAGTGAAATTAGAAGGCAGGCAAAACAAAGGTGAGTATCAACTAAACCTAGGATGCGGAATAATGCCAAAAAGACAAAGTTAAAGGCACTCTACCTGAATGCACACAGCATTCACAACAAGTTAGATGATTTAAAGGCACAAATAGAGGGAAATGAGTATGATCTAATTGCCATTACAGAAACATGGCTGACCAAGACTGGGAACTGAATATTGAAGGATATTCAACATTTAGGAAGGACAGGAAAAAAGGAAAAGGAGGTGACGTTGCACCGATAATAAGGGATGGGATCAGTACGTTAGTAAGGGAGGATCTAAGATTGGGTTGAGATAAGAAACAGCAAGGAGCAGGAAACTTTGGTAGGAGTTGTTTATAGGCCACCAAAGAGTAGCAGTAGTGTGGGGCACAGTGTTAATCAGGAGATTAGAGAAGTATGTAGCATGGGTAATACAGTAATCAAGGGTGACTTCAATCTGCATATAGACTGGGTAAACCTAATGAACATTAATGCTATGGAAGACAAGTTTCTGGAGTGTGTTAGGGATGGTTTTCTAGAGAAGCTTGTTGAGGAACTGACGAGAGAACAGGCTATTTTAGATCTAGTGTTATCTAACGAAAAAGGACTAATTAATAATTGTGTTGAAAAAGAACCTTTAGGGATGAGTGACCATAATATGATGGAATTTTATATCATGTTTGGAAGTGAGGTAGTTCAATCTGAAGCCAGGGTGTTAAATGTGAACCAAGGAAATTATGAACGTGTGAGAGGCAAATTGGCTGAGGTGGATTAGGAAAATACATTAAAGGGTACGATTGTACGTAGGCAATGGACAGTCTTTAAATTATTGTTACATAGTTTGCAGCAACTATACATTCCTTCAAGACACAAAAACCCAAAGAAAAAGTCAGTCAACCAGTGCTAATAAAAGAAGTATAGGATCATATAAGATTAAATGAAAAGGCCTATAAAGTTGCCACAAATAGTAGTAAACCTGAGGGTTGGGAGCATTTTAAAATACAGCAAAGGTGGACCAAGAAACTGATAAAGAAAAGGGAGAATTGAATATGAATGTATACTAGTAAAAGACATAAAAACTTCTATTGGTATCTAAAAAGGAAACGTTTGGCGAAGACAAATGTGGGTCCATTACAGGCAGAGTTGGGAGAATTTATAACGGGGAATAGAGAAATGGCAGAGAAGCTAAATGATTACTTTGTGTCTGTTTTCACTGAGGAAGACACAAGAAACCTCCCAGAATTAGAGATCCAAAGGGTTAGGGAGAGTGTGGAATTGAAGGAAATTTATATTAGTAAGAATGTTTTATTGGAGAAATTTATGCGACTGAAGGTGGATAAGTCCCTGGGACCTGATATTCTACATCTCAAAGTGTTGAAAGAGGTTGCTATGGAGATAATGGATGCATTGGTGATCATCTTCCAAAATTCTATAGATTCTGGAACAGTCCCTGCAGATTGGAAGGTCGCAAATGTCACCCCACTATTAAAGAAGGGAGAGAGAGAAAACAGGGAACTACAGACCTGTTAGCCTTACATCAGTAGTTGGGAAAGTGCTAAAATCTATTCTAAAGGATGTGAAAAATGGACACTTGGATAATAATGATCTGATTGGGCATAGCCAACATGCAAAATCATGCTTGACGAACCTGTTGGAGTTTTCTTTTGAGGATATTACTAATAGAATTGATAAAGGGGAATCAGTGGATGTAGTGTACTTGGATTTTTCAGAAGGATTTTGATGAAGTCCCCCATTGGAAGTTGGTTAGCAAAATTAAAGCACATGGGATAGCAGGAAATACACTGGCACGGATTAAGGATTGGCTAACAGGCAGAAAACAGAGAATAGGAATAAATTAGTCTGTCGTAGAGTGGCCAAATTGTACTATTAGTGATAGAGTTGATTTGCAGACACTTCTTGGGTGGAAACTTTAAGTTTATTTACAATATCCGCAACAGCAATTATACATGTGCTTTCAACTCCAACTCCAACTCTACCTCTACACTGACTCTGAGGTAGTCTGCGCTACTCTCCTATTGGTTACTACAGATCATGTGATCTCTCTGAACAAATATTATTCTTAAATGTACATTACACACCAAATAAAACCATAATTACTACATTCCTCCCCCTTTAACTCAGCTATACATTCTATATTTAAAAGTACATATTTTTCAAGACAACATAATATTTAGAATTACCTGGAAAAACTCAGCAGGTCTGGCAGCATCAGCGGAGAAGAAAAGAGTTGACGTTTCGAGTCCTCATGACCCTTCATGAGGACTCGAAACGTCAACTCTTTTCTTCTCCGCCGATGCTGCCAGACCTGCTGAGTTTTTCCAGGTAATTCTGTTTTTGTTTTGGATTTCCAGCATCCGCAGTTTTTTTGTTTTTATAACATAATATTTAGACTGGGTAAGGAATTTACAAATTCAGTCTTTCAGGTGGTGTTCTGTTATGTGTGGAACATCACAGCTCCACAACTTCAGATTTGTCAGGAACCTCCTTTTCCGGAGTTGCCTGAACATCAGGTGCTTCGGTGGGCATCCTCAACCCTTAGAGAAACATCAGACGTGTCAGTCCTGGGTTGTTGAGTATCCTCAACAGGAATCACAGACCCAGTCATGATCACTGGTGGAACCAAATCTTGGTGACTTGTCTCTCATGTCAACGTGTTTACAGATGTTCTGGCCTTCCACCTCAACATGATAAGACAGAGATCCAGCCACCGCACTTATTTCACTGGGTAACCACTTTGGTCCTTCCCCAAAGTTCTCCATGTACACCGGCTCTCCCACAGTAAATTTCCTCTCACAACTATGCCATTCATGTCTCGTTTTCTGACTTCTTTCTACCTACCCCTCTAAATTCAGCATTATTTAGCTCAATCTCATCCAAGACGGTGTTTCAACAATAACTCTGCAGGTGTGACACCTGTTGTTGTGTGAGGGGTAGTCCTGTAATAAAAAAGAAAGTGTGCTAGCTCGGTTGCCAAGGAATCACCAGTTAGCTCTTTCATGCCTGCCTTGAACGTTTGAACCACCCTTTCGGCCAGTTTGAAGAAGGGTGGTACTGGTGCAGTTTTCACATGAGTGATACTGTTGAAGCTGATAAATGGTTGAAACTCAGCACTCATAAAAGCCGTGCCTTTATTAGAAATAACTACTTCTGGTAGTCCATGAATGGCAAAACTTTAAATAGTTTCTCAATTGTAGTGGCTGACGTTGGTGACTTCACCTTATATACAGTCAATCATTTTGAAGGGACATTGACAATGAGCAGAAACATTGTTCCCAGGAAAGGTCCAATGTAGTCAATGTGTAACCGCACCCAGAGTCCATCTGGCCACTCCCATGGGTGTTATGGAGCTGTCACTGGCAACTTTTGCAGTTGCTGACATTGCACACAATGCTTTACTAAACTATCTATTTCACCATCCATCCCAGGCCACCATAGATAGCTGCATGCTATGGCCTTCATTCAGAAAATTCCTGGATGGGCACTGTGTAGTTCAATTAAAAGTGACTCCCTTCCCTTTGGAGGAACTATTGCTCATGCTCCCCAAAATAAGATGCCATGCTGGCTGGTTATTTCATGTCTTCTGTTAAAGTACGGTTTCATTTCATCACATACGGGCTCCTGTGACCAACCATGTAGCACTTGTTCTTGTACCTGAGATAGGACTGGGTCCTGACTTGTCCAGTCTCTGATCTGTCGAGCACATATCAGTGAGGAATCTAAGAAATCTAACAGTAAAATAAGTTCCTGTGGAACTGGGACGTGCTCATCATTTTCTTGTAAAGGCAAATGACTAAGGGCATTGGCATTTGCGATTTGATTGACAGGCCAATGTACGAAAGTGTATTCATATGCTGCCAGAATTAAAGCCCATCGTTGTACTACTGCTGAGGCTATGGGTGGTAGAGCCTTGTCCTCACTAAACAATCCTAGCAATGGTTTGTGGTTTGAAACGATTGTAAAATGACGGCCGTGTACGTACTAGTGAAATCTCTCGACACCAAAGATGATGAACAGGGCTTCTTTTTCTATCTGTGAGTATCCCTTTTCCACTATGGTGAGCGTTCTTGATTTGTAACCTATTGGCTGTTCCATGCCGATGAGAGAGCACTGCTCCCACTCCATAGGGAGATGCGTCACATGTCAGCACCAATTCTTTCGTCTGGTCATTGTGCACTAATAGATTGGACGAGTACAACAATTGTTTCACCTTTATGAAAGCTTCTTTCTGGGAGCCTTCCAAGACCAATGTTTGTTCTGTTTGAATAGAGAATGCCGGGAGGCCAGTGCTGTAGACAAATTGGGTAAGAACCATCCATAATAGCTGATCATTCCTAGGAATGATTTGAGCTCTGAGGTGTTCTTTGGCGCAGGTGCCTCTCTTATGGCTCTCACTTTCTCCTCAACCAGGTGGAGGCCCTGTGAATCTACCCGGTGACCCAAATAGATCACCTCCCTCGATTGAAATGTGCACTTTTCCTTTTTCAAATGCACTCCACCTGCAAGAAACATTTTAAGACTTCTTCTAAGTTTGTCAAATGCTCTTTTTCAGTGAGTCCTGTCACCAATAAAACATCTAAATAAATTACAACCTGGGGCAGTCCCTGCAGTAAGCTTTCCATTGTACTCTGAAAGATGGCACAAGCTGAGGAGACACCGAAAGGCAATTGTGTATATTGGTACAACTCCTTGTGACTATTAATTGTAACAAATTCCTGGGGGCACTATCCACTGCAGTTGCTGATAAGCATGTCTCATGTCAAACTTTGTGTATGTTGTCCCTCCTGCCAGCTTGGCATACAGGTCTTCGATTTTTGGAATGGGGTACCTGTGTAGCTTAGCTACTTTATTAACCATCAGTTTGTAGTCTCCACAAATTTTTTTTTACTATTCATTCATGGGATGTAGGCTTCACTGGCTGGGCCAACAACCCATCCCTAATTGCCCGTGAGAAGGTGGTGGTGAGCTTCCTTCTTGAACTGCTGCAATCCATATGGTGTAGGTACACCCACAGTGCTGTTAGGGAGATGGTCATTGCCTGGCACTTGTGTGGCGTGAATGTTACTTGCCACTTGTCAGCCCAAGCCTGGATATTGTCCAGGTCTTGCTGTATTTGGACATGGACTGCTTCAGTACCTGAGGAGTCGCGAATGGTGCTGAACATTGTGCAATCATCAGCGAACATCCCCACTTCTGACCTTTTGATGGAAGGAAGGTCGTTGATGAAGCAGCTGAAGACAATTGGGTCGAGGACACTACCCTGAGGAACTCCTGCGGTGACGTCCCGGAGCTGAGATGATTGACCTCCAAAACCCTCAACCATCTTCCTTTGTGCTAGGTATGACTCCAACCAGTGGAGAGTTTCCCCCTGATTTACACTGACTCCAGTTTTGCTTGGGCTCCTTGAAACCACACTCGGTCAATGCTGCCTTGATGTCAAGGGTAGTCACTCTCACCTCATCTCGACAGTTCAGCTCTTTTGTTCATGTTTGGACTAAGGCTGTAATGAGGTCAGGAGTTAGGTGACCCTGGCAGAACCCAAATTGAACACCAGTGAACAGGTTATTACTGAATGAGTGCCACCTGATAGCACTGTTGACAACACCTTCCATCATTTTGCTGATGATTGAGAGTAACCTGCCATGTCATTTTCTTCTGGTTACATTATTCCAAGTCCAGGAATTTGAGACAGGCTGAATTTTATCATCGGCTTCAGGACCACAACATCTGGATGTAATGGGGGTCCCCAGGCTGCACAGTCCAGCAGTCGGACCACCTCAGCAATTTACCAGAAGCAACTTCCTAATTAGTCGTTTGTGAGCCCACCATCCAATTAAGAATGATAGGCTGGCTGCTGATGCTGCCCTCCCAATCAGGAGAGGTGGTCGCTGCAGAGGCAGGTCAGAGACCTTGATGTGCCTCAAAAATGGAGGAGGCTTTGTAGAGGTAAGTACAAAATAAAATTTCCATTTGTTGAGAGCCAATTGCCCCCTTTGAACGCAGGGCAAGCTCATCGGGGATGGGGGAGGTGAGGTCATTAGGACACTGGGGGCTGCTTTATCTTCCCTGTGACCCCATCATAGGACCATGAAGTGTCAGGCTCCAATGAACCCCCACCATCCCCCACCCTCCTCAGCCACGGCTCCGGCTGCCACAGGGAGGCCTCCTCCATGAAACTGGAGTCTTCCCTATGCTGCGGAGGCTACCCTGCCATTGGCAAAGTGCCAGTGCCCCGTAAAAAGGCCTTTACTAGGCTCTTGAATAATGAAAATTGGCTGCCCACCTCTATGATGGGCCCAGTTGATCTCCTTGCATCCTGACGCTGTGCAAATTTTCCAAAAGTGGAGCTACGTCAGGGAGCTGACCAGACGGGGCACCCCGCTGTTTTACCAGATTCCCCTCCACCTCCTGTCCCTGCCCAACCCAACCTCCATTCCAGCCAAAAGTGGGCAGGGTAAATTTCTGCTTGGAGTATTGGAAGTGCTCACTAACAAACCACCACCAGGAGGCAGAAGAGACAACACTCCTCTTCAAATTTTCCTTCCCCTCTGCAGGAAGGTGCAATGACTTACAACTGAAAGTCTTTTCTAATAATTATAGCCCCTGGTTGCTCTACTGCACAACTGAATGGCTGACCAGGCGATTTCAGAGGGGATGAAGCACAGGTGGCCGAACTTTGAGTCCGGTGGGCGGGTGTGCGCCTGACCCGATCGGGCGTCAAATAGCGCGCTATGACATTGGGTGAGTGTCCCGGTGTCATTGCGCACTTGCGTGATATTCCGGTTGACAGGCGCATGCGAGATTTGGCAGAACACCCACCGACAATTACGAGGCCTATTAAGGCCATTAAAGTATCAATTAACAGGGATTTTTCACTGACCATCCAACCTTGCGGTTGGTGGGGGGCAAATCGGCCTGGCGGCCGTTGGATTTTTCAGGAAACCTCATCCAAGGACAGCTCTTTAAGAGAACCAGCACAGACATAAAAGGCTCTGCTTCATCTCTGCTACATCATTCGCTTGCCCCTGAAAGGCTGAAGACTCTTACTCATTCAATGCTTTTTTTTAACAAGACAGTCGACGTTATGCTTGTGGGTTTTAATCCTAACACAAAAGTTGTAAAATGGAGTGCAATAAATCTGAACATTTGCATGTAGCCTTGTAATTAAATTTAATAAAATAAATTTATGTACAGAATTTATATAACATCCACGCACATCATATTCTGATGTGTTGTCATTTCTTCCGGATTTTTAATTCTGTCTTTATTGATTTTAAATTCGTTGCTCCCTGAGGCAGCTCCGTGCCTTCAGGGAGCTTTCATTCCGCACTCCCCACGCCTGCGCTCACCCTCAGCGCTCACCCTATTCTCGTCCCCTCCCTGGCAGTGCTGAGCCTTTCAGTGCACATTTCACACTGGCTGGCCCAAAAATTCTACCCTTAGTGTAGGCTGGAAGCCAGACCTGCTGGTGATGGTCGACTCCTTTAATTAACCAGTTAAAATTTTCACTGCAATCTGCCACCGTGTTCATTTCAACTTGCTGACTCAAGGCTACATGCAAATGTTCAGATTTATTGCACTCCATTTTACAACTTTTGTGTTAGGATTAAAACCCACAACCATAACGTCGACTGTCTTGTTAAAAAAAGCATTGAATGAGTAAAAGTCTTCAGCCTTTCAGGGGTAAGTGAATGATGTAGCAGAGATGAAGCAGAGCCTTTTATGTCTGTGCTGGTTCTCTTAAAGAGCTGTCCACTTAGCCCCACTCCCCTGCTCTTTCCTCATCGCCCTGTAATTTTTCCTTTTTAAACATTCATTGAATTCCCTTTTGAAGGTTACTGTTGAATCTGCTTCCACCACCCTTTCAGCAGTGCATTTCAGATCATAGCAACTTGCTGTATTTAAAATAAAATCTCTACATTTAGTCTCTGGTTCTTTTGCCAATTATAACAAATCTGTATCCTCTGATCACCAACCCTACAGACTGTGAGAACAGTTTCTCCTGATCCACTATCAGTAAAACCTCCCAATTTAGGTACAATTCCATCTCAGAGAGAAATCAAATGGCTTGAAGGAAGGCCTGCGTGTATCCAGGTAAAATAAGAAAGGATGTAACTTTGGGCTCGATTTTCAAATCAGCTTGGGTTCTGGATTGGAGGTGGGTGGATGAGCAATTTGGCTCTGTGCTGGGTTTGCCACCATGATCTGACCCTGAGCCATTTTGAACTAGGGTGGCTCAGGGTCAGATCAGCTACCTGATGGGAATCGGTGGTCAGCCAATCCAGGCCAATTATTGTTTATTTGTTATTTATTATGGGACCTTTGACAGCAATGCAGGCAAGCCCACATTGGCTTGGAACACTGTTACAACCCACCCCCAGGGTGAGGTTCCATAAGACCATAAGACATAGGAGCAGAAATTAGGCCATTCGGCCCATCGAGTCTGCTTCGCCATTCAATCATGGCTGATAAGTTTCTCAACCCCATTCTCCCACTTTGTCCCTGGAACCTTTGATCCCCTTACCAATCAAGAACTTATCTAACTCCGTCTTAAATACACTCAATGACCTGGCCTCCACAGCCTTCTGTGGCAATGAATTCCATAGATTCACCACTCTCTGGCTAAAGAAGTTTCTCCTCATCTCTGTTCTAAAAGGTCTTCCCAATACTCTGAGGCTGTGCCCTCAGGTCCTAGTCTCTCCTACTAATGGAAACATCTTCCTCACGTCCACTCTATCCAGGCCTTTCAGTATTCTGTAAGTTTCAATCAGATCCCCCCTCATCCTTCTAAACTCCATCGAGTATAGACCCAGAATCCTCAAACGTTCCTCATATGTTAAGCCTTTAATTCCTGGAATCAATCTCGTGAACCTCCTCTGGACCTTCTCCAGGGCTAAGCACATCCTTCCTGAGATACAAGGCCCAAAATTGCTCACAATATTCTAAACGTGGTCTGCCCAGAGCCTTATAAAGCCTCAGCAGCACATCCCTGCTTTTATATTCTAGTCCTCTCAAAATAAATGCCAACATTGCATTTGCCTTCCTAACTACCGACTCAACCTGCAAGTTAACCTTAAGAGAATCCTGGACTAGGACTCCCAAGTCCCTTTGCACTCCAGATTTCTGAATTCTCTCCCCATTTAGAAAATAGTCTATGCCTCTATTCTTCCTACCAAAGTGCATGACCTCACACTTCCCCACGTTGTATTCCATCTGCCACTTCTTTGCCCATTCTCCTAACCGGTCCAAATCCTTCTGCAGCCTTCCTGCCTCCTCAATACTACCAGTCCCTCCACCTATCTTTGTATCATCTACAAACTTAGCCAGGATGCCCTCAGTTCCTTCATCTAGATTATTAATGTATAAAGTGAAAAGTTGTGGTCCCAACACTGACCCCTGCAGAACTCCACTAGTCACTGGCCGCCATCCTGAGAAGGACCCCCTTATCCCCACTCTCTGCCTCCTGCCAGACAGCCAATCTTCTTTCCATGCTAGTACCTTGCCTCTAACACAATGGGCTCTTATCTTATTGAGCAGCCTCCTGTGCGGCACCTTGTCAAAGGCCTTCTGGAAGTCCAAGCAGATAACATCCATTAGCTCTCCTTTGTCTAACCTACTCATTACCGCCTCAAAGAATTCTAAAAGATTTGTCAGGCATGACCTCCCCATGATGAAACCATGCTGACTTTGCCCAATTTTACCATGCACTTCCAAGTATTCTGAAATCTCATCCTTAATAATGGACTCTAAAATCTTACCAACGACTGAGGTCAGGCTAATCGGCCTGTAATTTCTCATCATTTGCCTCACTCCCTTCTTAAACAGGGGGGTTACATTTGAGATTTTCCAGTCCTCTGGGACCCTCCCTGACTCCAGTGATTCCTAAAAGATCACCACTAACGCCTCTACTATCTCATCAGCTATCTCCTTCAGAACTCTGGAGTATAATCCATCTGGTCCAGGTGATTTATCCACCTTCAGATCTTTTAGTTTTCCTAGCACCTTCTTCCTTGGTAATGGCCACCATACTCACCTCTGCCCCCTGACTCTCTTGAACTTTGGGGATATCACTTGTATCTTCCACTGTGAAGACTGACGCAAAGTACCTATTCAGTTCCTCTGCCATTTCGTTGTTCCCCACTACTACTTCTCCAGCGTCATTTTCCAGCAGCCCAATGTCCACTTTTGCCTCTCTCTTACCCTTTATATATCTAAAGAAACTCTTGCAATCTTTTTTGTATTACTGGCTAGTTTACCCTCATATTTAATCTTCTCCCTCCTTATTTCTTTTTTAGTTGTCCTCTGTTGGTCTTTGTAGGCTTCCCAATCCCCTGGTTTCTCACTGCTCTTCGTTGCATTGTATGCTTTCTCTTTAGCTTTTATGATGTCCCTGACTTCCCTTGTCAGCCATGGTTGCCTCGTCCTCCCTTTAGTATGCTTCTTCTTCCTCGGGATGAATTCTTGCTGTCTCCCAAATTACTCCCAGAAACTCCTGCCATTGCTGTTCCATTGTCTTTCCTGCTAGGCTCATCTCCCAGTCGATTCTGGCCAGCTCCTCCCTCATGCCTCTGTAGTTGCCTTTATTCAACTGTAATACCGTTACATCTGATTCCAGCTTTTTCCTCTCAAATTGCAGGGTAAATTCTATCATATTATGGTCACTTCCTCCTAAGGGTTCCTTCCCCTTAAGCTCCCTTATCAAATCTGCCTCATTACACATCACTAAATCTAGAATTGCCTGTTCCCTAGTGGGCTCCACCACAAGCTGCTCCAAAAAGCCATCTCGTAGACATTCCAGAAATTCCTTTTCTTGGGATCCACTACCAACCTGATTTTCCCAGTCTACCTGCATATTGAAATCCCCCATGATCACTGTAACCTTGCCTTTCTTACACACCTTTTCTATCTCCTGGTGTATCCTGACTACTGTTCGGAGGCCAGTACATAACTCCCATTATGTTTTTTTTACCTTTGCGGTTCCTCAACTCTATCCACACAGATTCTACATCATCTGACCCTACATCACTTCTTGCTATCGATTTAATTTCATTTCTTACTAACAATGCAACCCCACCCCCTCTGCCAACCTGCCTATCTTTTCGATAGAATGTATATCCTTGGATATTTAGCTCCCAGTCCTGATCCCCTTGCAGCCATGTCTCCGTAATGCCCACCACATCATACCTGCCAATTTCAATCTGCCCCACAAGCTCATTTACCTTATTTTGTATACTGCGTGCATTCAGATACAACACCTTCAGTCCTGTATTTCCCGTTCCCCTTCTCATTGTCGTCCCTTTATCTGATGTGCTTGAAGTTAGATTCTTAGCCCTTTCCAAACACTCTGTCCTATTTTGTGTTCTGGGGACTTTAATAGCCTTTCCTGGGCTCTCCTTTCTTTTCAGTTTTTTCATAATTTTCCATGAAGTTAAATCCACCCCTTCACACGCTAACCTGCTGCTTTGTTTCCCATTAGTCATACTTCTTGGAGTTTTATCCTCCCCCCCCCCCACCCCGCCCCCCCACTTTCTAGTTTAAAGTCCTGTTGACCACCCTATTTACCCTTTTCGCTAGAACATTGGTCCCAGATCGGTTCAGGTGGAGACCGTCCCAATGGCACAGATCCCTCCTGTTCCAATACTGATGCCAAAGTTGTTGATCCAGGCGAGACCCCTCAATTTGACACTGGCTGGGACACTCCCACATTGTCATGTGCCGGGTGAAGAGGGATGAACCTGGCTTTCTGTATTTATTCAGTGACCCACCCCAACTCCCCCTGCCCCCCACACACCCTCTGTTGGTCACAAGATTTAACCTAAAAAGGATCCCTTATGGATACCTATATCTCCAGACCCAATCGTTCTGGTTTTGATGGAGCCAATTTGATCAGTTTTTCTTGAATTCAAGGTAAGGGTAAATTTATTAACTATGAAAGGCAAGAAAGGATAAAACACATGCCTATGTGGTCATATAGGTTAAAAGTAAGAATTTAGCTTGAAGTAAGTGAATAAATATATTTATATAATATGGTACAGGGCACAGTCCTTGACACGTGGGGAGTAGGTGATTGAGTGTTGGGACCGTTGCAATTTGAGGTTCCAGTAGAGTTGACTCCAGTAGATGAATAGTGAGTTTCGAGGTTCCAGTTGAGTTGACTCCGGTAGACGAATAGTCAGTTTCAAGGTTCCAGTGGTGTTGAATTTTGTAGAGAGGGAGGGACATCGGGATGCTTGCAACATGGCGATTTGCAGGGGTTCTGTGTGTGGCTGTTACTTCTGAGTCAAACTTCGAGCACTTGCTCTCTCTCAGAACACCCACAACAGACGGACACTGGGGCAGCTTTCCAGCTCACTATTAACCCCTTCTTTGTATATTCCAAGTGGGAAGCAAATTCACAAATCTGACTGGGCATTGTTCACAGGATCTCTTGATGAGATGATACTCATCTCCCATTATGTCCCATTGTCTCTTCTGGAGGGAGCAATTAGTTTCTGGATGTCTTTAGAAGTACCTTGTCTGGCAACAGGGTGGAGTTCCGTTACCTCTTAGAGAGTCACCCTGCAACATTCCAGCCAGTGGCTTGTGTGCATTTTTAAGACTCAGGTCTTGCTTTTAAATTCCAATTTTTCTGGATGTAATTCAGTGTTTTTCCTTCATTATCATGACAACACGTTGCTTATCAGCGGCCAATGTGGCGAATTAAGGGTGGGAAGGGAGGGGGAGGGACACAATGATCACAGGAGGGATCCCCGCCTCCATGTTGGCCGCTGGGCCACAGTTGCAGCCGCTAGCCGTCCCCTGGAGGAGTTGCCCCTCCAAGATCTTGGCTAAGCAGCTGTGGCTTTTTAAAACATAAAAAAGAACTTACCCTTGCTCGTCCCTCGCAGTCTCCATCTTCAGATCAGCAGCTAATGCCATGGTTGGCAGGGCTGCTGATCACTGACTGCTGGAGGGTCTCCCTTTGGCCCTCCAGTGTCCGGAGCCCACCTATTGTCACTGATTGGATGGCAAGCCTGCTCCCTAGCCTTTAATTAGCTGAAGATTTGAAAATTGCAGTGTGTGTGTTTGAAGCAGACCATGCAGTGACTGGAACCCAGAATTAGTCCCAGTAGTTCCAGTTCCTGATCCCTGATTGAGAATCCAGCCCCATGTCTTGAAATGGAGGCACATGGGATTTGAGTATTTGTGTTCCATCTATTCTGCTCAATTGGTATGCTTGTCACTAGACTGGGATTCAACATCCACTGTCTCTGGTGTATTGTGCCCAAAGGAGTTCACCAAGGTAAGGAACCTCCCGAGGTATAACACCTCCCATCTATATCACCAAGAATGATAAGAGTGGCAAGGTCATATTTATTCTACTTTACATTCACCTCCAAGACTTTGCCCAGAGAATGGTTAGAATGTGGAACTTGCTGCCACATGAAACAGTTGAGACAAATAACACTGATGCATTCAAGGGTAAGATAGATAAACATGAAGGAGAACAGAATGGAAAGTAGAGTAATGGGTTAAAGGATATGTAAATAAGACCATGATGATACTAATGAGGTAACCGGGACATCAGTAGACAGATGACCAAGAAGCTCCATGAGAGCTAGGAGCAGCACAGCCTGTGTCCTGAATATCATATGCTTACCCTGTGTTCTTTATAAATAGTTCATCATAAAAGGTTTGAAGTTAAACTATACAGACTATCTCAAGCCTGTCAAAGGGAAGCAAAGCCTCATCAAGGTTCAGTAAGACTAGAAATCACGGTATTAATAAAACCCTACTAATGCTCGGCATATATAAGAAACAATGCTGATGGGGTTGGTCTAAGATGAGTGGGAGGAGGCTTGACTGGAGCATAAACACTGGCATGGATCAGTTGGACTGCCTGGCCTGTTTTGGTGCTGTACATTCTATGTAATCATGTGTAAAATATAGCATGCGTTTAAATGAATGCCAACCTAGAAAACTGGCCACTAGCTTCAATAAAAAGCTGACCCTCATCACCAGAAGCCCATTGTCACTTTGCCATTCTCTCCATCATTGTTGAGTCAATATGTCGACAATTCCCTACCCAGCGCAGTTCTAAGAGAATCATCACCACGAGGCCTGCAGTGATTTGAGGAGAAAGCTCACCACCACCTTCCCAAGGCGACAGGTGGGGTCGTGCTAGCTCTGCTCATTTCCTGCAAACAGAACAGAGAAAAAAAACAAGCATCCAACTTGCTGGTGCCCTGGTGAGCCTCACCTTGCCCCTTTTGCCCAGTGAAGAAGATGAGGTTGTCCTTAATGGCTGAGTCTTGATCTGCCAGGGTAAATTTTAGCCTGAACTCATAGGAGAAGCTGATATTCTGGATCGTCGAGTAAGCTAGGAAGGAGGTAAAACCAAATTCATCCGTGCCACTAAAGTGTGGGTGTGTGATGTTCACAGCTGTAAAACAAGCAAAAGGACAACACTGATTAAGCACACGGTATCTGTAAGAACAAACCAATTCTTACAAGTTTTTTGTATTTTATAAAATTGCTTTTTATAAAATAACATTAATCTGCCACTTTCACAAGATTTGAGGGAAACCTTCCCAAAACTACAAGAAAATGCCACAAAGCACTGACATTGATCATTGCTGATAGTTACCCCTTCCCAATTGTTGCCCCCTGTCTCATGAAGAGAACACAGGCTCTACCATGGTCAACCTCCCATCTTTCACTCTCTGTAAACTTGAGCTCATCCATACTCTGCTGCCCAACTCCTACCATCACCCCAGCGCTCGCTGAACTCCATTGGCTCCCAGTCTGGCAACATCTTGATTTTAAAATTCTCATCCTTGTTTTCAAATCCTTCCATGGCCTCGTTCCCCCCCCCACCGTCTCCGTAACCCCCTTTAGCTTGACAATTGTCTGAGCTACCTGCATTCCTCCAATTCTGATTTCTTCCATATCTGCGATTTTCATCACTCCACTGACGGCGGTTGTATATTCAGCTAACTAGGTCCTAAGTTCCGGAACTCCCTACCTAAGCCTCTTTTCCACCTCCCTCTGCTCGTTAAAATCTACGGTCGGAATTTCCCAGCCCCTCATACTGGTGGGGTCTTCCAGTCCCACCAATGTGAACGGAGATTCCAACGGCCGTGGGAAACCGCCATGGGAGGGCTGGAAAATTCCGGCCTATGTTTTTGGCCAAGCTTTTAGTCATCTGTCCTTATGCGTTGGGGCAGGTGGTTTTATGGAGCCTGCGAGAACAGGAAACGGGGTGACTGAATTAGGTGGCAGCTGAAATTTCCATTTCCCGATGGCAGGTTGAGAGTCGGTGGTGTGTCGGGTCTCAGGCCACTCTGACGTGGGTTCCTACTTGTGATAATTTTGCAGGCCATGAGTACTCATTCGTGTTAAACATTAGGAAAAAAAATCCTACTTTCAAGGCAAAGTCTTTGGCGCACGGGAATCTTGTGGCACCCGGTTCACGTTTGTTTAAAGATAGCGTGTAATAGTAGGCTTTGTGTAGCTGTGTCTGAGGTCAGTGGTTTGCCTTGTTGAACTCTACAGCACAAAAGGGGAGGGGGGTAGCAGGAAAATGGCAGCTTGCAAGGAGACTCGGGACTGGCTAGGGTGAGTCAGTGGTGGGGGGGGGGTGGGGCAGTGTGTGCAGTGAAGTCGGAGGCATGGAGACGTGGGAGAGGCATCCAGGGCAGGACAGAGGGTGGGGTCAGGGGACATGGAGGAGTGGAAGAGGGTGGGACCTGGCATCCTGGGTGTGATGGCAACAATTGGTCAAGGTAAGAAAATGAGGGATTCAAAGGATGGTGTCAGTCCTGTCCACATGTGGGTCCATCTCAGTATGTTGGCTGGTAGAATCCTTACAGAGTTTTGAGTTCACCCACACCATTTCAGTTATCCCCACTGAGAGTGATCTTGGACAATGTCCTTTCCAATACACAGCAGGGAGGGCCAGCTGAATGTGGAAGTTCAGCCATGTCCCACAGAGCGGTGAGTACAACACTGGACACTGACATGAACATTCAATAAAGAGGGAATAAAAAACACAACATTGTTTCTTCCACAATAAAGAAATGTCCCTAACTCCCCTGTAGCCATCAATGTGTGTCAACCATGAAGAGTGCCAGTACATTTAGTTCTCTGACTAAGCTAGTCTCAACAAATAACGGTGATGCTCACATGAATAAATGAATGTGAAATATTTACAAGTTAAATTTACATTTGAACAAAATACCTGTGCCCCCTTTGTGCTCTCAATATATCTCCTGTTAATAGCCACAGAATTGGGCAGGAAAGTTTTGGCTGTGATGCAGAACCTCCCTGTTTGAGCAGGAGGCTCTTTTACAGCTCGCACCTACCTGCTGCATTGTCAGCTAACAGCAGGTTTTACCACTGTAAATCTTCGCCCACCCACCCACCCAACTCTCTGCCACACGATCAACCGTGTCTCCCATGGACACCACTGGCACTTTAAATTTTAATTGTTATCACGTGGGAGCCAGCAAAAAGCAACAGAGTAGAAGTGGAACCCGCTCCAACTTTTGTACACACAAAGGCACACACACACACCCACACACTCAGACACACACACACAAACACCCACACACAAACACCCACACACTCTCACACACAGACACACCCACACACATATACAGGCACACACACACCCATACACTCAGACACATACACACACACCCCCACACACCCAGACACACCCACACACCCACACACACACACACACACACACATAACACAGACACACACACAGGCACATAAGCACACACAGAGAGACACACACACACAAACCTATCCATTCATGCGCACGTACACACACACATACATCCACACGCACACAGACACATACCCTCACACACCCACACATACATACACAGACACAAACACACCCACACAAACACACCCACCCACACACACACATAACACAGACACAAACACAGGCACATAAGCACACACAGAGACACACACACAAACATATCCATACATGCGCACGTACACACACACATACATCCACACGCACACAGACACACACATACACAGACATATGCACATAAACACACGCAGATACACACATTCACATACACACACACGCACACACACACACACAAATATACATACACCCACACATACATACACACACACCAACTCACACATGCACACACACATGTACACACACACAGACACACACACAAATACATACACAGGCACATAAACACACACAGACACACACACACACACATCCACGCACACATACACACTCACATAAACACATACACACAGACACACTCACGCTAACACATACACACACATACACACAGACACACCCATGCTAACACATACACACACACACAAACACACACACAGACACACCCACACGCAGACACACACCCACATGTACACACACACACACACACATATACACACACACATCCACGCACACATACACACGCACATATATACACATACACACAGACACACTCATGCTAACACATACATACAGACAGACACACCCATGCTAACACAAACACACACACAAATACACACAGACACACCCACATGCAGACACACACCCACATGTGCACACACACACACACACACACACCCAGACCCAGACATACATACACACACACCCACACACACACACACACATCCAGACATACATACACACACCCACATACACCCACCCAGACACACACACGCACAGAAAGACACGCACATGCACATATACACACACGCATACATCCACACACGCACAGACACACACACACATACACAGACACACATATACAGACACATGCACATAAACGCACACACACACATAAACACACACGCACATCCACACACACATACATCCACACACGCACATCCACACACACATACATCCACACACACACACACACACACACACACACACATACATACACACAAACACACAGACATACAAACACAGACACATGCGCATAAACACACACACACGCACACACACATACGTCTACTCACACATATGTCTACGCACAAACAGACACCCACGCTAACACATACACACACAAACACACCCATGCTAACACATACACACATACACACACACACACATACACAAACACACAGACACACACACAGACAGGCACACACACACGCACACTCAAATATAGACACACAGAAACACACACTAATGCACATTCACACACAATAACACACATTCACACATGTGATCACACACACAAACATAGACACACACATGCACACACACACATACACACTCACACAAACACATACAGGCATATACAACGACACACACACTCACACGCACAGACACACACACACACACACACACAAACACACACACGTGCACATACACACATCCGCACATACAAACACACACACAGGCACACAAACATACACAGATACACACATGCACAAACGCACAGACCCACACACACATGCACATAAACACACACAGACACACACTCACATACATACACACACACACACACACACACAAATACAGCCATACATACATACACGCCCACCCACACAGATACACATACACACACACACACATACACAGACACACACGCATATAAACACACACACAGACACGCACACATATATCCATACGCACACAGACACACACATACACAGACACATGCACATAAACACACAGACACACACAAGCACAGACACATACACATATACACATATACATACATCCACATGCACACATACACATGCACATACACAGACGCATATATACACATACACACAGACACACTCATGCTAACACATGCACATACACAGACAGACACACTATTGCTAACACATACACACACACTTACACACACAAACACACACACATACACACACAAATACACACACACAGACACAGTCACACACACACACCCACACATACACATACACACATCCACACACTCAGACACACACACACATACGCACACACCCACACACTCAGACACACACGCACACACACGTACACACACACATGCACACGCACACATACATGCACACAAAGCACATGCACATAAACACACACAGACACACATACGCACACACCCACACACTCAGACACACACGCACACACACATACACACACACATACGCACACACACAGACACACATAACAAAAACTGAATTACCTGGAAAAACTCAGCAGGTCTGGCAGCATCGGCGGAGAAGAAAAAAGTTGACGTTTTGAGTCCTCATAACCCTTCCACAGAACACACACATATACACAGACATACATACATAAACACACACAAAGTTACAGACACACAGACACATGCACATAAGTACACACACACACACAGATACACACACACATACATCCATGCACACACCCATGCTAACACATACACACATACACAAACACACACACTCAGACAGACAAATACACAGACACACACAAATATACATACACACACAGACACACAGTAACACACATTCACCCACACAAATACATAGACATACACTCACACAAACACATACAGGCATATACAAAGACACACACACACACATACACCTACGCATACACTCACTCACATACACAGAATTACACACATACAGACACACACACATGCACATACTCACACACATCCGCACATACAGACACACAAACACACATACACACACACACACACACACACACTCACACACATATGCACACACATAGACAAACACACAGACACACACATACAAATACAAATAGGGCAGACTTTTGAGTTCGATGGGTGGGTGCAGTTGGTGGGCCCGAGATCAGTCAGGAAACAGGACGCCTCCCGCAATCGTCCCACGACTATGATTTCACGCTGGTGGGCCAATTAAGGTTGGGAAAGGGCAGGCTGGGGCCTATCAGCCATTGGGCTCAATGGTGAACCACTGGACAGTTTAAGGACAGCCCAGGCAGCCCCTTGATGGATGCCAGGGAAGAAACTCTCCTCTGCGTTTTCAATATTCAAGTAATGGAGTCTAGTGTGGCTGGACACGGCAGGTGGGGCTGCTGGTCAGGTGGGCACTCGGCCCCCCCACTTTTCGGATGAATGCCTCGCTGTCCTCCTGGAAGGGGTGGCTGTCAGGAGGGATACCCCTGTCCCCAGAGATGAGACGAGGAGGCCACCGCACCTCACAAAGAGGGCATGGGAGGAGGTGGCAGCCCAGGGTGAGCAGCCGTGATGTGGAGCAATGCTCCGGGGTGCAGTGCCAGAAGAGGTTCAATGACATGCTGTGCTCAGGAAGGGTGAGTACCAGGTTGGCTTGGGTCAATGTGCAGAAGTGTTAAGGTGTGGCCGTCCCTCCATGGAGCTTGGGGGTGTTAGAGTCTGAGTGCCAACTGTCAGTGATGCCGGAGCTGGCCAAGGGGGTAAGCCCTGGCTGCTTGGACTGAGGGCCTTGCGACTCAGATGTGCCCTGCGAGGCGTTCCTCAACTAGGGTTGGCCAGGCTGCAATGGTGCTGCAGGTAGAGAGGGGACTAATCAATGCTCCTCTGTATTTTCAGGAGAAGACAAGCCATAACCAATTGGAGAGGTCATGGACAGGCGGAGTGCCGCTCAACCTGCTGCTGCTGACCAGGTTCAAGCAGAACACCCGGGAGCTGGAGAGCCGGCACGCTCCATGTGCAACAGGACAGCAGAGTCAGCAGGCAGTCTCCACTGTTGGTGCCAGCAAGGGAGAGCACCTGGGTGTAGCACTGGCAAACTTAAGTTAAAGGCACCATGAGCACAAGAGGGACAGTTCATGGGTGATTTTCTGTTCACTTATGTTTAGTTTATATGTCTGCTGGTGTGGACATCAACACCAGTAATTGAAATGTCGTTATGCTTTCAATGTGACAATAATGCTTTGGTTTTGATGGCCTAAGTATGCTTCACCATTTTTCTTTCTGGTGCAGGGTAACGCCAATATGTAATGGCGGACGTAGGTGGCTGATTACTTTATTGCACAGGCATGGAGTAGACTTTGGGGGCAAATGAAAGGGTCATTTCAGACATCTGGGATGGAGGTGGCAGTCCTGGCGTGAGGTGGAAGCAGATCTTTGGCAGCCTAGCTGAAGGAGTGTTAGATCATGGCATCCCTGCCTCCCTGGAGGTTACAGAGATTTGCCTCCATGCCCTCAGCCTTCTCCTCACCGTGCTCCTCTTCTGACTCACTTCTGGACTCATCATCTGTGGCCTGTGGAGCTGCGTCAAGATCCTCTTCCTCTAGTGGGTCCCCCATTGCCAGTACCAGATTGTGGAGGGCACAACATATAACAGCTATCAGTGACACCCGCTCTGGGGAGTATTGCAGTGCTCCCCCTGAATGGTCCAGGCATCGGAAGCGCATCTTCAGAAGACCTATAGTCCTCTTTATCACCGCCCTTGTGGAGGCATGGCTCCTATTATAATGCTGCTCTGCCTCTGTTCTTGGGTGGCGGAGAGGTGTCATAAGCTGCCTTTTCAATGGATAGCCCTTGTCACCCAGCAGCCATCCATCCAGTCAGGCTGGAACACTGAAGAGCCTCGGCACCTCGGAGTGTATCAGGATGTAAGCATCATGGGAGCTGCCTGGGTACCTTGCACAGACTTGCAGACTCTGCATCCTGTGATCACACACTATCTGCACGTTCATGGAGTGGAATCCCTTCCTGTTGACGAAGGCACCCGGATAACCCACTGGTGCCTTGATGGCTGCATGCGTACAGTCGATGGCACCCTGGATGTGGGGGAACCCAGCAATTGCTGCAAAGCCTCTAGTTCGCTCAGCCTGGCTGGTCTCGTCCTTATGGTACAGAATAAAGGTCAGTCCCTGCTTGAACAGAGCTCCTGTCACCAGCTTGATACAACTATGGACAGCTGATTGGGAGACTCCAGACAGATCCCCCACTGATCCCTGGAAAGAGCCGGAGGCAGAGAAGCTGAGGGCTACTGTGGCCTTCAGAGCTGCTAGCATGGGATGTCCACCCACACAGTTGGAGCTGATCTCAGGCCCAATCTTCTGGCAAATGGAGATCACACTCACCCTTGACAGATGAAGCTTCCTTCGGCACTGCACCTCAGACATATTGAGGTAGCTCCGTCGCCATCTGTAAACCCTGGCAGCAGGATAGTGGCTTCTTCTGTGGCCCCTTCCGCCTTGGACTACCTGCTGGTCCTGCACCCCTTGTGCCTGCGCCTCTCCTCCCACAGTTCCCTCCTCTGGAAGCTGCATTGGGACACCTGGCCTTCTCTCACTTCTGCCCCCTCTCCCTCCTCAGAGGAGGTGCCTCCAGCAGAGACCACAATCCACATTGCCAGGGTAAGGGAAGGATGTCTGATACTTGGAAGGGTCCACATGGTCTGAATCCTCTGGGGGCCTTGGAGACACCAATGAGTCCTGAAATGAGGCCTGGAAATGCTAACAATGAAGCCCCGAACAGAGATGAAGTTGCCAAGTACCAATAAGCAACCAGCAGCAAACTATCTCCAAAACTCCTCACTGCACACACTGGCAATGCTGCTGACCCATTTTATCCTGCCCTTGGATGAGGTTTAGCAAATTGTCAGCTGCCCGCCTGCCAGTTTTGCCTGTGTGATGAGCAAGAAATCACACAGGCAACGTAAAATCCAGCTTAATTGCCTTTTTAATGGCCTTAACTGGCCTTGTAACTGATGGAGGATGTGGCCCTGACTCTTGCGCAAGCCCGCTAACCGAAATATCGCATGAGTGCGCAATGATATTGGGGCACTCACCCGACATCATCACGCACTATTTTACACTCAAGTGGGTCAGGCCCGTGCCCGCCTGCTCAGTGAAAAATTCTGCCCATACAGACAACAGAGTATGGAAGGATAGATTGGCCAAATTTGAGTCCAAAAAAGTAAAAGGAATATAGTCTGTGTTTGGTGACTTGGCTGGCTTCAGGCTAAATTTGGTGGCCCTGATGCTTCCAGTTTAAGGGTATAGATGGCTGATTTGGTTGTTCTTCTGGAGACGGTAGTGCTGGGCTGAGTTCTCTTCTAAGCAATCTCTGTCCGCAACAGGATTGTTCTTGGGTGGTCACGGTCAGCAAACAGGGCTTGAAGCTTGCCAGGTGGGTTAGAGAGAGAGGCTGGAGGAACTCCACTTGGGCCTTTTCTCTCAGCTTCTCAACTGCTTATCCTTAATTCTGATGAGAAAACGTGCTTTTAGCACACAAAGGGTTAGCTTGTCATATGACCTTCCCTCTCCAACTGCCTGGAGGATCCAAGTAAGGTCATTGTCCATGTTTTCCCTGTTAACCCTTCCCGACACCTTAGTTCCCCCCTCCCAGTCTCACCCCACCCCCACCCAACACCTTTGTTCTGCCCTCCCAAGCTCACCCTCCAACGCCTTCGCTACCCCCCAACTCACACCCCCCCCACCACAACTTCCTCTCCCATTCGAAGGTAGTCCTTCCTCTCTCATCTTCCCCACCCTGGGTACATCTTCCTCTCCCTCTCACAGCTGGACCTTCCTCTCCACCTCCATGATGATCATCCATTGCAGACCATGGCCAAGACAGTGAAGTCCCGAAGTCCTCAATGGCGATTTTCCACCTTCCATGAGTTTCTTTGCATTGCAGCCATGACCTTGAGAATCCACCAAGCATATGGTGGATGGTCCTCCAGGGTCCGGTTGTTGTTGGGCTCCAGCATCTTCTGCTCCTCGGATGTCCGTGATGTGAGCAAGGCCCTGATGGTAAGTCCCGACTTCTGCACGTCACACTTGTCAAGGTGTGTTCTGCACTGCGTGTTATCCTGCTGACGTGGGTGATAAATTTGACATGAGGGGATGATTCCGGCGAGCTGGGCTTATGATGATATGCAGATGTATTACAATGAAGTTTCCAATGTCTGGCGGCGGGGAATGGGACCCGCCATTGATGGGTGGCGTGGATGATTGTAACTGTGTTTCACAATGCCGTGAGAGCGATTTTTGTCCTTCCCGCCATATTGTCAGCTCACGCCCGCCATGACGCCCGATGCCAGCGGGCACAGGAAATTCCGTCCTGTGAATGTATCTACTGTACTACCTTGATCAACCTTCTCTTTTACCTCAGCAAAGAATTTAGTCAAGTTAGTTGGACATGATTTTCCTTTAACAAGTCCATGCTGGCTCTCCTTAAAACACTCATACCATTCTCAATGAAAATATATTCATCCACCTAATCCTGGCCACATTTGTGCTGCACTGGCTTTGCACAAGTCTGCTGTGGCACTTACTGTCTATCTCCAGTTAATGGCAGAAAGTGGTGTTTTAAGTGAATACCTTGCGAGGTCACTTTAGAGTTCAAATCAATCATATCTGCATGGGGCTGGAGTCACATATAAGTCAGGCTGGAAGAATGGCAGGGTCCCCTTCCCTAAAAGGTTATCACTGAACCAGTTGGGTTTTTTACAATTCAGCAGCCTCACGGTCGCTAAAACTGATGCCAGGTTTTTATTTCCAGAATTTTAAAACTGAATTCAATTTCTCAAATTGACGTTGAGCGATTTGAATTCATATAGAGTGGAAGTTGAGCCCACGAGGTGAGAGAGCTATCACTGAGCCATGGCTGGTACCACTGAGTTGGCACTGATAACAGTTACACCAGCCTGCATTCTTTTTTGGATGAAGTGATTTTGCTTAATGCGAAAAAACAAATCAGAAAATAGTGAGGGGAAAATCTATTGTCTAAGAGAATTGAGATATTCCACATTTAACTAACAGGTGAGACATCCTAAGTGCATAAAAACACAATTCTTTCCACCTTGCGCATAACAACGATCATTTTTCAGCTACGTTCTCTGTTCCAAATCCTGGGAAATGAGACAGAAAACGCTTTTAAATCCTCATGTCCAAAATCTTCTGAGGGCCATCAATCATGGATGAAGATGGCATTTAAGGCTAGGCTTGTTTAAAGCTGCTTTGCATTTAGAGGTATGTCTGTCACTCTGAACAGTTGGTTCTCCTTCGACATTTATTTGAAGGAGAACCTGGGGCTGCAATGCTTAAATTAATAATGACCCTCACAGAAAACAATGCATGTTCAATTTTTCAATACTTGCCTTCAATATTATGGCTTGCTTTGTGATGAAACAACTTCAAGGAGATTTTATTTTTGAAATTGAAGCTTCTAGGTGGAAACTTTACTATTTTTTTCTCCTTTCCAATTTTCTTCCTTCCTCTCTGCTCACTGGCCTAAGATTACCACGACACTTGAATGACCATTGATCATTCGTGACCCTAGCCAGGGAGTGTTGGTAGGTAGTAACAGAGGGCATCGCAAGCATGCAGCAATCCTTTCACTCACCAATGCTGCCATGAACACTCTTGTCGAGTCAAGGTCACTGGGGTTTGTAAGCATATGAATATCAGGTGAAATAGCTACAAAAAGCTTTAAAATATACATCCATATATATATTTTTTCTTACATATGATGTGGGCATTGCTGGCAAGGCCAGCATTTGTTGCCCATCCCTAATTACCCTACTGGGCCATTTCAGAGGTCAGTATGCTGTGGGTCTGGAGTCACATGTAGACCAGGGTAGGTGAGGATGGCAGATTAGTGAACCAGATAATAGTTTTGTGGTCACCATTACTGAGACAAGCTTAATGTTCCAGATTTATTAATTGAACTTAAATTCTACCAACTGCCATGGTGGGATTTAAATCCATGTTCTTAGAGCATTAGCCTGGGCTTCTAGATTACCAGTCTAGTGACAGTACCATTACACCACCATCTCTCCAGTAGTACGCACACACACACGCACATTTGTCCTAAGTCTGTACAAAATAAAATACACTGGAACTCCTTTGGGAACTTAAATGCTGAAGAAACTCTTGGTATTTGGTACCTATACCTCATTTATACTGGAGGTATGAGGTTGTATTTTATCATTTGATTGACTTGATTTAATATGAGTATTCACTGGGTGTTTCAGTGTTTCCTTGCCCTTAGACTTGTATTCGAGGCAAAAGATGTAACTCAGTATCATATAATACCTCCATATACATCAATTTTACAGCACAGAAACAGGCCATTTGGCCCAAATGATCTATGCTGGTGTTTATACTTCACACATGCCTTCTCCCACACAATCAGCAAAACATTCAATTCCTTCCTCCCTCATGTGGTTAAAAGCATCTGTGCTATTCGCCTCAATTACTCCTTGTGGTAGCAAGCTTCATATTCTAACAACTCTTTGGATAGAGCCTCCCCTGGTTTCTCCTGAATTCCCTATTAGATTTATTGGTGACTAATTTTTATTTGTGGTCCCTAGTTTTGGAAAGATTCTCTCTATCTCTACCTTATTGAACACTTTCATCATCTTAAAGACTTCCATCAGGTCACCCCTCAACCTTGAGTAAAGAGCCCAGCCTTTTTGGTCTTATCTGACAGGCATAAGCTCTCAGTTCCAAGATAATCCCCGTGAATGTTTTTTTTGCACCTTCTCAAGTCTCTGGAGTACGATTTAAGCCTACAACACTTGATTCAGAGGTGAGAAATGCGAGTTAATGCTGATATCGTTTCCTCATTCTTGACACAGATGAGGAAAATGACCTTATATTCCTGGGTATTTGCCATTGTCAATGTGACATTTGAGTTTTTTTCATTCACGGAATGTGGGCTTCGCTGGCTGGGACAGTATTTTTATTGCCTATCCCTAATTGCTCTCGAGAAGGTGGTGATGAACTGCCTTCTTGAACCGCTGCAGGTACATACAGTGCTGTTATGAAGGGAGTTCCAGGACTTTGACCCAGCAACAGTGAAGGAAACGGCGATACATTTCCAAGTCAGGACGGTGAGTGGCTTGAAGGGGAACTTCCAGGTTCTATTGTTGCTATTGTTAATTAAATATCGAATGAAGTATTGTTTGGAAATCTCAATGTCAAGGAATTAAAAGATTAGCGCTGGCTCCAGGGGGAATCATATTGAAATGGGAAGACTCTTTCGTGAGACAGTGTTTCAATCAGACGATGAATCTCAGCATTGTTTCTTACTTAGATTACATTGAAGAGTTTTCAAAGAAAAGCAAAGGAAGTTGAGCTCACTGTGCAGAAAATTAACTTTGTTCATTGACTGAGAGATTTGTGAACTCAATCAGAAGCCATATTTACAACCAGTAAGTAAGCTATCGAGGACTTTTGCACTGTACTTAGATTAATAGATTATAGTTTTAGCGCTAGGCTTCAACCTTTCCACAATCCAAAGGGTAATTAGCAAAAATTGTACAAATCAAAATTAAGATGAAATCCGATCGATTTTCAACCATCTGACCTATCCGAATCTCAATGAGAGAATGAGAGGGCAGGCCTGCTGTCACCCTTCTCAAGCAACTGAAATCAAGCCACAAAATAATACATCTTTCTGGCTGGGGAATCGCACTAGGTTTTGAAAAGAAATAGAGAAGGGTTTGAGGAGGCAGGCCACATAAATGCACAGAGCATAGCAACATGTGGTTAACTCCCAACTGCCCTCTGAGGTGGCCTGGTAAGACACTCAGCTGTGTCGAACTGCTAGAAATCTCACTGCCACCTTCTCAGGGCAACTGAGGATGGGCAATGAATTCCGGCCTTGTAGTGACACCCACAACCCAAGTGGGGTGTCGTCAACCCTCCAGAAAGTCCTGGAGTCTCTAAGGACGAGAGTTTAATTTCCAGGACACCGCGGGAAGCAACCTAGGAGAAGAATCATCGGAGCATGTTTTTTAAAAAAATCAAGGGGAGAATTTTCTCCCCGTCGGGCGGGCCGGTCGAGAGCGGGTGCGGAGCCGATTGCTGCCTGTGATAGGCCGCGCGCTGCATTTTGCATGGGCGTGCCAATTAAGGCCCGCCCAGCATGACGCGCACGTGGAAGCACTCAGCGATAGCTGTGCGGGCGGGGGGAGGAGGGAGAATCGGGGCCTGCACTCTTTTGCACGTGCATGCGAAACAGCGCAGAGATCTCCCTGAAGCACAGAGCTACCTTACAGAGGTAAAGTTCAGTTATGAAGATGGAACAAATAAAGCAATAAAATTATTCAGACATGACCCCTCATGTGACAGTGTCACATGAGCTGGGACATGTTTATGAACTTTCATAAAATTTTTAATTTAATTAATAAACCCTTCATGAAGACACATCCCGCCGGTGGATGAGGTTCCAAGAAAAATGCGAAGGCCGCCTGGGCTCTTTGCCTGCCCTCCGCCAACCTTAAGGTTGGATGGGCAGCCCTGAGAATTACTTTAATTAGATTATTTTTGACCTAAAAAGGCCTTTGACAGTTCGGCGGGTGCACAGCCAACTCCGATGCGCGCCCACTGAAGGGAAGATCAGAATGACGGGTGGTGATGTCAGGACGCACACCTGACATCAACGCACGTCATCTTACGCATCGGCGTGCGGGGCCTGGCCCCCACTCGCTGACCAGAAGACTCTGCCCCAAGACTTCAGTTTACTAGATGTAAAAATCTTGAGAACTGGAAAAATAAGCTGTTTGACTGATGGTCAAGAATCATCCAATTGCTTAATGAAGAGTTTGTTTCTTTATCAATTGGCATGGGAAGGTAATGTGCCACAAATATGGAGATGTTAAGTGACCAAATGGGGAACGTGAAGCGGGGTTGTTGGCTGGAAGAAGTCACGTGATGAAGCCTCCAGGAATACATTCAGAGTTGGCAACCCTAACCGAGGATGAATTAAAACAAAATACCTCACCAACTAGGTCAACTTGGAGATTAATACTGGGGATGCATAAGAAACGTATGACTTGAAAATGAGTATCGGCGTGAGCAGACAGCATTCTTATTGATTCACAGTGCATTCATGTGTAAAGGTTCTCGTTGAGATGGACAACAGGCAAAAAGGGGAGCATGACACTGTAATAGTTTCCTTCAGAGCAGCCTTTGACTACATGCAGAGCCTGTGTTTGTTGACCTACATTGGTCTACAAAAGCCTCAAATGTAAAATTTCTCATCCATGCATTTAAATCCCTCCACAGCTGTGCCCTCCCCTATCTCTGTAACCTCCTTCACTGCTACAATCCACCTTTGTTTTACTTCCTCTAAGTCTAGTTGCTTGTGCATCCGCCTCCCTTTATACATCACTGACAGTGTTCCTTCAGCCACACTCTAGAATATTCTCTCTCCAGAACCCTGCACTCGCTCCTTTTCCCAATAGCTTCCTTAAACTTCATGGGCAGAATGTTCTGCCTGTTGGGCGGGTGGGCCCGATCCAATCTCAGGCGGGCGGGGAGCCGATCCCCACCAGAGAAACGGGCCCCGCCGCCATTTTAAGTGGGCGGGCCAATTAAGGCCCGCCCAGCGTGACGTCCAGTGGGAAGCGCTATGCGTACCTGTGCAGGAGGATGGGGGGTGGGGTTCCCCAAATGTGAGAGTGCACTCTTTCGCACATGCGCATGAAAGAGCGCACGTCTCCCTGAGGCTAAGTGCTGCCTCAGGGAGATCACCTGCACTTTGAGAAATATTAAAAATAGAAAAAAAAATCCCTTACATGTCCCCCTCAGGTGACAATGTCACATGAATTGGGACATGTTCATAATTTACAGAATAACTTTATTAAAAATTTTAAAACCCTGCATGAAACCTCATCCCGCTGGTGGATGAGGTTTCATGTTTTCTCTATTTGCCACCGGGGTTCCTGGCATTCCCGTCAGCCTTAAGGATGGACGGGCAGGTCCTTCAATTGTTTAAATGGTCCTGTCAATGGCGTCAATTGGCCATTGACAGTTCGGGGGGCCCGCAGCTGATTTTGCTGTGCCCCCGCCTTCCTGAAAATTTAAATGGGGCAGTTCCACCCAACGTCATCCCGCGTCATTTTACACGTCGGCAAGCGGGCTCCGCCCCCTGCTTGCCAATGGCAACATTCTGCCCCATGTCTTTCACAAAGCTCCTACCAATTTAATCCTCCACATTTTAGTTCATTTTTGTCTGTGGCAGAATTTTTCGTTTGTCAGTCGGGCGGGCCCGACCGACTCGGCGGCGGGAGGCCAATTGCAGCTGAAGAAACGGGCCGTGCCGCCATTTTCCGCGGGCAGGCCAATTAAGGCCCCCCCAGCGGGTAAGCGACTCCCATGGAGAACAGGAAAATAGCCGCGGGGACGGGCAGCCTCAGACTGCTGGTTCCAATGGGGAGAACAGGCAACCTGTATAAAGAGTGGCCAGGCAGCCTGCTTGAGGCAGTGCACCATGGCCACTCGGAGAGAGAGGGAGGGAGGACCGATTGCACAGCAGCATGAGCAGGAGGAGGGGGGCAGGCTGCAGGAGAGGCCAGTGGGGGGCCACTGTGCCCCCTGATTTTCTGATGCATGCCCTGTTGTCCTCCTCCAAGAGGTGTCTATCCGTCGGCACCTGCTGTATCCGGAGGATCGGAGGAGGAGGGCCCCCCATGTCATCAGCCAGGCGTGGGAGAAGGTGGGTGATGGTGCAAGTGCCCATGATGATGTGCAGCGTACTGACACCCAGAGCAGAAAAAGATTCAATGATTTGCTGCGCTCTGGACGGGTGAGTACCATGTGTGTCTTGGCCATTTGACCCAGAAGGTTGCCTTAGCCTTTGAGCCCCCCCACCATGTCTTGCTGTCGTTACTGCATAGGGCACCTGGTGCACGCTGGGTGGGCAAACAGGTACTGACCATGCTTACACCAGCCTTAGTGGTTGAGGTGAAGAAGGGTTCTCGATGCAGCATATGTTGGTGTTTGTGGTATTTGAGTAGTCTGGGGGCAACCTGCAGGGGAGGCTGCTAGACACATACTCAGAACTCCAACACATGTCATATTGATGGTAATGAGATGGTGCAAGGGGTGCCTCAAGGTGTTTTGGCCAAGTGCCATCTGCTGCCATCGGCACCGCACCTAGATGCGCCTCCTTGCCATGGGCACTAAGACCTGTGTGCTATTCAAAGTGATGGACGCTGAATGTGTCCAAGGTGGCCGTTGGGAGAGGGGGTTGGGACCAGCCGTACTATCTTCTGGGGACTGATCACCAGTAGTGTGGACAGGACCCGCTGGAGGCCTCAGATGGGCCACTATGTTTGGGGCGTTTGCGTGCAGAGTACATGAGCAACCAGCCCCAATAAATCCTCTTCTCTGTTTTGCAGGCAAAAAGTTACCACAATGCACGGGATTGCCCTCCTCCAGCGCCTCCCACCCTTCAAAGAACAGGCCATGGAGCTGGGCAGGAGGCAGGAGGCCAGGGCGGCCAGGGGCGGCAAAGCTGGGGTCCAGCGGTCAGGTATTTGAGGTCCACAGTCCCATCCACTCTGTCTGCCCATCATCCAAACCACTGATGGCTGCTGCAATCGTTAATGCTGAAACAATGCTCATTCACAAACTGAGACATTCTGGTGTGTGGGTCATACAGAAGGGACCCTCGTCCCCTGAGGATTCGCGTCTCCACCGCCTTCCAAAGTCACCTTATCCCATTTGTGACCACTCTCTCCATGGCCTAACATGCCATTGGATCGTTGCTGCACAGCCAAACACTTATTGCATCTTTGGGGGGGGGGGGGTTGGAACCTCCAGCACCCTCTCAGCCAGTGCGCCCCACATTACTCTGTCCAAAAGGTCCTCAGCACCTCAGCTGTGAACCTCATGGCACTCAACTTAAATAAATGTCACCACGTTACTCATCCCTGCGCCAAGGGGAAATGTTGCCTTCTGCTCACCTGCTCTATGCCCCTCCTTATGGACCCGGTCTATGCCCCTCCTAATGAAGGCCAATAATGTGACCTCTCAATCTCCTGTGATCCACGGCAATGTCGCTCCTGTTTGCGATATTTCCTCAGCCCCGCAACTATCCAGGCCAGCGTGCATCCAGGTCAGGTATCTCTGCACTCTCCCCACTCCTATGGCACATAACAAGCCATGTGGCATTCCTGAGGCCATCTGACCAGCCTGTCCGCATGTGCGTTTAATGGTTGGGACTTCTCTTGACTCTTTCCCACCTCACCAATGTTCGTCTCCTTGGGGTCTTGAAGGGTGAGCGACTAATGAAGCTGGGGGGAAAGGGATGAAAGGTTGACTGAATAAACGCTAACTGATGCAGTGTCCTTGTTGTAAATTTCAGCATCACTACCAGAGCGACCCACACCTTGACCCTGTGGCCCCCCCTCCACACCTGAGGGCCAACATGTGCAACTCGCGGCACATCATTTCAGCCAGCCAGGCACCAGCACAGACACATACACCTCGGTGGGGACTTTACCATCGGCTAGTGTCCCGGGTCACAGTGGAGAGGGCACATCACGATCGCTGGAGGAGATGGTAGGGGCAGAGAGTGCAGATGGCTCCAGCAGCCGGAGGGTTGCAGGGGACGAGGCACATGCTGAGTCCAGCACTGATGACGTGCCTCTGGAGTTGTCCCCATTGCAGCAGTTGCAGGACAGGTGGCAGGAAGTGCGTTTGCATCTGGCAGGGTTGCATGAGGGTATGCTTCAGTTGGTCTCTGCAACGGAGGAGTCGCGTCAAGGTTTGACCCTCAGGGCAGAGCTTCAGGCTTCCTCCACTGAGGGATTGGCGATTCTCTTAAAGAGGGGCTTCAATCGAATGGAACATTTTATGATTGGGATACACTCTGACCTGCAAGCCCTCACAGCGGTACTGGCCACGGGTGGTCATTCCCAATGTGGGAGATGTTGTGGGCACCAAGTGTCGGCGCTCGGTGCCCACGCATCTGCGGTGAGCAGGGAGGTTGAAAGGGACCTCACGTTGGCGCAGCAGCCGCCTGTCGTCAGTGCGAGCTCCTCTCACGGTGCTCCGGATGAGGGCAGCAGCTCCTCCGCCCCTCTGCCAGTCAAAGTTTCTTCCAATGAGGCTGTAAGAGCTGGGGACGTGCCAGTTCAGGAACTGGCCACTCCCTCCCAGGTGGGGCCATTACAGGCTTCACAGGCCAGAGGACGCCTGCCAAGGTCATCGAGCCCAATAGGACAGCAGAGTCAGCAGGCTGTCTCTCAAGCCACTCCGAGCAATGGGGCAGCACCTAGACGTAGCACCCGCAAATGTAAGCAGAAGGCACCTTAGGCACTCCTGGGATATGTCACTGGTGATTTTGTATTGCCCTTAGAATAGGGACCCAAATTTTTTTTATTGCAATGGAGTGTTGTTTGCTTTTCTTTTGGACAGAATAAAGTCCACCTTTGTTACCATGGCTGAGGGTGTTTCCTTTGTGGTGCATTTGTCTTTTTCACAGACATATCATGAGTGTTTAAGTGGATATTGATGTTTATGTACTAAGCCCTTAGTTACAGCTGAACAGGTGGAAGATGTGGCACCTAAGTGCCATGTGTGGAAGCGCCAGGCAATGCTGGTCCTGCTGATCCATGTGTGTGGAACTAGCTGAAGGTTCTTTGGATTAAATTGTTCTGGGTGTCCCTGCCTCCTTGGTGTAACAGTGGGTTGGCGTTCTGCCCCTCATCATCGCCCTGTGCTTCCTCATCCTCTGAGGCACTGCTGGATTCATCATGTGCAGCCTCATCCAGGGCATCAAGGTCTTCATCGTCAACTGCATCCCCCCTTTCCAGTGCAAGATTGTGCAGAGCGCAGCATGCTGCCACTATCACAGAGACACGATCTGGGGGGTACTGGAGTGCACCCCCTGAGTGGTCCAGGCAATGGAAACGCATCTTGAGAAGACTGATGGCTCTCTCCACCACAGCCCTTGTGGTGCCATGACTCCTACTGTACCGCTGCTCAGCTTCTGTTCTTGGATGGCAGAGAGGTGTCATGAGTCACCTTCGCAGGGGATAGCCCTTGTCACCCAGCAGCCAACCATCCAGCCGAGCCGGAGCACTGAAGAGCCCCGGCACCTGGAAGTGTCTGAGGATGTAGGCATCATGGGAGCTGCCTGGGTACCTTGCACAGACTTGTAAAATTTGCATCCTGTAATCACACACTATCTGCACGTTCATAGAGTGGTAGCCTTTCCTGTTGATGAAGGCACTGGTCTCACCTGCTGGCGCCTTGATGGCCACACGTGTGAAGTCAATTGCACCCTGGATGTGGGGGAAGCCAGCAATGGCTGCGAAGCCTCTGGCTCACTGTGCCTGACTTGCCTGGTTGCAGCAGAAGTGGATGAAAGTCAACACCCGTCTGAACAGAGCGTCTGTAACCTGCTTGACACAAGTGTGGACAGCTGATTGGGAGACACCGCAAAGATCACCCACCGAGCTCTGGAAGGAGCCAGAGGCATAGAAATGGAGGGCAACTGTGAGCTTCAGAGTCGTTGGCATGGGGTGTCCACCCACACAGTTAGGAGATATCTCAGGGCCAATCATCTAACAGATATAGTTGACTGTCTTCCTTGAGAGTCGAAGCCTCCTTCGGCACTGCACCTCAGTTATACTGAGGTAGCTGCTTCACTGCCTGTATACCCTGGCAGCAGGATAGTGGTGTTGTCTGTGGCCCCTTGCACCTTGGACAACCTCTTGGCCCTGCGCCCCTTGTGCCTGCGCCTGGCCTCCCAAAGGTGGCTCCCCTGGAGGCTGATTGTCCAGACCTGGCCTCCTCCTTATTCTATCCCTCCCTTCCTCCTCAGGGGTGCTGCCTCCGGTGGAGAGGTCAGAACCCATATCCCCAGGCTAAACGGAGGCCTCCGAAAAGCTGCAGACCTGAGAAAGAGTACTGTCTGCAGACTGATTTTAAAGTACACAAGAAGCTCTTGGAAATCGATGAGAATTACTTACAATCACACAGGCCACTTTTAAATACTTTCAGCAATTAAAACTTAGTGCAAAACATGAACAACCCCTCTGAGTCCGCATATCCTGACATTGCATAAGTTTTATTAAAAAATCTCCTACCCGCCTACCCGTTGGGCCCGTGCTCTGACCCGAAGTTCGCACGGGCCCCTCAAAATCCAGGACAATTGGCAAGTTAAGGGCCTTAACGAGGCCTTGAATTAATGGCGGGGCGAACGCCCCCCCCGCTGAGCACGCCCGCCAACCGAAATACCGCAATGCTGCGCGCTGACATCAGGACGCTCGCATGACATCAGCGTGCAACATTTTAAGCACATCAGCCGGAAAATTCTGGCCTATATCTCTGTGAAACATCTGTGGATCTTTTTCTCTATGGCCAGAATTTTTTCCTCGTTGGATGGGCTCGGTGGGGACAGCCGGGAAGCCAACCGCCACCCGCTCCGCACCGGGATTTCACGCGGGCGGGTCAGTTAAAGCCCGCCTTGTGGCGATTGTGAGCTACAGCGCTCGGTGCTACCAGTGCGGGCGGGGGGAGGAGAGAGAGTGGGCCTGGTGCGGAGTTCGTGTGAAAGAGCACTTCAATCTCCCTGGGGCTCGGAGCTGCCTCAGGGACATTGAAGCTCTTTTTAAAAAAATTAATAAGGCAGTGAAAATTTAAAAATAAATGCCCGCGTTTTTAATTCCAAAATAAAGTTTTTATTTAGTGTTTATTTGCTTTAGGAAACCTCGTCCCACTCGTGGATGAGGTTTCCTAAAAAATGTAAAGGCCGCTTGGCTTTTCGCCTGCCCGCCAACCTTAAGGTTGGACGGGCAGCGTAAATTTGATTTTAATTAGCTTGTTAATGGCCTTAATAGGCATTTTAATTATTGGCGGGCGCGCAGCTGACTCTGGCGCGAGCCCGGCAAACGAAATAGCGCATGAGTGCACGATGACATCGGGACACACGTCCGACATTATCGTGTGTCTTTTTATGCTCAGTCATGTCTGGCGCGCACCTGCATGCTGAGCGTCAAATTCTGCCCTATGTTTTCTGTGGCAGGAAGGTCAGTAATGGAGGCCACAGATTTAACATTATTGGGAAAAGACTCAGAGGCAACACAAAGAAAGGTTTATTTTAACGTAGCACAGTGTTATGATTTGAAATGCACTGCCAGAAAGGGTGGTGGATGCAGATTTATTAGTAACTTGCAAAAGGGAATTTGATATATTCTTAAAAAGGAGAAAAAAATTGCACTACTATGGGAAACAAAGCAAGGCAGCTGGACTAATTGGATAACTCTTTTAAAGAGCTGGCACAAGCACAATGGGCTGAATGGCCTTCTTCTGGGCTGTAAAGTTCTGTGAATTTTTCAGTTGGCGTGCGGGGGTGGGCCCGACACGCTGGTGCGTAAAATGATGAGCGATGATGTCGGGTGTGTGTCCCGACATCATCGCACTGTTTTGTTTGGCAGGCGTGCGCCCCAGTTGGCTGCGCACCAGCCGATATTTAAACGGACGATTAAGGCCATTAAGGAAGTAATTAAGGGTCATTGTTTATGCTGGCCATCCAGCCTTAAGGTTGGCGAGCAGGCAAAATGGCTAAGCGGCCTTTGCGTTTTTTAGGAAACCCCATCCACGAGTGGGATGAGGTTTCCTAAAGCTTTTATTAAATAAATTAAAAAATTTCCTAAATATAAAAACTTGTCCCATCTCATGTGACATGTTTATACGTCACGTCAGTCACATGAGATGGGACATGTTTATTAAACTTTGAAACCATTCATTTATTTATTTCAAAAGTGCTTCAATCTTCTTGAGGTCTTTTGCGCGCATGTGCAAAAGAGCGCTGGCTCCGCCTCTCCCTCCTCCCCCAGCCCGCACAGGTAGAACTGAGCACTACCGCTCGTAAAATGGCAGCATACAGCTAATTGCAGGCAGCAGGTGTCTCTGCAACGGCCCCCGCCTGCTCTCGCCAAGCCCGCCTACCGACTGAAAAATTCAGGCCAATGATTCTATTAGTGCTATATGAATTCAAACTGTTGGTATTGTAATCTGAAAGGAGAAAGAGAGACTTGTTACAGTACCGTTCATGTTCAAAGCACTTAACAGTGAAGTGTGGTCACTGTTGTACAGGAGGAAAATAGACAGGCAGCTTCACACAGCAAGCAAGCTCCCACAAAACAGCGTCTTAATGTGCTAGTGGGCAGATAATCTGTTTTAGTGATATTAATTGAGGGCTAAATAATAGTCAGGAGACCAGGGACACTCTCCTGCTTGGCTTCATGCCGTTAAATGTTTTGCATCCACCTGGCAGGGCAGACAGGATCTTGATTTAATGACTTATCTGAATGATGGCACTTCTGACAGTGTAGCTGCCCCCCCGCCAGCACTGCACTGGGCTGTTAGCCTAAATTTTCTGTTCAAACAAAGTGACTTGAACCCACAACCTTCTGACTCAGTACATGCAAATGCATCACACTGCGAGCCCGACTGACCATCTTAAACTGGTTGTCAGTGTAATTCTTAGCACATTGAGGATTATTTAGCAAATGTTGTTCAACCGTGGAACCACATCTAATGTTGGACACTGTGTTTTGAGTTTAGCAGGCACTGGCTGGTTGGGTATGTTCTGTACCTTGCCTCAGTGTGCTAAGGATTATGCTGACAACCAATTTAAGATCGTCAGTTGATCTCGTAGTATGGTGCGTTTGCATGCACTGGAAGCTACGCATACTAATGCACAGGGCCCTGTTCTTTGAAAGATAGAAAGAACAAGTACACACATTGCCCCTGCTTCAGCTAAACAAGTGACAGTTATTCGCTGACTCATTCCTCAGGGCAATGCCTTAACGAATCAGGGTCAAGCTACCTGGTTTAAATTTCAAACTATACCTGGCAGTTAACTGTCAGTCACCATCATTGATGCATTCTCCATGGCAATAACTCTACCAATCAGAGTCCACTTGCCAACCAATCAGCACTCTCTTTACATGCAGTATAAATTGTTGTTTTCCCCTTACATTGATATTCTTGCAAAATGTCCTGATGAGTACAAGACAAAAAGCTTCAACACGCCTCTTTTTCAGCAATACTACAAGTTCTGTACTACCAAACGACTATTTCAGTGGGATGTTCATTCTTTTCATTGATTGATGAAAAAGATGTCACATGACTGATGCGTCAAGAAAACATTAAAACACCATTAGACATCATGCACCATATATCAGCTATTGATTTTCACAAGTGAAATATCGATCTGGTAGGAAGTCAAGTCACTGGTTATGGTCGCAGGAAAACAAACTACTCTATTTGCAGATGACAACTGGAAGAGATGGTTAGTTTTTGTTGCTTGTCCAAATATTAACAAGGTGCACACATTCTTTTAAGTTGATAAGGGACAACTGTAAATGTGTTGGAGGTGGTTCAGAGGAGGTTTACTAGCTTGATACCTGGAGTGAACAGGTTGTCCTATCAGGATAGGTTGGACAGACTGAGCTTGTTTCCACTGGAGTTAGAAGGGTGAGGGGTGACTTGACTGAAGTATATAAAATCCTGAGCGTCTTGACAAGGCGGACATAGAAAGGATGCGACTGTCCCCGCCCGCTCCTGCCGAGCCCGCCCGCCAACTGTGGGTGAGTCCAGAACCAGGGGGCACTGTTTTAAAATTAGGACAGAGATGAAGAGAATTTTTTTCCTCTCAGAGGGTTATGCAACTTTGGAACTCTCTGCCTCAGAAGGCGGTGGAGGTGGGGGGGTCATTGAATATTTTTAAGGCAGAGGTAGATAGATTCCTGTTAGGCAAGGGACTCAAACGTTAGCGGGGGTAGATGGGAACGTGGGATTTGAAACCTAGACAGATTAGCCATGATCTTATTGAATGGCGGAAAAGGCTCGAGGGGCTGAATAGCCTACTCCTGCTCCTATTTTGTGTCTTCGTAACAGTGGTAGAAAGATAACAGGTTCTATGAAGAACTAACTCTATGCAATCCAGGCTCCTATGGGCTAATCAATTTAAATTAGGCTTGTTTTTATAGTGTGTATTTGCCGTCCAGTAATATAATTTATATAAATAGCATAAGGCTCAAGAAGATAACTCAATTTATTTATTTTTCTGATTTGTCCGCTGTTCTACATAAGACACCGATTCTTGTTGGGGCTCAGTTCCTTGTACCTGGCCACTATCAGATACCTCATTGAAGTGGCCATTTCTTATGGATTCAATGGGAACCAGCAAATTCTCGGAGGCATCACTCCAGAGTGCCTATTATAACTCACTGGGTAGCACTCTCACCTCTGAGTCAGAAGGTTATGGGTTTAAGCCACACTCTAGAAACTTGATCACAAGATCTAAGGCCGACTCTCCAGTGCAGTACCGAGGGAGTGCTGCACTGTTGGAGCTGCTGTCTGTCAGACTGGATTTTAAACTGAGGTTTCATCTGCTCTCTCAGGTGGATATGAAAGATCCCATGGCATTATTCTGAAGAAGAGGGGTGTTGTTTTGGCCAATATTTATCCCTTAACCAACGTCATTAAAATAAATTATCCGGTCGTATTTGTGGGAGTCTGATCTGCAATGTTGGCTACTGCGTGGTCCTAGGTAACAACAGTGACTACACTTCAAAAGCAGTTCATTGACTGTAAAGCACTTTGGGACATCCTGCAGTCATTAAAGCTGCGACATATATGTCAGTTCTTAAATAAATTAGTTTTATGCGCCTATCTAGTCCAGCAGCAGAGCGAGCAACAGGGGTGCTCACTTCACTGTGCCAGCTGAGAATCACCTCAATTACCTTTCTGGTCTGATTGATCCTCATCCACTTAGCCAAAGGGAGAGCTGATCAACACCTTTACATAATGACATATATTTCATAATGGTAGCCATGAGGGGCTTCGTTTTATATTTTTGTGCTTATAATAAATCAAGTTTTACATGTGTTACCCATGCGAAGGTATTTTTTTCACCAACACTATCAGAGAAGTCACTTCAAGATATTGGTAAAGTGGTGATACTACAGGTAAATCAATGCAGGAAACAGAAAGATAACCCACTTTAAATTCAGGCCAACCTTTTCTCTAACAATGACATTTATAACTCAGATTGTACTTTGATATCTAACTACACCAATCCATTTACTCATCTAGCATTGTATTAGCTTTCAAAATACTTCATTGTATTGCCTGGATATGTCTATTACTGCACACAACTCCCTCAGGCTATGTGCTTATTCAATTCCATTCCCTACAAAGTACCGTCTTACATTTATCCTTCTGAATAGCACCAGTTGAATCTTGAAACTAATTGATTATTTCACCTGTGAGAGAGACTGACCAGGGCAGAATCTGATATGATTTATTTTAAAAATGCAAGCTGAGTTTTGAAAGTAAGCCAAGGCTCAGAGGGGACAGAAAGGAATGGAGGGTGGGAATGAGAAGGGAGTGGGGAGACTGATAGGGGAAGGGTCATCAATTTATTGTTGCCTACCCTTGGGATGAAGTGTGCAGGAGTGGAGCGTTGTGTAGGGAGGGTTAAGGGTGAAATGTGTGAGGGTGTGACAGGAGGGAAGGGAGGAGAGAGGCCTGAGCAGAAGTTCAAAGGAGAAGTGGGATGGTGAAAGGTGTTAGGGATGGGATAGGAAGGGTGATGGATAGGGGGAAGCTAAAGGTGTGGGCACATGATTAGGATCATACAATCATGGAATGGCTACAGCATAGAAAGAGACCATTTGACCCGTCGGGTCTGTGCTAGCTCTCTGAAAGAGCAATCCGGCTAGGCCCACTTCCCCACATTTTCCCCATAGTCCTGCAATTTGTTTTTCCTTTCACGCATTTATCCAATTCCTTTTGAAATCCACTAGCAAACCTGTCTCTATCCCACTCTCAGGCAGTGCATTCCAGATTATAACCAGCTGGGTGGCAGACTTCTGTCTCGTTTGTACCTTGGTGGTTAACTTTGTGATAATCATCAGCTGGTGTGACTCTGGCAGGGCAGTCTCTGCCGCATTTGCTGTAGAGGAAGACAGTGGGTTGAAAAGGTGCAGAATTCATTAGCCTCTGTTTTCTCTGGGCCCTCTTCTCAGCCAGTTGAGCTTTTTATTTTTACTTGCCTCTTCCAATTCCCCTCCAAACAGTCAGTCTCCAGGGCTCTCGGCCATCAGCGATTGCCTCCCAGTTGTCAGTGTCAATGTCTACCGTCTTCATATCTCACTTGTAGGTGTCTTTGTAGTGGAGGTATGGACACCCAAGAGTTCATGACCTAGTGGCCAGTTCATAGAACACAAGGTATATGGCCATCATCCATCCAACTAATATGGCCAAGGCAGTGCAGATGTCATTGGCTTAATAATGGGTATATGCTCATGGAGTTAGCACACTCCAGGACCTCTGAGTTGGTGACCTTGGCCAGCCGAGGATATGTCTGAAACTGTTCAGCCTTTTCTCCTGCCAAGTATGTGTTGTCCAGGTCTCACCACTGTAGAGGAGTGCGCTGAGAACGCCAGCTTGGTAGGGTCGCAGTTTGGTGTTCTCAGACAAGTTGCTGTTGTTTCACACTCTCTTAATCAACCTGGACTTAGCAGCTGCAGCATTTGCAGTGTTTATGCTGAGATTTCAACATCAAGTGACAGATTGCTGGTGATTGTGGAGCCTGGGTATGTGAAGTGATCAGAACCTAACCACTTGCTGTGTAAAAACATTTTTCCTCATGTCACCATTGGTTATTTTGCCATTCAACTTAAATCAGTGTCATCTGGTTCTCAACCTTTCCAATGGGAACAGTTTCTTCCTATCTACTCTGTCTAGACCCTGCATGGTCCACCACTATCATGTCTCCACTCAACCTTCTCTTCTCCAAGGAGAATAACCCCAGCTTCTTCAATCTATCCATGTAACTGAAATCCCTCATTCCTGGAACCATTCTAGTAAATCTTTTCTGGACTCCAAGGGCTTCATACCCTTCCTGAAGTGTGGTGCCCAGAATTGGACACAATGCTTCCTATGTAGCCAAACAGTGTTTTATGAAGGTTATAATTTTCTTGCTTGTGTACTTTATGCCTCTGTTTATAAAGTCCAGGATTCTGTATGCCTTTTTACCACTGTCTCAACCTGCTCTGCCACATTCAATGGTTTGTACACATATACCCCCAGTTCTCTCCCTTCCTGCAATACCTTTAGAATTGCACCCTTTAGTACGTTTCTTCTCCTATATTTTCCTTACAAAAATGTATCACCACGCACTTCCCTGCATTAAATTTCATTTGCTACATGTCTGGCCATTCCACCAGCCTGTCTATATCCTCTTGAAATCAACATTATCACCAATTTGTGCTGGCATTCCTTAATCAAGCTACACTTGTCCAAATGAGTGTTAATTTTGCTCTTGATTATTGCTTCTACATGCTCTCCCATCATGGGCGTCAAACTGACTGGCTTGTCCTTGCTGGGTTTATCCTTAGACGCTTTTTTGAAGAAGGATGTAACATTTGCAGTTCTCCAGTCTTCTGGCACCATTCCCTGTATCTAGAGATGATTGGAAGATTATGGTCAGTGCCTCCACAATTTACACTCTTACTTACAAATTACAGGTGTGAAGGAATGAGGCAGAAAGAGCAACATAAAAATATCAGGGACAAGCAAGAGAATGACCATAATCTCTGACTTAAAGTGTGCAGCATGTGGGAACTCAACTAATTGTTAATTAATTCATACATACGTAGATTACATCATGGTGCAGCAGAATTTTAAACACCTCCGAATGGCATGTGTTATTACTTTAACTCACCTCATCCTCGCCTTTGTTACCCCTGGATTTAATCCAATGCACCCCTGGCTGGTCTCTCATCTTCCAAACTTGAGCTCATCCAAAACCCTGTTGCCCGTATATTAATTCGCCCCAAGTTTTCTTCACCCATCAGCCCTGAGCTCACTGGACCAACACTGGCTCCTGGTCCACCAATGCATCAATATTACATTCTCAAGCTTGAGTTCAAATAAAGAAAAAAAGGCTTGCATTTATTTCTATAGCATCTTTCCTGACCTCTGGATGGCTCAAAGAGCTTTATAGCTAATGAAGTACTTCTGAAGTATAATATGTAATATATAGGAAACACAGCAGCTAATCTGCACAGAGCAAGCGCCCAAAAAAAGTAATCTGATAATGCCTACATCATTTTTTTTGTGATGTCGATTGAGGGATAAATATTGGCAGGACAACTACCTATACTTCTTTCAAATAATACTATTGGCCTTTTACATCCACCAGAGACAGCAGATGGGGCCTCAGTTCTTCCTCCTTCTGAAAGGCAGTGCTGCCAATAGTGCAGAACTCCCTCAGTGTTGCACTGGAATGTCAATATTAAATTTTGTACTTAAGTCCTGGGGGAGAATTTTCACCCCGTTGTGCAGGCCTGGTGGGAGCAGGCGTGCAGCTGATTGCCGCCTGCGATTGGCTGTGCACCACCATTTTACGTGGCTGGGTCAATTAAGCCCGCCCAGCTTGAAACGCACCTGGAAGCACTCAGCACTCCCTGTGCCGGCGGGGAGAGGAGAGAGAGTCGGGGCCTGCACAATCTCCCTGAGGCATGGAGCTGTCTCAGGGAAATTAATTTACTTATGAAAAATGGAAAAGAAGAATTTAAAAAATTACTCAGACATGTCCCCTCATGTGACAATGTCACATGAGCTGAAACATGTTTATGTATTTCAATAAAAATTTTTATTTAATTTACAAAGCCTTCATGAAACCTCATCCCGCCGGTGGATGAGGTTTCATGAGAAATGCAAAGGCTCTCTGCGCTCTTCACCTGCCCGCCAATCTTAAGGTTGGATGGGCAGCTCAGTTAATGACTTCAATTGGTTTATAAATGGCCTTAACAGGCCTTTGACAGTTTGGCCTACTCTGGTGTGCGCCCACCGAACTGAAGATCGGAATGACGTCACCGCGCATCAGTTTACATCCCCGTGCGCTGACCAGAAGATTCACACCCTGGAGTGGGATTTACTCAAAGGTGAGGGTGCTACCAACTCAACTACAACTGACATCCCTCAAGCCCTACAGCTTCACCCCTTCATATCTCTGTAACCTCCTCCAGCCCTAAAACCCTTTGAGATCTCTGCATTCCTCCAATTCTGGCCACTTGGGCATCTCTAACTTTGTTCACTTTAACATTGGCGGTTGTGCCTTCAGGTGCTTAGTTCTGAAATTGCCTCCCTAAACCTCCCTGTCTGTTTCTGACTCCTTGTTTAAAGGTGCTCTTTAAAATCTACCTCTCTGATCAAATCCAATAACTCCTTATGCAACTCAGACAATGCTCCTATGAAGTTCTTTTGGACGGTTTTCTATGCTAAAGGATGTTTATTAAATGCACGTTGTTGTCGATAGGACATTTAAAATATTGCCTTTGAAAGAAGCTTCTAGATTTGGTCCTTGCGGTTGCCGAACCATATATAATAGAACTATCCCCCACAGCCAACGTTAAGTATTAGTTACTTCATGAACCTCATTACCAATGAGATATCATACTCCATTGTTTGTATTCTATAGGTACTAGATTATGCCCCATTCAGAGCCAATGGCAGAGAAAGTAACCCACACATTTCCTGCTCATGCTTAATCTGCAAGGCAGAGCTACTACTTAAATTATTTGGCATTCAACCTCTCCCAGCACCAACTCCAACAGACCCTTTTCATGTTGGCTATTAGAAGGCATACTCCTTTTGTCTAGTAGAACAGTCTGATTAAGTTCTTACACATGGATTATGTGTGAGTAAAAAATGGGAAGCACTCAGGTAAAATACATCACTTCGACTTACATTGTATTATTGCACAGTAGTTACAAGTACTAAAACAGGTCAGTACAAAAAAGTCTATGTCAGTTTTTATGCTCCCTATGAGCCTCCTCTGCTCTATTTATTTCATCTCACCCTATCAAAACAACCATCAATTCCTTTCTCTCTCTTGAGCTTATCTAGCTTCCTCTTGACTGTATCTATGATACTGAAGATAGTAATGATGGGCAGAATATTGCTGATGACATGCAGGGGCAGGCCTGACACGTTGACGCATAAAATGACACGAGATGACGTCAGGCTTGTGTCCCGACATCATCATGCGTCATTTCGAGATTGCATTCGGCGAGATCGCCCCGGAGGCGCTTGCGTGCCCGCCGACCAGACAACAGCCTATTAAGGCCATTAAGAAAGCAATTGACCTTATTAACACCGCTACCCGTCCAATCTTAAGGTTGGCGGACAGACAAAGATCCCAAAGGGCCTTTGCGTTTCCCAGGAAAACTCATCCACGGGCGGGATGAGGTTTCCTGAAGGTTTTATAAAATTAATAAATTAATTTTGTCAACTTTACAAACATGTCCCAGCTCATGTGACACTGTCACGAGGGGACATGTTTAAATAATTTTTTATTTTATTTTTTGAAAACTTTTATCATTTACTTAATCTCTCTGAGGCAGCTTCGTGCCTCAGGGAGATTGCTGCGCTCTTTCGTGTGCAAGCGCGAAAGAGCACAGGCCCTGACTCTCCCTCCTCCCCCCACCCACGCAAGTAGCGCTGAGCACTACCAGCCACACTTTACACTGGGTGGGCCTTAATTGGCCCGCCCATGTAAAATGGCAGTGCACAGCTGATCACAGGTGGTGACTGGCTCTGTGCCCGCCCCTGCCCAGCCTGCCCACCATAGGTAACATTCTACCCTTTGGTTGCAAATGATTTCAACTTCAAGAGAATTTTCTTCTGATGGCGGAGTAAGGTACCGGTGGATTTAACTATGGGCATCCATGCTAGTTAAGATAGTGCAGAAGACAGCTGTTGAAGAAGGAGCATTGGGTCACTGCATTGAGTAGAAGCAGCAACTTGCATTTACACAGTGCCTTTGATGTGGTAAAGTATCACTCCACTGAAACTTAATCAAAGAACACAAATTGACACTGGTCTCAAGGGAGGCCCTCCGGTACTCAGTGATCAGCAGCTCCACTGGCCAAGGTGGGAGCAGCCGATTTGAAGATGGAAACATTGAAGGACAAGCGCAGTGTTGTAGGATGCCCAAGTTCTACTGTTAATGATAGAGTTGAAAAGCAGACACCTCTTGGGTGGGAACTTAAAGATAATTTACAATATACTTAGCAGCAACTACACGTGTGCTTTCAACTCCAACTCTACATCGACTGCTGAGGTAGCCCGTGCTACTCTCATATTGGTTACTACAGATCATATGATCTCTCTTAACACATATTATTCTTAAAGGTACATTGCACACTAAATAAACCATAATTACTACATTCCAAACCCTTTAACTCGGTTATATACATTACATTTACAAGTACATATTTTTCAAGACAACATAATAATTACACTGTGTAAGGAATTTACAAATTCAGTCTTTCAGGTCGTTTCCTAGTACGTGTGGAATGTCGCAGCTCCACAACTTCAGATTCTTTGTCAGGAACCTCCTTTTCTTGAACTGCCTGCACATTAGATGCTTCGGTGGGCACTTGCAGTTCTGTATCCTCAACTCTTACATGAACATGTCAGTCCTGGGTTGAGTATCCTCAACAGGAAATGCAGACCTGGTCATGATCATTGGTGGAACAAATCTTGGTGATTTGTCTCTCTCTTTCTTAAATGGTCCACAGGCTCATGGATGATCTGGCCTTCCACCTCCATGTGGTAAGATAGTGGTCCAGTCACCGCACTTATTTCAACCGGTAACCACTTTGGTCCTTCCTCAAAGTTCTTCACATATATCGGCCCTCCCATGGTAAATTTTCTCTCACGGCTATGCCAGTTGTGTCTAGTTTCCTGGCCTCCCTGACTCCTTTCCACCTTCCCCTCTAAATTCAGCATTATTAAGCTCAATCTCGTCCTGAGACGTCGTTTCAATAATAATTCCACAGGTGTGACACCTGTTGTTGTGTGAGGGGTGGTCCTGTAATGAAAAAGAAAGTGTGCAAGTTTGGTTCCCAAGGACTTGCCAGTTGGCTTTTTCATGCCTGCCTTGAACGTTTGAACCACCTTTTTGGGCAGTCCGTTTGAGGAAGGGTGGGTGGGTGCAGTTTTCACGAGTGATACCGTTGAGAATGATAAACCGTTGAAACTCAGCACTCATAAATGCCGTGCCATTATCGGAAATGGCTACTTCTGGTAGTCTGTGAATGGCAAATCTCTGACGTAGTTTTTCAATTATAGCGGCCGATGTTGGTGATTTTACCTCATTTACGTCCAATCATTTTGAATGGACATCGACAATGAGCAGAAACATTGTTCCCAGTTAAGGTCCAATGTAGTCAATGTGTAACCGCACCCAGAGTCTACCTGGCCGCTCCCATGGGTGTAATGGAGCTGTCACTGATAATTTTTGCAGCCGCTGACATTGCACACAGTGCTTTACTAAACTCTCTATTTTGCCATCCATCCCAGGCCACCATAGAAGCTGCGCACAATGGTCTTCATTCAGGAAGTTCCTGGATGGGCACTGTGTAATTCAATTAAAAGTGGCTCCTTTCCCTTTGGAGGAACTATTACTCGTGTGCCCCACAATAAGATGCCATGCTGGCTGGTTATTTCATGTCTTCTGTTGAAGTACAGTTTCATTTAATCAGATACGGGCTCCTGTGACTAACCATGTAGCACTTGTTCTCGTACCTGAGTTAGGACTGGGTCTCAACTTGTCCAGTCCCTGATCTGTTGGCCACATACTGACGAGGAATCTAAGAAATTTAACAGTAAAACAAGTTCCTGTGGAACTTGGACAGGCTCATTATTTTTTGTAAAGACAAACAACTAAAGCATCGGCATTTGCAATTTGATTGCCAGGCCTATGTATGAAAGTATATTCATACGCTGCCAGAATTAAGGCCCTATTAGTATTTCTGTATCTTCTTTTACGTGCCTTCTTTTTACTAGCACAGACTTTAAACTTGGCTTTCTTTTTAACTTCACTACTGGCCAGACTTTTCTCAGATGTAAGGTCAACTTGTCTGAGCTCAGTGGCTGAGCCTCCAAAATTTCAATATCTGTCTGCTTCTTGGAAAATTCTGTGACTTTTGCTTCCAAAGCATCTTTGGCTTCATTTAGCTGATTCTTCAGCTCTTCCTTCTCTTTTTTTGTATTTGTTTGCTGCCTCCTGGAAAATTGAGCATTGTTGTGTCTTCTTTGCCAATGCATTCTTCAATTTGTTCAGAGAGGTGCCGAATTCTTTCTATTTCTCTTCATATTTTTCCAGAGGTAAAACACTTGACCTGATGGAATCTTGTAGTGTGTGAAGGCCTTTCAAAAGATTTTCTTTTTCCCTTCGAAGGTTGCTCACGTTGTCTCGAACTCTGTCAGCAAGCAGGGTCTCTTTGAGTTCCTTTTGCTGTTCTTCCAGGTTTTGGCTTAGGACAGCCTGCATGTCTTCAGGTTGTTGAGTCCTTGCACAGTCCTTTTTCAAAACAGGAATGCTTCCACTTCCTTTTGGAATCTCAGTAGCCAATCAAGGTTGATTCCTTTAGCCAATTTCGTCCTAGACGGCTTGGTCCTCTGCCTTGCAATACCAACATCGGTAGCTTTGCCAATTGGCTCCCATAATGGACAGTTACTCTGCTAATGCCTTTTACTTGAATGTCTTCACCCATATAAGCTTTTAACTTGGCGGCTGTTTCATCTAAACTTACTTGGTGTTCACTGTTAGGGGGAAGAAAGTAAATGAGACTTTATGGTAAGGGAGAATTCATTATAAGGGAATGAACTACTTAAATTAGAATCTATAGGCAGGCCAGCGCAAAACAGTAAATCAACAATTAAACTGTTAAACCAGATGAACCTTATACACTCTCAAACTTTGCACACCCTCAGGGTTTGTAATCACCAGCAAGGTCCTGGGAGTTAGACTGGAGTCAGAGGATGGCAATAACATAGATTAAGTGTGCTCTTCAACAGATAGGGGAAGCACAGATGGTCCCAGCTTAGATGGGAAGGCAGGTCTCTGCCTGGGTAAAAGTAGGGTCAGATGATGCACGTATCTTTGTACCAGAGACTTGTCTGTTTAATGTAAACCTATATGTTAACAAGATCAGAAACTCGAGGATGTTCTTGTACATGACCAATAATGTATAAATATGATGAACACTTGTAGTTTAGCAAAGTACTGTCTCAAGCTGCATTGAGATGGTGCCCTCCTTGCAATTGCTCGAATAAACGATTGTAACCTGTACCTGAGTCTCCTGTGGTCCATTCATCAAAGACATCACAACATTCACCATTATTCAAATACCTGAATGTCTGTCCCCCAATTACTGTAGTGGAAGCTCCTGTGTCCATTTCCATTCTAACAGGTTTGCCATTTACTTTCACTGTGACAAAAATTGTTTCTGTCTTTCCAACTTTCAGATTAAACAGTGAGTAAATGTCTGAATTTGTTGTTTCAGGCTCTGCTACATTGTAGATTTCATTGGGCTTCTTTTTTTGTTTACAGTCCTGCTTGAATCTTTCCTTACACTGCCTCATCGTACGTCCATTTCTATGACAATAGTAGCATTCAATTTTTTTAAATTGCCAATCACTCAAAGACTGATTGTTCCCACCTCAATTAAAATTATTCTTCAATTTTGCTGCTAAGTTATTTTTCTTTATTCTTTGGCGAGTGGGGGCTGTTTCCTGCTTCTCACTGCAGTCTCACTTTGTCGTACCTCTTTTGGCCGAGGTTTCTTGCCTGATGCAAAGCATGACACCGTCTTGTACACCCTGTATTGCTTTTGAATCTCTTACACTTTCCATGGCCAGCGCTATCTCTAGCGCTTTCTTGAAATCCAGATTCAATTTAGATCATAATCTTTTCTGAATAGAGTCTTCTTTCACTTCACATACTAAACGATCTCTGAGCATCTTGTACCATACTCACAATGTTCCGTTAGCTGTTTCAGATTTGTCACGTAGCATACAATTGTCTCGCCTGGGGCTCTATTTCGCAAATTAAACCGGAATCTCTGTATTGTGACTGAGAGCTTGGGTTGAAAGTGACCTTTCATGAAGTCCACTAATTCATCGAAATTCTTCAAATCTGGGGAACTGGGTGCCATCAAACTTCAAATAAAACTGTAGGTTTTGCTCCCACAAGTACACAAGAGGATCACTCATCTCTTCTCTTCCCACATAATCTCATTGAAAAAAAGAATGTGAGGCATTCTATGTATAGAGACCAATCATCTGTGGCTGGATTAAAAGGATCAATTCTCCCAAATTGTGGCATTTTGATAGGGGATAATTTCTTCAATTCTAACGGAGCTTGCTACTTACAATCACTAGGCAAGGTACAGTGCCAATTTCTTTTCAACTTGATTTCTTCTATCCAATCCTGTTTTATCCTCGTCACCAGTTTGTTGTAGGGTGGCCGAGATGTACTGTTAATGATAGAGTTGATCAGCAGACACTCCTTCGATAAAAACTTAAAGTTTATTTACAATATATTCAGCATCAACTACATGTGCTTTCAACTCCAACTCTATCTCTAAACTGACTGTTGAGGTAGCCCGCGCTACTCTCCTATTGGTTACTACCGATCATGTGATCTTCTTTAACAAGTATTACACTTAAAGGTACATTGCACACGAAATAAAACCATAATTACTACAGGCGGGTAGGTTTATTTTATTTTTCAAAATGCCACAGCTAGCTGGCCATATCCTGGAGCAGCTACCCTTGCAGGGGATGACCAATCACTGCAGCTACCTATTACTAAAACTACCTGGAGTTTTTCCAGCTATTTTTGTTTTTGTTTCAGATTTCCAGCAGCCGCAGTATTTTGCTTTTACCTATTATGGGTCTGGGGCCCCTTGTGTGATCCACTGTGCCTCTCCTCCTCCTGCCTTAAGCCTACCAGTCAGTGCAGGAACAGGGCCTTTATGGTATGTTCCTATATTGCTATGTTCCTATAAGACACCGTAATTCAATCTAATGGGGCTCAAAAGAGGCAGGCTATTGACCTGATCCCAACTGCCCTCTTTCAAAATGGTCGTGGTGGTGGACTGGCAAGAAGGCTGGTGGTGTCAATTTGCGTGTTCAACATGCATACAAACATATGGAATTATGAATTACGAGCAGGAGTTTGGCCCCTTTAACCTGCTCGGCCATTTGATAAGATCATGGCTGATCTGACTGTAGCCTGAGCTCTACTTTCGTGTTTACCCCGATAACCTTTGACTCCCTCATTAATCAAGAATCTATCTACCTGTGCCTTAAAAATATTCAATGACCCTGCCTTCACTGCCCTCTGGGGGAGAGAGTTCCATAGAACAACCCTCTGAGAGAAAAATATATCCCCTCATCTCCCTCTTATTTTTAAACTGTGTCCCCTAGTTCTAGTCTCTCCCACAAGAGGAAACATCCTTTCAGCATCCACCCTGTCAAGTCCCCTCAGGGTCTTGTATTTTTCGATAAGATCACCTCTCAGTCTTCTAAACTCTAATGGATACAGACCCAACCTGTCCAACCTTTCCTCATAAGATAACTCCTTCATTCCAGGAACCAGTCGAGTGAACTTCTCTGAATTGCTTCTAATGCAATTATATCCTTTCTTAATTTCATACTCGATTGCCCTTGCTATAAACACCAACATTCTATTTGCCTTCTTAATTACTTGTAGTACTTACATACCAACTTCTTTTGATTCATATACTAGGACACCCAAATCTCTCTGTGCCCCAGAGTGCTGCAATCTTTCACCATTTAAATAGTATACTGCTTTTCTATTCTTCCTGCCAAAGTGGACAAGTTCACATTTTCCCACATTATACTCCATCTGCCAATTTTTTTCCCACTCACTTAGCCTATTTGTGCCCCTTTGCAGACTCTTTTTGTCCTCTTCAGAACCTATTCTGCTACCTATCTTTGTGTAATCAAAAAAATTAGCTACCATACATTTGGTCCCTTCATCCAGTCATTGATATAAATTATAAATAGTTGAGGCCCAGCACTGATCCCTGTGGCACTCCACTAGTTACATCTTGCCAACCTAAAAATGACCCATTTATGCCTACTGTCCGCTTTCTGTTAGCTAACCAATCCTCTATCCGTGCTAGTATGTTAGCCCCTAGACCATGAGTTCTTATTTTGTGTAGCAACCTTTGATGTGGCACCTTGTCAAATGCCTTTTGGAAATCTAAGTATACCACATCTACGGTTCCCCTTTGTCCACATTGCTTGTTACTTCCTCAAAAAGCTCTAATAAATTAGTTAATCATACAATTTCTCTTTCACAAAAACATGCAACTCTGCTTGAATATTAAAATTAAGATTTTTTTCAGTGCCCTGTTGTAACTCCCTTAGTAATAGATTCTAGCATTTTCCCTATGACAGACGTTAGACTAACTGGCCTGTAGTTTCCTGCTGTCTGTTTCCCTCCTTTCTTGAATAGAGGAATTACATTCGCTATTTTCCAACCTAATGGGACTTTTCCAGAATCTAGGGAATATTGTAAAATTACAACTAATGCATCCACAATCTTAGCTGCCACTTATTTTAAGACCCTAGAATTTTGACCATTAGGTCCTGGGGATTTGTCAGCTTTTAGTTCTAATAGTTTTCTCAGTACCCTTTCCCTGGTGATTGTAATTGTTTTAAGTTCCTTGCTCCCTTTCACATTTTGATTTATAAGTGTGACTGGGATGTTATTTGTACAGTGGAGACAGATACAAAACACCTATTCAAATCTTCGCCATTTCCTTGTTTCCTGTTATTAATTCCCCAGTCTCACCCTCTAAGGGGCCAACACACACTTTAGTTAGTCTTTTCCTTTTTAAATGCTTGTAGAAACTTATACTATCTGTTTTTATATTTCTAGCTAGCTTTCTGTCATACTTTACTTGCTCCTTCATTTTCTTTATCTTTCTTTGCTGGCTTTAAAATTCTGTCAATCTTCTGACCTATCATCAACCTTTGCAGATTGTAGGTTTTTTTCTTTCAAGTTGATATTATCTTTAACTTCCTTAGTTAGCCACAGATGCTGCATCCTTCTCCTAGAGTATTTCTTTCTCATTGGAATATATCTCTGCTGAGCATTATGAAATATCTCCTTATATATCTGCCACTGCATCTCTACTGTCCTACCCTTAACCTCATTTTCCCAGTTTGCTTTACCAGCTCTGTCTTCATACCCTTTACTCAAGTTGAAAACACTAGTCTTAGACTCACTCTTCTCGCACTCAAACCAAATGCAAAATGCAATCATGTTATGATCACTGCTACCTGGTGTCTCCTGCATTATGAGGTCATTAATTAATCCTGTCTCATTGCACATTACCCGGTCTCAAATAGCCTGCTTTCTAGTTGGTTCGAAGAATCTGCTGCTCCAAGAAATTGTCCAGAAAGCACTCTTTGAGCTCATCTACAGGCTTCCTTCACCAATCTAATTCTTCCAATCTATATGTAGTTTGAAGTCCCCTTATTGCCATACCTTTCTCACAAGCCCAGGTTATTTCCTCCTGTATATTCTGTCCTCAAGTGCAAGTACTGTTAGGAGACCTATAAACTACTCCCACATGTGACTTCTTACCTTTTCTACTCAAATTGATTCTATATCTTGCACCTTAGAATTATTGTACTAATGCCATCCTTAGTTCACAGAGCGACCTGACCACCTTTCCCTAACTTCCTGTCCTTCTGAAATGTCAAGTACCCTTGAATATTCAGGTCCCAGCCTTGGTCACTCTGCAGCTAAGTCTCTGTAATGGCTTTTAGGTTATCCGGATTTATTCCTATTTGAGCTGTCAACTTATCTGGTTTGATACTAAAGCTATGAGCTTTCAGATTCAGAGCCTTTAGTTCTGTCTTTTTACTATTTTTGCAAACTCTGGTCTTATATTCTGGCACACTCTTATGTTTGTACTCTCTGTCCCTTCCTGCTTTGCTCTGATTATTATTATCTTTATTAATACCTTGGTCTATTGCCTTGTCCTTACCCTTTAATCTACCAAATCTTCCCTGATGTGGTCCCTCTCTCCTACTTGTTAGTTTAAAGCCCTTTCTACTGCCCTAATTATATGACTGGTCTCAGCATGGTTCAGGTGAAGACCACACCAAAGGTACAACTCCCACATTCCAGTACTGGTGCCAGTGTCCCATGAATTGAAACCCTTGCTTTCCACACCAGTTTTCAAGCCACCATTCAATTCCCTAATCTTATTTATCCTACATCAATTTGTTGTGGCTCAGGGAATAATCCAAAGATTATTACCTTGGAGGTTCTGTTTTTTAATTTTTCCCCTAACTGTTCATATTCCCTCAGCAGAACCTTTTTTCTAGTCCTATTTATGTCATTGATAGCTACATGGACCATGACAACTGGATCTACCCCCTCCCATTGCAAGCTCCTCTCCAGCCCCAAGCAGATGTCCCAAACCTTGGCACCGCACATGCAACACAGCCGTCTGGACTCTGGCTCTCTGTTACAGAGAACTGTATCTATCCTTCTGACTACTATCCCCTACTTACCACTACATTCCTACTTACTGTCCCGCTTGAATGGCTTCCTGTACAATGGTGCCAATGGCCAGTTGGCTCATCGACTCTGCAGTCCCTGCTCTCATTCATACAAACTGAAAGAACCTCAAACCCTTTTGACAATCACAAGGGCTGAGCCTCCTGCACTTCTGCCTTCTCGATCTCTTTACCTGCCTCACTCGCAGTCACACCCTCCTGTCTCTGACCACTGACCAAATCAGGAGTCCCTAGCCTAAGGAGTGTGACTGCCTTCCAGAACAAAGTGTCCAGGTAATATTCCCCCTCCTTGATGCATTGCAATGTCTGAAGCTCAGCGTCCAACTCCTTGACTTTGAGCCAAAGCTCCTTGGCCCGCAGACGTGGTTGCCATGGATCAAACCAGTTTCCACGAGCTCCCACATACTTCAGCTACAACACACTACCTGCCTTGCCATCCTTATTGCTTTTTAATTAATTCATTATTTTTGTCATTAAAAAAAAACTTAACCACTTATTGTACTAATTTATGAACATATGAATTAGGAGTAGGATGAGCCCTCGAGCCTGCTTTGTCATCCAATGAGATCATGGCTGATCTGAATGTAACTTCAACTCTATATTCTCCCTATCCCACCCCCGATAACCTTTGACTCCCTTGTTAGCCGAGAATCTATCTATTTGCTTCTTAAAGATGTTCAATGACTCCCTCCCCTGCCTCCACCACTCTCTGAGAGAAATAATTTCTGCTCACCTCTGTTTTAAATGGGAGGCCCCCAATTTTTAAATGGTGTTCCCTTGTTCTAGTCTTTCCAAAAGGGAAACCATAGTAAACTTCAGTAATGCATTTACCACTTAAAATAAAATAAAACAGTAGACTCACCAGCTTCTTACTTCCATTCTGCTAGTATCTCTTAATTAATTCTAAAATAGCTACTTAAGAGTTATTTAAAAATACACATTTTTCTAATTTTCAGCTCTTTACACACACACACACCCTCAGTGTAGTTACTCACCAACCAATCCACTTATGGCTTTCCCGTGATGTCACTGTCCACTTTTATTTGAAACTCAGGGTGTGCTCGGGTTCCTCTGTGCTTCTTGGGCTGTATTTATCTGCTCCACAGTCTGCGCTCCTCCCGCAGGCCCACTTCTCTCCGCCTCTTCCCCTGAAGGTAAGTGGACAGTTTGCCTCCAGTTCAGGCTACAATCTTTTCAAAGATCTAGCCCTTTGGGAATGAATTCTAGGCAGCTGAATGTACAGCTGTCAATGGTGGAAATCAGGGATGCGCATGGGGCCAGAATTGGAAAAACACTGAGATCTTGGAGGGCTGGGTGAGCTTGTGGGTGGGGTGGGTGGGGGTGAGCAGGGGGGTTGGTGGGGGCAAGATCCTGGAAGAATGTGAATTTTGAATTTGAGGTATTGGTGGACTGGCAGCCAACGTAGGTGAGTGAGCACAGGGGTGACTTTGTGCAGGCTGCGCTGTGAGCAACAGAGTTTTGGGTGAGCTCAAGATCATTGGGGGTGGAGGAAAAGCATATGGACATGAGGATTTGATGAATAGGTGATTTAAGCACAGGTGAAAGTTTGACTTTTAAGGGTCTTTTGTATGACTATTTGAGCAGGGATGTCATGTCTCCTTCAGGGTTAATGTTGCCCATCTCCACTGGGATTAATTGGCTGGGCAGATTGCGAATCATCACCACTCCCCCACCCCCCACCTTGGGCACAGCAATCCTGTTTTTAGTCCTATAAGTTTAAATAAAAATAACTATTGCATATTATATTCTGGCAAATAATTAACTCCCTGCGTGAGCCTACTATGGATGTTCTTATTTAACAGTGGTAGATAGATGGAAAACCATAATGTGGTTATTTCTTTGTTGTAAATGCTTCGTGATGTTTTGGGGGGGAAGTTACTTCATAGCTAAGGTTGACAGGAATGAAGTAACAAATCTGCCACTTGTACCTGAGAAAAATCTGCAAGAAAATTTCATGTACAGATGCATAAGAAAGGTAAAGATGTGGATTATGGAAAAACCAGTTCAAAATTTTTAAAATCCCAGTAAGAACTAATAATATGGGTGTTCCATTTTAAGGTATACAAGACCAATTTGGATAAGCTTTGCTGGTAGCCTTCATTTCCAAGTTTTACTGTTTTTTCATTAAGAGACTTACAGTGCTTATTATACACTAAGATTATTTATTTGCTCAAGTAGGGATGATAAATGGATACACTCTAAGTGTCACAGAAACATTATACATTTTTTTATTCATTCATGGGATGTGGGCAACAACTGGTTAGGCCTTATTTAGAAAGCATTTAAGAGTCAACCATATTGCTGTGGGTCTGCAGTTGCATATAGGCCAAACCAGGTAAGGCAGAATTCCCTCCCTAAAGAGCATTTGTGAACCAGATGGGTTTTTACAACAATTGGTAATGGTTTCATGGTCATCATCAGACTTTTAATTCTAGATTTTTTATTGGAAACTCGACCATTTGCTATGGTGGGATTTGAACCCAGGTCCCCAGAGAATTACCCTGGGTGTCTCTGGGTTAACTTAGTCCAGCAACAATACCACTATGCTACTGCCTCCCCATTACTCAACAGAGCAACTATTTCTCAACTCATTTGAACAAATCAAGCAGAACCTGAAAATAATTTATAATAGATACTGGGAGACAGCTATGAGAATGTACAGGAATGATCTGTGCAACTTGAAATGAACACCGTAGGACAGAAGTTTAGTGTAAATGGAATTATTTCTTTTAAGACAGTTTAAACCAACACCAACACAATAGAATTGGATATCCAATGCAGGGGAAGAGAGGACAGGTTTGTTTTCATTATGCTATGTAAATTCATTTAAAATTGTGCAGAGAGAAAGCTTCCATCCCTCCCTCATTCTATCTGGAGGTTATGACTTCCGAGACCAAATGTTCCTTTTTTTTTGACCAAATGGAAGATATGTATAATTAAATGTTGCACAGAATGTATAGCACAGTAAATGATCATTCATTGCAACTGGTTCATTCCAGTGATAAAAACAAAAAAATTGCGGATGCTGGAAATCCAAAACAAAAACAGAATTACTTGGAAAAATTCAGCAGGTCTGGCAGCATCGGTGGAGAATAAAAGAGTTGACGTTTCGAGTCCTCATGACCCTTCGACAGAACTTGAGTTTGAGTCCAAGAAAGAGTTGAAATATAAGCTGGTTTAAGGTGTGTGTGGGGAGGGTGGGGGTGGGGTGGGAGAGAGAGAGAGAGAGAAGTGGAGGGGGTTGGTGTGGTTGTAGGGACAAACAAGCAGTGATAGAAGCAGATCATCAAAAGATGTCACCAGCAATAGAACAAAAGAACACATAGGTGTTGAAGTTGGTGATATTATCTAAACGAATGGGCTAATTAAGAATGGATGGTAGGGCACTCAAGGTATAGCTCTAGTGGGGGTGGGGAGAGCCTAAAAGATTTAAAAATATTTAAAAATCTCTCTCTCTCCGCCCCCCCCCCACACACCTTAAACCAGCTTATATTTCAACTCTTTCTTGGACTCGAACTCAAGTTCTGTCGAAGGGTCACGAGGACTCGAAACGTCAACTCTTTTCTTCTCCATCGATGCTGCCAGACCTGCTGAGATTTTCCAGGTAATTCTGTTTTTGTTTTGGATTTCCAGCATCCGCAGTTTTTTTGTTTTTATCTCTGTGTTTAATTGACTGCCACTGCTCTTCAAGAAATGCCTACCTCCTTGAAGAAGTTCTGTTCTCTGCGACAAGATTTCCGTACCTCTCTTTTGCCTTGCTCACCTTCATTGCTTTCCATTTCCCTCCTGGTGTTTGACAAGGTGTTTACTAAAACCCGCTTTCACAGCCATATCTCCTTTCTCAGTGACTGTCTCCATCTCCGACTTACCCCAAGTGGATTTCAACTGAAATTCTACCCCTCATGTTTCAAACCCACCCAGGATTACAGGTATCTCCGGGACATAAAACGTTTCTCGGACTGTTGCTCCCGTCACATTCTGAAATCCACACTCAGTGCCATGCGCCGCCATATGAACACACTCGACCTCTCCCTCCAGCAGCACCGCAGTACCCTTTCTCAAAGCTGCGCGTGCCCCCAGTTTCATTTTATTCTTCGGCTCATCCGACGCCTCAACAAGAAACTTTTTCTCTTTCTCTCAAGTGCTAAGGAACGCAAGCTCCAACAACTCATCGACACCAACACCCATCTAGGATCCTCCACCCCTGCCTGTCCCTCCGTCCCCACCCCATCTTCCAATCCCAGGCCCAGCCGTGTATTCACTATACCCCCTGACCTCCCCCTCTCCGATGCTGAACGTTCAGTGCTCAGCAAAGGACTTAGTTTCATACCCTTACGCCCTCATCTCAATGAATTTTGGGGTCGGCATGATGCTGAACTCTTCTTCCGCCGTCTTCATCTCCGGGATCACTTCTTTGGGCAGGAGTCCTCTCCCCATTCAACGGATCCATTCACCCACCTCCAATATTCTTCCTCCACCTGGACCCTTCCCTCTGGATTCTTACCTTCTCTTGATCTTTTCATTGAGAACTGTCGGCGCGACATTAGTCGTCTCAATTTCTCTGCTCCCCTCACCCATTCTAACCTGTCTCTCTCTGAACTTACTGCACTCCATTCTCTCAGGTCCAACCCTGACATTGTCATCAAACACGCTGACAAGGGTGGTGCTGTTGTTGTCTGGCGCACTGACCTCTACCTCGCGGAGGCTGAGCGTCAACTCATAGACACTTCCTCCTACCTCTCCCTGGACCATGACCCCACCACTGAACATCAAGCCATTGTTCCCAGGACTGTCACTGACCTCATCTCCTCTGGGGATCTTCCTCCCACAGCTTCCAACCTGATAGTCGCCCAACCTCGGACGGCCCGCTTCTATCTCCTACCCAAAATCCACAAACAGAACTGCCCTGGTAGACCGATCGTCTCAGCTTGCTCCTGCCCCACAGAACTCATTTCTCGTTATCTTGACTCCCTTCTCTCTCCCCTTGTCCAGTCCCTTCCCACCTACATCCGTGATTCCTCTGACACCTTACGTCACATCAACAATTTCCAGTTCCCTGGCCCCAACCGCTTCCTCTTCACCATGGACGTCCAATCCCTCTACATCTCCATCCCCCACCAGGATGGTCTGAGGGCCCTTAGCTTCTTCCTTGAACAGAGGCCCGAACAATCCCCATCCACCACTACTCTCCTCCGTCTGGCTGAACTTGTTCTCATGCTGAACAATTTCTCCTTCAACTCCTCTCACTTCCTCCAAATAAAAGGTGTGGCTATGGGTACCCACATGGGCCCCAGCTATGCCTGTCTCTTTATGGGGTATGTGGAACATTCCTTGTTCCAGTCCCACTCCGGCCCCCTTCCACAACTCTTTCTCCGGTACATCAATGATTACTTCGGTGCCGCTTCATGCTCTCGTCAGGACTTGGAAAAATTTATTAATTTTGCTTCCAATCTCCACCCCTCCATCATTTTCATGTGGTCCATCTCTGACACTTCCCTTCCCTTCCTTGACCTCTCTGTCTCAATCTCTGGTGATAGACTGTCCACCAATATCCATTACAAACCCACCGACTCCCACAGCTACCTCGACTACAGCTCCTCACACCCCGCTTCCTGTAAGGACTCCATCCCATTCTCTCAGTTCCTTCGCTTCCGTCGCATCTGTTCCGAAGATGCTACCTTCAAAAACAGTTCCTCTGACATGTCCTCCTTCTTCCTTAACCGAGGTTTTCCACCCACGGTCGTTGACAGGGCCCTCAACCGTGTCCGGACCATCTCCCGCGCATCCGCCCTCACGCCTTCCTCCCAGAAACATGATAGGGTCCCCCTTGTCCTCACTTATCACCCCACCAGCCTCCGCATTCAAAGGATCATCCTCCGCCATTTCTGCCAACTCCAGCATGACGCCACCACCAAACACATCTTCCCTTCAACCCCTATCGGCATTCCGTAGAGATCGCTCCCTCCGTGACACCCTGGTCCACTCCTCCATCACCCCCTACTCCTCAACCCCCACCTATGGCACCACCACATGCCCACGCAAAAGATGCAACACCTGCCCCTTCACTTCCTCTCTCCTCACCGTCCAAGGGCCCAAACACTCCTTTCAAGTGAAGCAGCATTTCACTTGCATTTCCCCCAACTTAGTCTACTGCATTCGTTGCTCCCAATGTGGTCTCCTCTACATTGCAGAGACCAAACGTAAACTGGGCGACCGCTTTGCAGAACACCTGCGGTCTGTCCGCAAGAATGACCCAAACCTCCCTGTCGCTTGCCATTTTAACACTCCACCCTGCTCTCTTGCCCACATGTCTGTCCTTGGCTTGCTGCATTGTTCCAGTGAAGCCCAACGCAAACTGGAGGAACAACACCTCATCTTCCGAATAGGCACTTTACAGCCTTCTGGACTGAATATTGAATTCAACAACTTTAGGTCTTGAGCTCCCTCCCCCATCCCCACCCCCTTTCTGCTTCCCCCTTCCTTTTGTTCCAATAAATTATATAGATTTTTCTTTTCCCACCTATTTCCATTATTTCTAAATATTTTTAAATCTTTTATGCTCTCCCCATCCCTACTAGAGCTATACCTTGAGTGCCCTACCATCCATTCTTAATTAGCACATTCGTTTAGATAATATCACCAACTTTAACACCTATGTGTTCTTTTGTTCTATTGTTGGTGACATCTTTTGAAGATCTGCTTCTATCACTGCTTGTTTGTCCCTACAACCACACCAACCCCCTCCACTTCTCTCTCTCTCTCTCCCCCCCCCCCCCCCCCCCCCCCCCCCCCCCCACCCACCCCCCACCCCCCCAGCCCACACACCTTAAACAAGCTTATATTTCAACTCTTTCTTGGACTCGAACTCAAGTTCTGTCAAAGGGTCATGAGGACTCGAAACGTCAACTCTTTTCTTCTCCGCCGATGCTGCCAGACCTGCTGAGTTTTTCCAGGTAATTCTGTTTTTGTTTTGGTTCATTCCAGTGTTTGTTCTGAGCCAATGAGCCTCCTGCCATCCCTCCTTTTCTCAGCCTACAGCATATTCTTATATTCCTGTCTCCTTCGTGTTTATCTAGCTTCCCCCTGAATGCACTGATGCTACACACTCCAGCTAAGCCTTTTGGTCAGGGGTTCCACATTCCAACCACTCTGGGTAAGTAAGTTTTTCCTGAATTTGCTATGGGATTGATTGGTTAATATCTTCTTTTTTTCTCTATGTATCCCTATTAAACCCTTTCACGATCTCAAAGGGGAGGCAGTGGACTAGTTGAAATGTCTCTAGTCCAGTAACTCAACAAGGCTCCTTCGATAGAACCTTCCAAACCAACGACTTCTACCACCTAGAAGGACCGGGTGTCACGAAACTATAATCATTTTCCTAATATTATTGTAAAGTGGGTTTATAGGTGTGAGTGTAGATGATTTAATTAAATTAGAGTCAGAGAGGCTGCAAGTTTGAAATTATCAAATTATGGGTAAAAAGGCATCTGAAATGCTAATGAGTAAACATGTATGAGATCTTAGCATGCAGGGTGTGAGGAAATTTGCATTATTATATAAGTGAAAGAGTTGTTTGTGTTTCAAAGGGATGGTAGGATGTTTACAGCTAACAAGATAAAAAGGGCGAAGTTATTATGTTTATTCTGATCATATTGGCAACATGAAAGGTTTTTATATTATGGGAAAAGTACATTTCCAAAGACACATGGAACAATTAAATTTACAGATTAAAGAGAGAGAAACATATATAAAGAAAGAAGGAAGATGATGTTGTGGGGCCATAAAAGAACTAAAAACAGTGTGTAAAACAGCCTCGGGGAAGCCTTCAGCCATGTTTACAAATGATTTATTTTAAAGTGCCAGCCAGGACCAGCAGCAAGGGTGCCAAAGCATACACAGACAATCACAGCCTTACATGAAAGCTAAGAACAAAAACAGAATTACCTGGAAAAACTCATCAGGTCTGGCAGCATCGGCGGAGAAGAAAAGAGTTGACGTTTCGAGTCCTCATGACCCTTCAACAGTTCTGTCAACTCTTTTCTTCTCCGCTGATGCTGCCAGACCTGCTGAGTTTTTCCAGGTAATTCTGTTTTTGTTTTGGATTTCCAGCATCTGCAGTTTTTTGTTTTTAAGAACTTGTACAAAGGGCTCAGCTGTAAATTTGCAATTAGTAAATGGGAGACACACACAAACAAGGACACAGGATAACTCAATCAAGAAATGGGGAAGGCCATTTTACACCATCTAATGGCCTCAAACCACATCCAGTCAGCCCCCTTAAACCATTTGTATAGAACAAACATACATTCTTTGCTGTCTCCAAAAGGACAATACCCTGTCTCTGCACTGCAATTACTGTACAAGAACACAATTATCAGCCCACTGGGGGGTCACTGTGCTGTGGCCTTCTTCTAACAAATACCATTAAGTTGCAACTTATAGTAAAAAATATATAAACTGTGCTCATTTGAACTCAGTGGAGAAGCGCCTGGGCTGCCCAGTGTTTGCTACCCACATGCATAATAAAGGAGCCACTTGAATATTGCATTTGGACTCCGAGTGTTGAAATTTGGTACCAGAGTATTCCTCGCAGCTTTCACTTCTGACCTCATTACAGCCTTGGTCCAAATAGGAACAAAAATGTTGAGCTCCAGAGATGGAGGTGAGAGTGACTGCTCTTGACATCAAGGCAGTATTTGACTGAATGTGGCATCAAGGAGCCCTAGCAAAACTGGAGTCAATGGGAATAAGGGGCAAAAAGTTCTCCACTAGATGGAGTCATACCTAGAACAATGGAAAATGGTCGAGGTTGGTGGAGCTCAATTATCTCAGTCCCAGGACATCACTGCAGGCGTTCCTCTGGCCTGTGTCCTAGGCCCAACCGTCTTCAGCTGCTTCATCAATGACCTTCGTCCCATCATAAGGTCAGAAGTGGGGATGTTCGCTGATGATTGCACAATGTTCAGTACCATCTGCAAATCCTCAGATACAGAAGCAGTCCATGTCCAAATTCAGCAAGACCTGGACAATATCCAGGCTTGGGCTGATAAGTGGCAAGTAACATTCGCACCACACAAGTGCCAGGCAATGACCATCTCCCTGTGGTAATTATGGTTTTATCTAATGTGTAATATACCTTTAAGAAGAATGTTATATAGGAAGATCACATTATCTTTAGTTACCAATAGAAGAGTAGTGCGGGGTACCTCTGTAGTTAGTAGCCAGTAGTATGGAGATAGGGTTTGAAGTGAAAGCACACATGTCGTTGCTGCTGAGTAACTTTGTAAATAAACATAAAGTTTTCCACCTAAGAAGCGTCTGTTGATCAACTCTATCTATAGTACCAACTCAGCCACCACTTACAACAAGCATTACCATCGCTGAAATCCCACTATTAACATCCTGGGAGTTACCATTGACCAGAAACTGAACTGGACTAGCCATATAAATACAATGGTGACGAGAGCAGGTCAGAGGCTGGGAATTCCGTAGAGAGTAATTCACCTCCTGACTCCCCAAAGTCTGTCCACCATCTACACGGCACAAGTCAGGGGTGTGATGGAATATTCCCCAGTTGCCTGAATGAGTGCAGCTGCAACAACACTCAGGAAGCTTGACACCATCCAGGACAAAGCAGCCAGCTTGACTGGCACCCTATCTACCACCTTCAACATTCACTCCCTCCACCACTGACACACAGTGGCAGCAGTGTGTACCATCTACAAGATACAATGCAGCAACTCACCAAGGCTCCTTAGGTAGCACTTTCCAAACCTGTGACCTCTACCACCAAGAAGGACAAGGGCAGCAGATAGATGGGAACACCACCAGTTGGAAGTTCCCCTCCAAGCCACTCACCATCCTGGCTTGGAAATATATCGCCGTTCCTTCACTGTCACTGGATCAAAACCCTGGAACTCCCCCTCTAACAGCACTGTACCTACACCACATGGACTGCAATGGTTCAAGCAGGCAGCTCACCACCGCCTTCTCAAGGGCAATTAGGGATGGGCAATAAATGCTGGTTCAGATAGTGATGCCCACACCCCGTGAAAGAATAAAACCAGGCTATCCCTCAGCCTTCCCTTTTCAAGCAAAAATAATCAAGGAATAAACAGTTAAGATCAAATCTGTTCAATTTTTATATTAAACCCAAAGTAGCACATTGTGAAAAGTAGGGCTGTGTCTAACTATATTTTATGCAGATTCCATGCAGATGCAAACTTGAAATTCCTGATGACCCTAAGGCCTTTCATTTAGATGTTTATGAGCTGGATCTTTGATGCCAATCTGACGAGTTTCAGATGAATAGGAGCTGAAATAGGCAGTGCTCTGGAATAGATCATTGACCTTTCTTATTAATGCTTATTAGATGTGATACCCAGGCTTGCTATGCAACCTGAACATATCTCATTTGATAAGAGCAAGTGGCATTTTCTTACATTCTGTCAGAGATGCTGATAAAACATCTCTCCGGCCAAATAAGTGGAGTAATTGGTGTGGGCTGCTTACATAATCCTAAAAATGTAGGAATAATTATGGAATCATAGAATCTCACAGCACAGCAGGAGGCCATTCAGCCCATTATGACTGTACTAACTCTGAATGATGCATGAAATTGGTCCCATTCCCCTTCTCTTCCTCACAGCTTGAATTTTTTCAGGCACATATTCAATTTCCTTTTGAAAATTACAATTGGATTTGCTTCCATCACACTTCCAGGAAGAGCATTCCAGATCGTGCAAAAATCATCGTGCCCCAGTTGTTTTGAAAATTATCTTCGTCTTGCGTCTGCTGCTTACTGACCCTCATGTGCACAGTTTCTTCTCCATTTTATTTTGTTGTTTTAAATACAGAAGATGCTGCCTGGATACATCGACAATTGAAGTTTCTCCCTATATATTCGATCAAAACCCTTCACAATTTTACCAGCTCTCCTTGGTCATATCTGCTCTTAGAAGAACAACGCTGAACTTCTCCAGTCTTATTACGTAACTGGAGTCCATCAGCCTCTGTTACTGTCCTGGCAAATCTGCTCTGCAGCCTCTCCAATTAACCTTCTTCCTGAACACGACGCTCAGAACTGGACATAAAGATCGTTCTGGCAAATTTCCTGTGGAGCCCGCTCCAAGGCCCCAGTGAAGCCTAAATCTTAATCAGGCTGAGATAAAAAGGGTCATGAGGACTTGAAACGTCAACTCTTTTCTTCTCCGCCGATGCTGCCAGACCTGCTGAGTTTTTCCAGGTAATTCTGTTTTTACCTTAATCAGGCTGATTAGATTCACAAAATGAGCAGAAATAATTACAACCAACTCCCCCCGCCCCCCCTCCCCCCACCCCCGTCCCAAGCTGCAATTTCAGCCACCTCAATGTTAAAAGAAGTTTGCCACACATTCCGTTCGTTTATTACCGTCATCACAGAGAATTCCAGCTCTTCCATAGGGACAAAGGCAGACGGGATCTCCACTGGCTTTTGGCATGCAGGTGGCACCATGCCCGCACGGGTTCCCCTCACACCCAGCAAACTGGCAGAGTTTTCCACTGTAAGGCCTGGGACATTCACAGAACCAGCTCTCTGTGTCACTAAAAGACAAAAAGTAGTCATGAGCAACACAGCAAAGGCATCAGGATCTTAAAATGTAGGCACTTGTTAAGAATGTTAAGAGAATATGTGAAGAGAAAAGACTGGGCAGAATCTTACTGAGGCATAGGGGATCTTGCCTGTAGGCTGGAGAGCCAGCGAGAGACCCACGCTGCCTCTTTTCAGGAAGGCCTGCCAAACTACAAGCGAATCAGGCGGTGACGAAACTGCTGGTGGGCCTTCCCATGGAATCAAGGCCCTGAGGGCGGAAGTCTCGCCTACCAATCAGAGGTCAACTGCTCTTGTACTCAGCAGCACCACAGGGGAGGTAGTGGCTGCTGCAGGTAAAACAGCTACCCGAGTCCAAGGATCGTGGTGCGGCCCAGACCAAGGGTAAGTAATGTGGGGTGGAGGGGGGTGGTGGGCGGTGGTGTTTCACAGTGGGGGTGGCAGGGAGAGGAGTGCAGGGGGCTTGGCAGCAAAGGGGCGGGGGGGAGTGGATCTCAGCAGGCCCCCTCCTCCTATGATGTCCAGGCCCTCAATCGGGCACCGAGTGCCTTTAATTGAGGGAATCCCGGCACCCCCCTCCCCCCCTCTCCACCTCCCCACAACCCCACCTCTAGAGGTGACAAGCTGGCCACACACTTTTAGCTGCACACATGCCATGTGGCGACAGGCCCATCTGCAGCGGGGATAATACCAGCGGCAGCAGGATGAGGCCCTTAAGTAGTCAGTTATTAACCACTTAAGCACCCCAATAGGCGGCAGGGTGGGAAGGTTGACCATGTGCCTTTCCACGAAGAACTTAATTCTGGTGGAGGTGGGAAGTTCTGGTACACTACCGTCCCACCTAATTAAATGTTCTCCCTGCCTCCAAGCTCGCCACGACGAAGTCAGAAGATTCCACCCACTCTGACTGCTCTACACTGTTCTTTCTGACTGTACTCATCACCTGTAGTAATTTTTAAGCTTTGATCTGCAATATTAATTAAAGCTTGTTAAGTTAATTCTTTCCCTCTCATTCTGTGCTCATCACCTAACTTTAACATTGGCTCAAATCTTCCAGGAGTGGAGTATCTCACGGCATGTCCTGTTAGTTAGGCCTGTTCCGGCATGCTTCAGAGCGACAAAGGTTTTGTGTTGTAACGTGTGGAAACGTGAGCTGCTAACGGCGCAACCAGGGCAACGGTGAATCTGGAATCTTATTGAACGATGGGATCAACAGTCTTATCTTCTTAACCAATGAGATTTAATGTCGAGAAAGACACAAAAGAAGGATTGAGAGGAAATAGGGTGAATTAGAACTAAATCAGGGACAGAAATAGAAATAAAGAGAGGGAAAGAGAGATTGGACTCACAGATCGGGAACAAAAGAGACAGAAAAGGATGGAAACAGTTAAATTTGATATTTTGACTTTGAAATCTCAAACAATTTATTAGATGTAATTAGACTTCATTTAGATTACTTTGGAAATATTAACCAAAATATTTTTCATTTTTCTGCCTGCTTCCTGGAGAATTCTAGGGTGCATTTTGTTTGCTCCAAGTGTTGGTGACTTACAATTGGTTGAGTTTTATCCTAACACACACTTTAATCACCTCTTCAAATGGATCTGTTCCTATGTAATCAAAAGTCATGCATATGGCACTCCCCCTATGTTGGTTATAGAACAAGAGCCTAGAAATTGTCACTTCAAGACCCACCTTGAAAAACTGTGATGCTGAGTTTAGTAAAATCTGGTAAATTTTTAAATTAAAAGCAGAAAAAATTGCCGTGAGTGTTGCCTGATTGGTGCAAAACCCCAACATGTTCAAGAAGGTCCCTCAGGAACTGGAACCTGTCACCTTCCACCGGTCTGACCCTAATCTCCAGGACAAAGCTGACTCTTAATGCCTATTGAGATGCCAAGAAAACCACTTGTCAGAAACCCTCTGGAAGGCTCATTATCAGCTTCTCAGGGCAATCAGAGGTGGGTAACAAATGCCGACCTTGCCTGTGGCACCCACATCCCGAGAACGGATAAGTAAAACAACTTGCTGTTTATATATGGTATGTGGTGCGCTAGGTTTTTATGAAGTGCTGCATTAGCCATTGCCATTCCTTATGGGAGAACTGAGCACATAACCAAAGGATCCATAGGCCCAAAGTAACATCAATCTGCCTCTTGAAGCATCTTCAATGTCGGAAAATGTACCAATTTGCTTCACATAAGAGAAAAGGGGCAGATGCCAACAGCCGGATTTTCCAGTGGGCTCGGGGAAACCCGACCTACACACTTTGCGCCTTCCAAAATGCACACGCGGCACATGTGTGACTTTACCCAGGATTTTTGGATTCGGGCTGGCAGTGCATTTTGCAAGCCGCGATAGAGTTCATGAGGAGTGTGGGTGCAAAGGCAGAAGAGTTAGAAGGCCCATATCAGTTCGCCAACACAGTAGCCCAGCTCCCAACATCAGTTAAAGGCCCCATTAAATCTCGCGCAGTTTTCCTGTGGTCCTCACAATGGGGATAATGACCTTGAAAGAGGTGCATGCGCGTTTTGCATCCAAGGCCTTTCTGGTCCATGAAAAGGCCTGACGAAAATAGTGTGGGGGCGTGAAGGCAGAGAAAAACTGTTTCCCCAGCAAAAAAAAAACTAAGTTCAGCGTTTCATGACCTGATTAACACCTCCACTGGGAAATGAAAATCTGGCCCCAAGTCTTTTCAGGAGGATGAGTACTTAAACGAAAAGACACGGCTTAAGGAAGCTTTTAAAGGTGGCAGGAAGGGGAGACAGAGTGTTTGTGAAGATGGATTAGCGGATGCTAGTTCAAAGATTTCAGCTAATATGGCTGAAAGCTTTTCCACTATAAATGGAGCCAGGGGAGGAAATATAAGCAGGAGGCCAGAGTTAGAAAACTAGAAAAGGTGGGAGTCAATGCAAGGCTCGACAAGACAGTAGAGGTTGGGCTGGGGTGAGGCCATGGAAGAATTTGTAGGTGAAGCCAAGAATTTAAGGTTTGGTTTGTTGGGACAAGGAGCCAGTGAGGTGATGAACATGTAGGACTATGTACAGTCCAAGAGGTTGGGCATCGGAATTTTGGATGATAACAGCTTATGAGTTGTGGCTCAGTTGGTAGCAGTGTTACCTAGGAATCAAAGGTTTATGGTTTCAAGTCCCACTCCAAAGTCTTCAGCATAAAAATTTAGGTTGATGCTCCCGATGCAGCACAAAGGGAGTGCTGCATGGTCAGAGATGCTGTCTTTCCATGTGAACAGAAACCCCGTCTGTTCTCTCATTTGGATACAAAAGATTTTAATGCACTATTTTGAAGAAGAGTAGGGCAATTACCCCAGTGTCCCAACCAACACTAAAACAGGTTACTTGGCCATTATCAGATTGCTGTTTGTGGGTCCTTGCTGTGTGCAAACTAGTGATCATGTTTCCTAAATTACATCAAATAAAGTACTTCACAGGCTGTAAAGCACTTGGTGCTATCCTGAGGTGAGTGGAGTTCCATAAATTTATTTTGTGGAAGGGTAGAGGTCAGGTAAGGTAGATGTTGAAAAATTAAATATTGCATAACTTTCCTTTAATCTCACTCTCAGAAAATTGCAGAATCTTATAGCATAAAAGGAGATAATTGGTCCAACATGTAGCATAATGGGTTAATAGTTATGGTAATGAGATAATGAACATGATGTAACACTGACATCAGTCGTCATGTGATACTCTTTCAGAAAGAGGGAACAGACCTTACACAAAAGAGATGTACTTACCCCCCAGTAGCTTATCATGTATATAATGTAAATAAAGTAGTTTTGAAGAAACCTGCCTGAGTGTGACCACAGTTACTCATGAGTAGAGGGAAACCTTCCCAGTATAAATTAGGCTACAAGATAAACCACGAAACAATCATGCCTCCGCTAAGTTCTTTGAAACAGTCATTTAATTAGTCCCTTGCTCTTACCCATAGCCCTGCAACATTTTTCTTTTTCAAGTACATATCCAATTCCCTTTTGAAATTTCTATTGAATCTGCTTCCATCAGCTTTTCAGGAACACATTTGAGCCCGTAATAACCCACTGGTAAAAATATTTCTCCTCTTCTCCCTCTTTGATTCTTTTGCTAATTATCTTCAATCTGTGTCCTCTGGTTATTGACCATCCTGCCAATGGAAACAGTTTCTCCTCATTTACTCTTATCACTTTAAATGCAAAAGACAATGCCTGAAAACACCGACTCCACAATTAACTCAGCCTCAGTCTCTTGGGTTGTGGAAAACATGGTATGCTTTAGACTTAATTTCAAGCAGGAGATCCAAATTGATTGAATGTTTTACCAGCCCAACAATGCTCAGAACAATGCTGATTAATTAATAAGTTGATTGCAGGATGTAATTGTCAGAGAATTTAAACTGATCATTAAACATATATTGCAGGAGAGGTACTGTTTGGCAAAGAGAACTGTTGCAAAAGTAAATTTAATATTGCACTTTATTTATTCGCTCACCAATTAATAAATCATCACGGGAAAAAAAATCCCATAATTGAAAAAGCACCTTTACTCAGAAAATGGTGCAAATGCGGAAGTTGCTACTATAAGGAATAGTTGAAGCGAATAACGGAGATGCATTTAAAGGGAAGCGAGATAAAGAAAAGAGGGAGAAAGGAATAGGGGTGGATGAAGAAGGGTGGGAGGAGGCCAGTGTGGGACATAAAACACCAGCATTATGCTGTAAATTCACAGCAATTGTGCATATATTTGACGGTATGCCAGCCCAGAGAACTGACTAACAGCTTCAATAAAAAACTGATCTGCAATGCCTCTCCAAATTTGCCTATACACCAATGACTTGTGAAAATAAATAATAACATTGAAAGTGTAGTGGGATATGAGTTTGCAACTTAAGGCACAGGTATGCTGAACATGCCTTCAACCACCTCGGAGGGGGTAAAAACAAACACTGGCAAATGAAAGGCTGGGGAAGAGTACCAGTGCCTAACACACAAGATTTATTTTTTTGGGGATTGTTTCCACTTTGGCCCTGAAATTCTGCTGGAATTGTATCAACCTTCCATCGTAGCCCTAGCAGAAGACTAATGGCATTTCCCATTAAACGGATAAATCCTCACGATTTCAGGGCCTCTGTTTGCTCCATTTTCCTATATTTAGAGCCTCCCCAGAAGATGGGTGCTGCTCTTGCATTGATTCAGTCAGTAGCACTGTTGTTTTTTGGGGCAGCATTTTGCTATGCCGAGACAGCTGACCAGGAGGTGAGGGAGTGGGGTAGACAGGAAAATAATGGGGAGCTGTGTTGGGATGGTTCCCCAAAGCAGTCCCACTGCCAGGGAGTTCTCCCAGTGGTAGGACCAGATGCGATTGGTTGTATGCCGGACAGAGGTGGGCAACCAATTTAAAAAATGAAAGAACCCGTTGAGCGTGTTTTTCCAGGCTTGCCGGCATTTTGGTGACAGCAGAGTAGGCTCCGCCACATGGGAAGGTCGCCAGCTTCATACAGCCTTCCAGAGGGTGGTTGTGGGGGGTTATTAGAACTGTAGGCTCTCTGCCCCAAAGAGAGGGCTGTGGGCAGTGAAAGCTGCTCCTCCCCACTCCAAAAGGTTATCTGGAGGGGCCTGCCCACCTGGGCTGAGTGTGATTTCCCGCGCCACCACCCAGCGGGACATGCTCTGCCAAACCCGCCGGTGCCACACTTAGTCTCCGGAATGGAAAATCCCACCCATAGTTACATGATCTGACAGTCAGAGCCATCAGCTCCAATGCTGGCACAGTGTGAACTTTAGAGTCTGATATATAGTCAGGGTTAGCACATGGTGAGTCACCGGGCACTAAAAGACTGCAGCTTGGCAAGGGAGAAAGGATAATTCATGTGGACCCTCTTTTTAAACGTTTCACTTAGCTGTCCAAGGGTGCCTCCAATTTGAGGTCCCTTTTCAATCTTGGCGACAGAGCTGCCAGCCCTCTGATTGTGTCAGCGACATTGATATTGTGTCCTCCATTCTTAAAGGGACAGTGAGCCTGGAGGTAGCCAAAATTGCTGAGCCGGTTCCACTGCCGGCGAGTTTGGGTTCAGGATCCCCATTTAGTCCTGATGTCAAGGTCCCAAAGCCCATGGGAAAATCCAGCCATTGGAGACAGAAGGTCATGGGTTCTAGTCCCACTCCAGAGATTTGAGCAGGACACTTGGAGCAATCCTGAGGAATATGTACCCAGGTAATCTGATTTTGTGGAGGCAAATATTGGCCAGGTCGCCAAGAAGAATTCCTCTCCTTTTTTTTCTGAAATAATGTTAAATGGTTGTGTACATCCACCTGGGCATACAGACAGAGCCTCGGTTGAATGACTCATCCCACAAACATCCCTTTGACAATACAGTTCTCCCTCACTACTGCATGGAAGTGTCAGCCTAGGTATTGAGCTGAAGTCTCTGGAGTGGGGTTTGAACCCACATCCTTCAGTGTCGGGTGCAACAGCCACAGCTCTACTTGACAAAAGATAGGGTACTGACCCAGTGATGATGAAGGAATGGTTCAAGTCATGATTCTTTACAGCCTTCTGGACAAAACATTAAGTTCAACAACTTCAGACCATGAACTCTGCCCTCCATTTTGTACTTTTTCCCTTAATGCCAGTGTATCTTGTTCTCATGTTTTGCTTTCAGACAGTGCTGACATTTATTCTGCTATTGACACCTACTCTGGACCAATGTTTTATTCCTTTACTACAACCATTAGCACTCTCTTTGCTTTTCATTCCATTTTTGTTATTTAATCTCCCTGACCCTCTAACCTATCCCTGACCTTTCCTTTTGCTTCACCTGACCTTCACCCCCCATTTTTCAACAGCATAAAACCTCTCTTTGGCTCTGAAGAAGAGTCAAACTGGCTCAAACCGTTAACTGTTTCTTTCTCCACAGGTGCTGCCAGGCCTGCTGAGATTTTCCAGCACTTCCTGTTTTTATTTTATAATTCTGTATGGCCTGGTGGGGTTCAATAAGTGATCTTTCCACTACTGGTGTGACGTTTTGAACCAATTTACTTTGTATTTTGGGGTGATTAACAATTTATCTTCATTTCAAACACTGTTGTAGTTTTATCGACTTAGGAAACTTTGCAAACAAATCATACAATGCATACATCAATAGCCCACACCAATTATTAAGCATTTGGTACAATATAGAAAGGGTAGCTATTAGAATTCTATTTAATGTTATGTTTTTGCATTCCAGGTGGTATTTATTTTTCTAAGTCAAGTACAGATCATCTTAAGCATATATTTTTTTAACATGAAACATTGGCATTATACCGTAGATCTGAATATTGCATTTGATGAATAAACAAGTGCTTGGGGAAAAAAAAATGAACCCTCAAGAATGCAAATGCCTGGATTATAAATTATTTAAAGGCTCAATCTTAAGCGCTTTGGTATTCAGGAATCAATGCCCTGTGTTGCCCATTATAGCTTAGTCATGCAGTTTGATTGGGAAACATAATTATCATTGATTTATCTTTTGTACAGGAATTTGCTACGCTCTGTAATTAACTTGTGATTCTTGTTAAATCTCACCTGCTCTGAATATGTAGCAACAGGTAAAATTGTAATCATATTTAAATCAGCTGTGAGAAATCAAAGTGACCAGAATTCACTTGCCATTATTTCAGAGCTTGGAATGACCTCTCACTGAGTGGCTCAGAGGGCCTCTGGCTATCAGTAGGTTTGCATGATTACAGGAGAGGGACATTTACTTCCCAAGACTATCAAAAGGCATCTTTCCACCATTAATATTTCAACATCTTCAGCTTCAGTACATGCCCTGTCTTGATTTATGGTGGGTTTTCTCTTTTCCATATGCTACATGCTACAAACTAAAGAACAATCTTATGATTACAGGAGAGGGACATTTACTTCCCAAGACTATCAAAAGGCATCTTTCCACCATTAATATTTCAACATCTTCAGCTTCAGTACATGCCCTGTCTTGATTTATGGTGGGTTTTCTCTTTTCCATATGCTACATGCTACAAACTAAAGAACAATCTGCAGGAAACAGCAGGCCATTTCGATCCCACCCAAGTTTTTACAGCCCTTTGGGTACACAATTTTCTTCCCGTTCCAGCAGGTGCTATTTGGGAGAAGAACAGGCGAGCACTGGCTGAGATTTATTGCCTAACCGACATTGCTGAGATTATCGGGTCATTGCTGTTTGTGGATGTTTGCTGTGCGCAAACTAGCCAGCAATGACGACACTTCAGAAAGCACTGTCACTGAATGAAAAGTGTGCTGGAAATTCCTGAGGTTGTGAATGACGTTATTTAAATGCAACAAAAACAAAAATAGTTGGAAAAACTCAGCAGGTCTGAGCATCTGTGGAGAGGAAGTCAGAGTTAACGTTTTGAGTCTGCACGACTCTTCATCAATATTTACTGCATCCATGGTATTTTGCTTTTATTTAAATGCAAGTTGTTGTTCTGCCGTTTCTGCCGAAACAATCAGCACAGTGTTTTAAGGAGACTGTTCGCCATCACTTTCTCAATAGCAACTGATAGGTAATAAATACAGCCTTGACATTGTCAACAAACTTCAAAACTCGCAAATGTCAAAACACATCAGGTGACTAATGACCCTGTTCCAATGAAAAAAGGGAAAAACAAAAGAGTTCTTTGCACTAAGCAGATCCATCCCTTTGTTCCCACCTCACCCACCAGTTTTTTATTGACCCAATCCCCCCTCATTCCAGAAGTACAATATGGTTAATAAATAGTGCATTTCTAAGGTGCGTTATTTCAAATTGAGTCTGGTAAGTAAAACCAGAGGAGTTAAAAACCTACTTAAGTGAAATATGAACTTGAAATAAAAGGGAATCTTCTTTACTGCAGAATGAAAAATATATCTGAGGTGGAATCATAGAGACACAATCAATAGTGACATTCACAGTGCATTCACAGTGGACGTTTAAGTGGATATATAGTGGGAGAGTTAGTATACATGACAAAGGAAGCAGTCAAATCGATTTTTTTTAAAAAACCTTTTCCTTTGAAATCAAACTGTTCCTTTGCAAATATCGTTGATAATGTGAAGATCCATTCAGCCTGACCCTGTTTGAAGAAAAGAAAAGGATAGATTCATACACTTAATAGAAAAATATTGTGTGAGTAAAGACTGAATTAGCAATGAGATTCTCCCAAGCAGAGGGGATAGTCTTTCTCATTCCGGCTTTTGAAACTCTTCCTAATTAAAAACAAAAACTCCACTGAATCTCTAATTTAGTAAAAATAGATCCAGCATCTCAAGTCTTTAATGAAGAAATAATCAAAACCACAACCTGGCAGATACTATTACACTGTATTACACCATGTCCAAAGCACTCTTTTCTGCATTGGATCATGATTTGATGCACCCTGCATTCTCCTATCCCAAAATAATCTCCATATTGTTCAACTGCTTCAGTTTTCTCTCCCCAACTCCAATCTTCAGGCTTTTCAAACCCTGGCTTAGCAGCACTTATCCCTGCTCAAGCTCACCTCAATTTTCTCTCAGTTCTTGTTTTCAACCTTGGGTGTTGTGTCACCCAGGCTTCTTCAGATTTACTGACATGGTTCACAATATTCCATTGTGCCCCGTACACCAAAGTCTAAGCTATTGATATATATCTAGAAAAGCAATGATCCCTGGGAAGTCACTCTACACACCTCCCTCCAGTCTGAGAAACAACCATTCTACTCTCTGTTTCCTGTCATTCAGCCAACATCAAATCCATGCTAATACAATCCCTTTTTACTCCATGGGCCTCAACTTTGCTGACAAGTCTATGTGTTACTTTATCTATTGCCTTTTGAAAGACTCTATGAACCAGATAAATAAGAACACAAGAACTAGGAGCAGGAGTAGACTGCACGGCCCATTGAGCCAGCTCTGACATTCAATATGATCATAGCTGATTTTGGGTTTTGGCTCCATTTTCCTACCTGCTCCCCATATCCTTTAATTCCCTGAGAGACCAAAAATCTGCCTATCCCAGCCTTAAATGTATTCAACGATGGAGCATCCACAACCCCCTGGGATAGAGAATTCCAAAGATTCACAATCCTTTGAGTGAAGTAATTTCTCCTCATCTCAGTCCTAAATGATCAGCCCCTTATCCTGAGATGGTGCCCCTATGTTTCAGATTCCCCGACCAGCATCTACCCTATCAAACGCCTTCAGAATTTTGTAGGTTTCAATTAAACTGTCTCTCATTCTTCTAAACTCCAGAGAACATAAGCACAATTTACTCACCTCTCAGCATAGGACAACCCCCTCATCCCAGGGACCAATCTAGTGAACCTTCGCTGTACCACCTCCAATGCAAGTATATCCTTTCTAAAATGGGAAGACCAAAACTTCCCACAGTATTTCAGATGTGGTCTCATCAAAACCCTGTACAACCGTAGCAAGACTCCTTTATTCTTGTACTCTGATCCCCTTGAAATAAAGGCCAACACACCGTTTGCCTTCCTAATTGCTTACTGCAGCTGCATGCTAACTTTCTGTGTTCCTCGTACAAGCACAACAAAGTCTCTTTCAACATCAATACTTACACTTTTCACACCTTTTAAAAATTATTTTGCTTTTTTATTCTTACAACCAAAGTGAATAACTTTACACTTCCCCACATTATACTCCATCTGCCATCTTGTTGCCCACTCACTTAACCTGTCTGTATCTCTTTGCAGTCTCTTTGTGCCTGGCCCCCCTCCACCCCCCCACAGCTTACATTTCCACCTAGCTTTGTATCATCAGCAAACTTAGACACATTACTCCCTGTCTCTTCATCTAAGTCAATAATATAGATTGTAAATAGCTGAGGCCCCAGCACTGCTCCTTGTGGCACTCCACTATTCACTGTCTGTCAACTTAAAAAAGTCCCATTTATATCGACTATCTGCTTTCTATCCATTAACCAACCGTCTATCCATGCTAATATATTAACCAAACTCCATGAGCCTTTATCTTACCTATTAACCTTTTGTGCAGCACTTGAATTGGAAATCCAGGTGTACTACATCTACTGGTTCTCCTTTATCCACCCTACTAGTTACATCCTCAAAAATGTCTAATAAATATATCAAACAGGGTTTCCCTTTAGTAAAACCATACTGACTAGTTCTAAACCTACTATGCTTTTCTAAGTGCATTGTTAAGAATTAATTAATAACAGATTCCAAAATTTTCCCAACAACTGGCGTTAGACTAACTGGCCTGTAGTTCGTTGTTTTCTCTCTCCCTTCTTTCTTGAAAAGAGTTGTAACATTTGCAAACTTCCAATCTAATCAGACGATTCCTGAATCTAAGGAATTTTGGAAAACCATAGTTAGCACATCACTATCTAGCAGTGCCCTCAACAGCCCTCTCTATTACCTTATCACAAGACTCAGTCAAGTTAGTTAATTTTGGCCCAGAGCTTCTGGTCACTGGATGGTCACACCCTGGAGGTACCCTGGAAGATCTGATGGGGTACCCCTTGGATGTCCCAGGGGCAGGAGCGGCTCCAAATTTTTCAGGAAGCCAAGTTCGAAAGTCCGGGCAAGAAATGGGGAACTCCAGTGAAAGGTAAGGAAATAGGAGTGGAGTGGCAATCCAATAGTGATTGCTGCTCCTCAGAAGATTCGGCCCATTGTCTTGGATCATCATTTCTGAAAGCTTTTCCAACATCGTGGTTAATCTGACTACCTGTAGCTGCTGGGTTTATTCTTACAGCCTTTTTTGAACATTAAATTCTGTTGATTTCAGCCATGGCTTTGTGCACCTGTACTCACACTACCAGAGAACTATGAGTATGAAACCCAAGGTCTCTCTGTTTATTCTAACTTCAGGAACTTTCCATTAAGTGGATGTTTCTATCTATGTTATTTTCCCCATGAAAAATGTACAATTTCATACTTATCATATTAAAGGTGCACTTTCACCTATCTGCTAACCTATCTACATTCTTTTGAAATGATTTACAGACCACCACAATGAATGCCAAGCCTTTGAGCTTCGTATCATCAACAAATTTTAATATTAAGTTCACTATGTTCAAGTCCATCCATGTATGTCAAGGATACAGTGGACCTAGCACTGCTGCCTGGTGTATCATGCAACTAATCTTTCACTAAGTGAAGCAGCACCCATTAACCTAAACCCTTTGCTCCTTGACTGTCAACCGATTGTCTATCTCAGCTGCTACTTTCCTGTTTCCCTCCAAAAACTGTGACATTCCATAATGTCAGAGAAAATTGTCAGAGAAAAGCTGAGGTGGAGGCATGGGGAGGGGGAGATGGGGTAGCAGTAATTATGTAAATACATGGTGTAAACTGGGACAACTTGTAAATAAGTGGGATTAAAGACTTGGGGGGTGTAGTATAAGGGTCTGACACAAAAAGGGTTAACATGGGACTGAGTGCAGTACTACTACACAATGATGTAAGAGGACACATGATCTGCACCCAGCGATCAGGGTAGTGTTGGACAGAGCTATGTGTAGAACTAAGCGTGAAGACAGCTCCTAGCTTGGACTTCTTTTGTATCTATGTATATAGTTTCTAGTGGTTAATAAATACTTATTGTTTAATTACCTAAGATTACAAATACCTTAATAAGACCTACTGAACTACACCCAACACCTAACAACACTTTACGTTTGTCACAATTTTTAAATTCATATCTTGAGTTTGCATTTCCCTTTGCAAGAACATTCATTGGGCATACGTGATCGCAGGCCCAGAAACGGATGGGAAATGGGCCTCCGGCTGTGATTGGCCCTTGGTCACCAGCATGAAATACACACTGGGAAATGCTCAGCGCTGCCGGGATGAGGGCAGGAAGGGGACGGGAACTGACCTAACTGAGGGTGTGAGTGGGTGCTTCCACTGAGCTCCCTGAAGGCAGACAGCTGCCCCAGGGAGCTGCAGACCTCCACAGAATAAAGGAAACGACAAAAACGCTGCAAAATATGTCCATGCAGCACAATCAAGCACGTGAAAGCATACCTCATAAAAAACCAGTCCCCAGGTATTTCATTTTATTTTATTTACCCACAGAGGTTTCATCCCACCCTGGATTGAGATTCAAGCAAAAATGTGAATACTGCCTGGGAGAATGGCCCATCTGCCAACCATAAATGTGGATAGGTCACGTAAAATTGCTGTTAATTGCATTGTTAATGGGTTAATTGTCCGCTTAATTGTTGGTGGGCACGCTTCCGAATGCTGCGCATGCCTGCCAAGTGAAATATCGCGCGAGTGCCTGATGATGTCGGGACGCTCGCCCATCATCCCACGCTATTTCACACCCGTCTGGGTCGGGCGTGCGCCCATCCATGGAATGTAAAATTCATGTCTGTGTCGGTGCTTTGGCAGAATTATCCAATTAGTCCCACTGCCCTTTTCTTTCTACATAATCCTGTACTTATATATTTTTCATGTATTTATCCAATTTTCATTTGAAAGTTACTGTTGAATCAAGCTACTTACTCTTATCAAAACCATTCATGATTTTGAATACCCTATCAAATCTCCTCTTAACACTCTCTTCTCTACAGAATACAAACCTAGCTTCTCCAGTCTCTCCACATTAACTGAAGTCCTTCAGCCCTGGTACCGTTCCAGTGGTTCTTTTCTGTACCTTTATGCCTTAAAGTAGATATTGCTCAGCCAGATTGGATTTCTTCCAATTAATGTGGATGTCTTCATTGTTGATTTGGAAACAGTCGCTTTGACATGTTTAGAAGACAATCTCAATTGTATCAGTTTCTATCGCTGCATTTTAGTATTATAGGGACAGCTTGGTACAATTGATTCATTTATGTGTTTCCTTCAAACTGCAATTGAAGATTTTTGAAATGCATCAGGTGCTTGAAAACTTCATTGCATGTTTAATAAAATATTTTACACTGCCACTAAATTATTTTGGCTACCTATTGGCATTATCATAAAATATATCTGAATTATCAATAAAGTGTTGCAATATCATTGTACAGGACGACATTAAGATTGAACATTATCAATACCAGCTGTGCTAATACTCTGAAATCTGGCCCTTCCTTCATGTGCCGAGAGGCAGTTCTGAGTTCCATTCATATCTCTTTCCTTAATCTCATATGGGCTTCATAGAATCATAGAATTAAACAGCACAGAAGGAGGCCTTTTGGTCCATCATGACAGTGCTGGCTCTTTAAAAAGCGACCCAAATAGTGTCACTGCCCTACTCTTTCCCCCATTACCTTGCATTTTAATCCTTTTTCGAGGATATATTTCATCCCTTTTTGAAATTAGCTATGGAATCTGCTTCCAGAACCTCCTCAGGCTATGCATTGCAGATCATAACAACCCGCTGTGTAAAATAAATTCTCCTCATTTCCCCCTCTGGTTCTTTAGTCAATTTTCTTAACCCTCTGCCCTCTCTTTATCAATTCTCCTGCCTCTATCAAGACCTTTCCTTGAAAAACTTCTCTACTAATTTCATTAGATCACATTTGATCAATGAATTGCAGGTTGAGTCTTTCTCTGTGAGTTTACTTTCCCACACTTTACAAAGCGAGCAAGAATCAAAGAAGTATTTGAAACCAATGAGGAGTTCATTACTGCAATGTTGCATGGCTAGTAGCTTTTCCCACAAATATATAGCACTTTTCATCACCTCAGGACATCCAAAAGCACTTTACAGCCAATGAACATCTTGAAGTGCCGTCTCCACTGTCATGTAGCGTAACACAGCAGCCGATCTGTGCACAGCAAGATCTCACAGAGACCAATATGGTCATGGCCAGAGTTCCCCTCCATGTCGCACACCATCATGACTTGGAACTATATCACCATTCCTACTGTTACAGGAGAGAGACAGACAAACTGTAGTGATTTCCTCATATTAGCTGTCTGTAAGCAGAAGGTGTTTTGAATTAGTTTTTAAAAATAGGCAGTGGCATGTTTTCCCAACCCCTCAGTTTTTGTGATCCAATTTACTAATAATCCACAGCAAACTCGAGTTAGGATTAACTCAGAAGGTTAGTTTATTAAACGTTCAAAAAAAAAACCTGGGGAAGGAGTGTTCACAACATCCCACTCCACACACAAACACACACACAGACACATGCACACTCAAATGCGTGCACACACACGTAAACACATGCATACACACACGTACACACAGACACATGCACACACACACACACACACACACACACACACACACACACACACACACACACACACAGTCAGTAAAAGTGGGGAGAAATGGGGGGGAAATAGGGAAAGGAAATTTTACAGTGCAAGAACCACAGCAATGAATATTAACTTACATGATTTCCAGAATCCAAGGTCAGAGTTCAGTAATGGGTTTCACGTAGGCATTCAAGTTCAGCTGGCTGAAGACTTGAATTATAATATTTGCTTTTCAGTTGATGCTGACTGCAAGATAAAGTAGGTTCGCAGTGATTGTGTCAGTTCTGTATCCGATGGTACAAAATCTTCCAGTGGAGACAGATTTCAAGGTACAGGCAGTTGTTCTATCCGGAGGGGACTGCTTCTTAGTGGCTCACCAGTTGGATATTAAAATAGCCGATTGACTAGTTCTCAGTTCTCAAAAGCAGGTAGAGATTTCAAAATGGTCACTTGAGTCACGTGACCTTCCTTTTTCACAATGACTTCATATGGGATGTTTATCCAGTGTCTGGAATTGGCTTTGATTTCAGTGCTGATAATATCCCAGCCATTAGTTGTTAAATAAGTTACCATCTATGTTGAAGGTCTGGTGTTTGGGAAGACATTGGCTAGGCAGACCCACTGACTCTGATAGCAAGGTGAGCTTATCAGGTGCAAATAAGATCCCCGTGGTTCCCCTTTGAAATGGGTCTGAATAGTCCTAGGTGTGATATGAGTCTGTTTGCAGCTCCGCAGGCATAACGAGGTTGGATGTGCAAGCCTCCTGGTCTTTTTTGATTTCAAGGAGACTGTACAATGAGGTGTGAGATTCCAGAAGCTGAGAAAAGAATTATTTTGTTCTCGAAACTCTTGGTGGTGGTTCTCAGACAAAGAGCCAACTCTGTGGTCAAGTGACTTGTAGCAGCCATCTTTTGATCCAGCAGAAAATCCATTAAAAAAATAGCAACCAGGATAAAGTTTTGAGCATACAGTGTAGTTTTTTTTCATGTTGTAGGAACCCAGCGCTTCACTGTCGCTGTATCAAAATCCTGGAACTCCCTTCCTAACAGCACTAGGCACATACCTATAAACCAAATGGATTGCAGCGGTTCAAGGCAGCAGCAGCTCACAACCATTTTCTCAAGATGGCAATAATTGGATAAGTCTGCAAAAGCGCTAGACATGATAGACAATAAAAGCTGGTCTAACTGGAGACACTCACATCCCTTGAACAAATAAATAAAAAGATAATCTGCTTTTCTTAGGTGCCGGTGGAGGAATAAATATTAGTCAGGGCAGCAGGGGTAACTCTTCTGCTCTTCTTCAAATAATAATGGACTCAGCATCAATTTAACCATGGTACACTTGCACCAAGAGTGCCATAACAGATGAAATTGTGAAGACAGTGCAATCTAGGCACCAATTTACAATGTTGAGATCTTGTTCAGTTTTGATTCTGGTGTGAGAACTCTGCTGAGCTCCTCAAAAGCATTCTCTTTTCTCAGTTCCTTCTGTGAAAGTGCTGAGCTCAGTTGCGTTTGTTGAACCGGCTGTCCCTTGAGGGCACATCCTTGGGGATGGCCAACAATGTCAGTTACTGCAAATGACCAATTCCCAAAGAATGATACAAATCTCATTTGAAACAATAGCGTAGGTTCTGCATGCAGCTGATAGGTAAAAAAAACTTTCTTTTGCCCCGAACGGTTAGCAATGTATTAAATCAATAGTGTAAATGATATGATTGTGTATCTCCCAGAGGCTTCTGAACTATTAACCCTGGTCGTGCACACCCTCATTTCACTTTTAATCAGGTCTCTCTATTATACATTTAGATAGGATCATGAAATCAATACTTTGAGTTCAAATAATGCAATCAACATTGTATTGCAGGGTAATTAAAACTAGCTCCCTATCCAAATGATGCAATCAAAACAGCATTAGACTCCTTTTTTAATGGTTAGCAGCCAGATATAATCTCATTGGATAATATTAATTTCTAGGTATTGCAGGATTAACTATTTTTCAGCATAGTCAATGTAATCAGGGCAGAGTGGGATGTGTTATCAAATTATTCCAGAAAAATACTTATACTGGTGGGTGATGAGAACCTGAGATATTTTTCACAAATGCCACCCAGATTAGACCCACTTGTCAATCATTGTGCTTAATTGGCAAACAATGTCTGTATTAATATACAAGTTTTAGAAGATTAATAGTTTGAGTGCATAGTGATATTTCATTAACTTGATTTTTATGCAGAAGAAAGTAAGAAAGACTTGAATTTATGTAACACCTTTCCCAACCCCAGGATGTCCCAAAGTGCCCCGAGCCAATCGAGTTCTTTTGAAATGTGGTCACTGTTGTAATCAAAGAAACACGGCAGCCAATTTGCAGACAGTAAACTCCCACAAAATACACCACAGCGTCAGCCTTAAGTTTGCGATATTGATTTGGCTTGAAAGTATTGATAAAAGTTAGCGAATCAAGTTCCCCTTCCCCACCCCCATTCCTGCCCTGAGGCAGTGACTCTTACTGGGATATAACTTAATTCCTCACAGGCTAGTTGACGCTATCCTGGCCTTGCATTTCCCAGCTGCGAAACCTTGACAGTGATCAAGTGAGGGAAAGTAGGTTTGCCTTTTCCTTTCTTCTTGGCTTTGGGCTGATTCTAGGGCACCAAATGGAACCCGGGGCCTAAGATCAGCAAACTCAATACAGTTTGAAGGTAGAACCCTTGACCTTTCCATTGAGTGCTGTTTGGTACTGTACCAAGAGGTATATTTAGCTACTCCAACTTGTTTTGAACCCAAAATGACACAGCCGTGACACATTATGTTGCAACATTTTTGCAGCATAACATGTGTATTGCTTTGTGAATCTCATGTTCCAATAATGGCCGAGACTGGCTGCCGCACATTCACTCACCCATCTGCATACCAGCTGAGAATGGGGGCATTATGTTAACTGAATTTATGCCATTGGACTAATGTACAGATGGTACATCATCATGTGCCAATTACCTTGGCAACACACGTTACTCTATTATCCATGCCAATTCAGGACAAGGAAAGACAAATGACTGGAGGCTCAAAGCCAAGGAAGAAATGATCTTACATCCATCAAACAAAGCCAAGGGGAGGTATCGTGAAGGACACATGTGCCCTTGTATAGAGATACAAGATTCTAAATGATGAGAAGCAAACTATGGATGAGCAGGGAGTTTTAGGGGTCCAAGTATTGCTAAAAGAAAGCAAACAGGTAAAAACAAAATGAAAAAGGCAAGCAAAATGTTCACCTTTACCTCAAAAGGGCTGGAACGTAAAAGGGTGGAGGTTATGCCATAGCTGTACCAAGCACTGGACCACATCTGGGGAACTGCATTCAGTTCTGGGTACCATACCTCAGGAAAGATGTATTGACCCTGACGAGGATGCAGAGTAAATGCACTAGAATGATGCCAGTGATAAAAGGTTACATTATGGGGAAAGGTTGCATAGACTATTCCCTGGAATATACCAGATTAAAGGGCGATCTACTTAAGGTGTTTAAGATGATTAAAAGTTTTGATAGGAGAAGAGAGAGAGACCGAGACTATTTTCTCTGGTGGGAGGGAATCCAAAACAAGGCAACACAACCTTAAAATTAGAACTAGGCCATTCAGGAATGATATCAGGAAACACTTCTTCATGCAGAGGTAGTATAAATCTAGAACCCTCTCCCCTCAAAAAGCTGCTGAGGCTGAGGCCAAGGTGTCGGAGGGAGGGGAGGGGATTGGAGAGAGGTGTCAGTTGAACATTTCAAAACTAGGCTTGATAGATTTTTGTTGGGCAAGGGTACTATGTGGAACAAGGCGAATAAAAGGAGTTGAGATACAGATCAGCTGTAATCCAAATGAATGGCAGAACATGATCAGGAGGCTGAAGGCCTACTCTATACCTCTGATATTCTGATACAATTCGTATTTGGTATTTTAAAAATGGGACTCAAATGGTTGTTACATGTCATGGGCCTGGACCCATGAACTGAAACCACCGATCTCAGAGGTAAGAACAGCCACTTCTTGTACTTATAGAACTGAAATGTTCTCTCCTCTAACAGTTTTGCTGCACTTTCTTTGAGCAAATTTCCCACCCACAATAACCCACAAACTGTATAGGTTTCTGCTCCTGGATGGGACCTTACATTGCACTGTCCACGTCTGGCTTAATTCACATGTCAAAACTGTTCATAAACTGGATATGTAGCCATCTTCTACAAGTCAGAATTGTTGGAGTGACCATAGATTTACATCTGCACAAAGCACAATGTATTAAGTTAGACTTGCCTCTATACGACAGTACTAGGGGATGTGTTACAGACACGTTGGGCATTGGTCAAAATAATCTGACCATGGTGCATGCAAACTGTCATCTGTGACTGGATGATCTTTAGAAGCATTAAGGGTAGAATGAGCCAGTTCTGCATGGTTTGAGCATTGGGTCTAAGGAAAGCTATTTACTAAATACTGACTACTCTGTAAAGAGCAATCTTCCTCATTGAGTATTCCTCTTTTAGCTCCTTTCGTGGAATAATGTAACTGACTTTCTTTTGTGCACCCTCGTTCATACCATCACAGGTGAGGGTCCGATTAAGAAATGTCACGTCCTCCACCTCAAATTAAAAGCTCCTCATCCTCAGGTTGAGTATCTTGCAACAGCATGAGTTATTGACAAGTCTAACAGGGACACAGTGATGGTAATGGTCGAGCGGCGGCTGAATTGTTTAAATGGATTAAAACAACAAGCGTTTTCCTTTTGGAATTGCCAGGGTAGAAATCACAGCACTGGCGACCATGATACAGACTGTCTATCTTCATTTAGTAAGCTTCCCCTCAACTCCATTGGGACTAAAAGGGTTAAATGTTGAGGTCAGGCTGACTAGACTCAGCTTGTATTCCATTGAGTCGAGAAGATTAAATGTGATGGAGACAATTAAAGGATTTGATAGGGTAGTTAGAGGGAAATGATTTCCTCTGGTGGGGCATAACCTTTAAATTAGAGCTAGACCATTCAGGGCTGACGTCATGAAGCGCTGGGTAAAGGCGTTAAGGGATACGGAACCAACATGGGGAGATGGAATTGTGATACAGATCAGCCATGACCTACTGAATGGTAGAAAGGGTTTCTGGGGCTCAATGGTCTCCTCCAACTCCTAAGTTCCATCATCCCCCTTTCACACACAATGTCCAATTGTAAATAGAACTTTATTTTTTGCCTGAAGCACCAACTACAGAAATGGTCAGCTAATGGAAGTGGATGCTTTGGCTTATAAAGATGACAAAGCCAAAATGTAATAAGCATGGAGAGGTGACAGCATCTGCTCTCAATGGCGAGGTGACTTTTTTAAAATTCGTTCACAGGATGTGGGCATCACTGGCTTGGCCAGCATTTATTGCTCATCCCTAATTGTCCTTGAGAAGCTGGTGAGCTGCCTTCTTGAACTACTGCAGTCCATGTGGTGTAGGTACACCCACAGTGCTGTTAGGGAGGACGTTCCAGGATTTTGACCCAGCGACAGTGAAGGAACGGCGATATATTTCCAAGTCAGGATGGTGAGTGTCTTGGAGGGGAACTTGCAGGTGGTGGTGTTCCCATCTATCTTCTACCCTTGTCCTTCTAGGTGGTAGGAGGTCGTGGGTTTGGAAGGTACTGTTGAAGAAACCTTGGTGAGTTGCTACAGTGCATCTTGTAGATGGTACAAACTTCTGCCAAATGTGGCACCAAGGAGCCCCAGCAGGTTGAAGAGAAAATCCTCCAGTGGCTGGAGAAATATTGGGCACAGGAACCATTTGGATTTATATTGTACCTTTAACCTAGCAAAACACTTGAAGAGGCTTCACAAGAGCAATTATCAATCAAAATTAGACAACAAACCACATAAGAAGATATTAGATCAGATGACCAAAAGCTTGGTTAAAGAGAGACGTTTTAAGGTGCACCTTAAAGGAGGAAAGCGAGACGGAGAGGCTTTACCTATTCCAGAACTTAGGGCCTTGGCAGCTGCCAATGGTGGAGTGCCAGAGGTGTTCAAGAGATTAGAATTGGAGGAATGCAGAGATCTCGGAGACTTATCGGAGGGAGTTACAGAAGTTGGGAGGGGTGATGTCACGGAGAGATTTGAAAACAAGGCTGAGAATTTTAAAATGAATGTGTTTCTGGACTGGGTGTCAATGTCGGTCAGCGGACACAGCGGTGATAGTGAACAGGACTCAGAGGGGATTAAGATATGGGCAGCAGAGTTTTGAATCAGCTTACACAAAGTTAGCTGGTCATGTTTGTTAAAAGCTAATTAATGGAGGCCCAGGATATTGCAGTTGGTGTTCCTCAGGGCCGCATCTTTGGACCGACCATTAATTGTCAGGAAAACTCATCTGATTCACCAGTGTCCTTTAGGGAAGCAAATCTGCCATCCTTAACTGGTCTGGCCCACATATGACTCCAAACCCACAGCAATGTGGTTGATTCTTAACTGCCCTCTGAAATGGCCTGGTAAGCCAAACAGTTCAAGGGCAATTAGGGATGGGCAACAAATGTTGACCTTGCCAGCGACACCTACAGCCCAAGAAAGAAAAAAATACTAGCCTTACCATGATTTTAAAAAAAAATTAAATGCCACTAAAAGTCAGAAAAGATCTGGAAATACTCAGCAGGTCAGGCAGCCTTGTGGAGAGAGAAACAGAGCTAATGTTTCAGGTTGATGACCTTTCATCCAAATTGGAAAAAAAAAGCACCACCAGTTTTGTAAACGAGGCACGTCAGAGGCCCAAGGTGGGGATGTCCAGTACCTCGTCATTTCTAAACACTTTGGAACAATGTGCTATGTGGGTCTCATCTTGTTGGATCTCCCTTGAATTTTTGAAAGGTGATAATCCTCCCTTTAATAACGCTGAAACAGTGAAGGCCTAATAGTCATTGCTGCTGCCCATCTGGAATCAGTCACATGACAGCCATACAGTATTAGTATATGCCGCAAAATGAGAAGTTATTAGATGGTGAAGTTGTCAGCTGGAGTGACACATGAGGATTAATGTGCCAACTGATTGCCATTCTAAGATCTCGAGTTAATGGCAACCTATCTTCACTCAGCTCCTTATTAATATGAATTGAAAACTGAACTAAACTGAGCTTGTGTTCTATCTGAGCAAAGTCCTCTTCACAATGGTTACCATGGAGACAGACATCGAAAGGAGCAAGGTTCTGAATCATGGAATGGGGAATATTGTTAGAAAAAAAATGAAAGTAGAAGAAAGCAATAAAGAGATATTTGCTGAGTCTGAAGTAAGGGACTTGAACATTTTCTGCAAGATTAACATCTGTAATTTTAACTTGACTACCATCTTTGGCACAGATTACACTTAACACAAATATAAGGATAAGGATTTATTAGACTCTTTGTTGCTTTTCCAATTTCATTGATCCTTCATTTTCAAAGCTACCTCGTACCAATAAAGTTTATATCAGTAAAGGAAAATGGAGGTGTCCTGTACATTTAATTTCAGAAAGTTAGCATGAGTCTTGTATGTGGCCATTTTGATGAAATTCTACTCCCACAATTTTCTAATTTTGCATGGTTTTGTTAAACTTCTGTGACACTGAAAATAATGTAAGATAACGGGCCAGACCTTGCTGGAAAAAATAACAGTGTGTCAACGACACAGAACATTATTAATGTGGAAGTCGACCAGCGAATTCAGGGGATGAAGAGAACAACTGTGAGGTGTGAATCTCCAGAATCTATTGTCTTTTTACACTTTTCTTCAGTTTGTTAAAAGCAAAACACTGTGGATGCTAGAAATCTGAAATAACAACAGAAAATGCTGGAAAAAGCTCAGCAGGTCTGCCAGCATCTGTGGAGAGAGAAACAGAGTTAACGTTTTGAGTCCGTATGACTCTTCTTCAGAGCTCTGCAGAGTATTATAGACTTGAAACATTAACTTTGTTTCTCTTTCCACAGGTTCTTCAGTTTGTGTTGCACAAACAGCATCCCACCCTCAGCCTTACTGTTATTTATAAAGAACTTATTGGATTTGCACATTAATAATCCATTAAGCTTGCTGCAGAAAGTTAGGGTTGGTAGTAAAGAACATAAGTATCTTTCTAACAATGCACTAATAGTTAACGTAATATCAATTAACCTCTCTGGCCCAGAATAGGAAACATTTAAATTGTTCAGTCTTGTTCCTATATGTAGCAAATTCTCCTGCCACACAAAAAAAAATTATGCTTCTTTCTTAATCTTTTAATCTCATTGATTGAGGAGAGAGACTGTTGGTCCAATCATTCACCAAGGTACCAGATACCCCCTTGCCTTCTACACCGTTATCAGCTCACTCTGCAGCAACTTACAGGGAAAGTTGAATGATGCAGGAAAGGTTTAATTAACTAGCGGCTATGCACTGCCCTACTCCAACAAGATAATGCACCCAAAAATTATTTATTCAACCTTTTCTTCCAGCAGTCTTGAGAGGGATTCACATATTTAAAACATCACTTAAAAGGGTCTTTTGGAATTATTATGGACTTAATCTGAACATGATTATAGAATATAATTTGCGCCAGCTCACCTCAATGCAGAGTGCCCTGTGAGGGCTTTTTGACGTGCCAATTCTGCACTGAAAGATTAGCTAATATTGAACAGCTGATGGTCTAAACTACAGCTACAGTACTAGCTGTTCACCACTAGATGTTCCTGTTGTATGTCTTTTAACAACACAGCACATAAATTAGGCAATGAGCTTGTTAACATGATCACCAAGTCGCACATTCCCTTGATAAAAAAAACAGCGATCTTTGCTTTTATTCCAAACAGGAGAAAAGCAAAAGCAGCATCCAGCCTTAAAATGATTTTCATGTTCTGAGGACCCTTTCTTGAATGTTTTTGCTTCAGGATTTTTCAATCCGTGCAATTTGCTTGTGAGGCAACAGCAACCACTTACATTTGTATAGCACCTTGAACGTCTCAAAGATGCAGCTAGAGACAGAATGAGAGACTGAAAGGAAATATCCTGAAGGAAGCCAACTTTCAAGTTTGTAAGGAAGAGCAGAATATGCTGGGTATAAATAATATTTTTGCATATAAAATGCACACTCATGCTTTTTACATTGTATACTGTGGATAAATATATGCACCAACATTACATTAATTCTAGTTACAGTATATAAATTTGTGTACGTATCTATGTTTTTGTCTACAGAGCACAACATATAACTTATGTCTTTGCTTTATTATCTTTGATAGCTCCCATCCTCCATCTTTTCCTCATTTCTCATTAAATGTAGCTGCAATCTGTAGACACATTTACCGATCTATATACACACCTACACAGCATGAGATTTATTACTCTGAAAGAATGCATTTCCTTTGAATCCTCCCTCCTTGGACTTTGCAGTCGTAAGAAGCCTGGCTCTATGTCACACACACATACTGTTGACAGCCACTCACCTGCGACACTGAATCAATTATTTTGGCAGGATTGAGGTTAGGCTGGGGACATGTTAAGGAGGTGCAGGGCTAAGCCATTCATTTTCACTTCCCTGGTGTGGTGGGCAAAAGGTGAATGAGACATAGAAATTAGCATTTTATTGTCTAAAGCCAGAATCTTGGTTCAAAAAGCCAAGCAAGCAGAAAATAGAAAAATGTCACAGCTGATTTTAAGTTATCCCTCTGCCAAACTATGTTCCACTGATGCACAGAGATAAAAACAAAAAAACTGCGGATGCTGGAAATCCAAAACAAAAACAGAATTACCTGGAAAAACTCAGCAGGTCTGGCAGCATCGGCGGAGAAGAAAAGAGTTGACGTTTCGAGTCCTCATGACCCTTCGACAGAACTTGAGTTCGAGTCCAGGAAAGAGCTGAAATATAAGCTGGTTTAAGGTGTGTGTGTGGGGGGCGGAGAGATAGAGAGACAGAGAGGTGGAGGGGGTTGGTGTGGTTGTAGCGACAAACAAGCAGTGATAGAAGCAGATCATCAAAAGATGTCAACAACAATAGTACAATAGAACACATAGGTGTTAAAGTTAAAGTTGGTGATATTATCTAAACGAATGTGCTAATTAAGAATGGATGGTAGGGCACTCAAGGTATAGCTCTAGTGGGTTTTTTTTTTATTTTATATAATGGAAATAGGTGGGAAAAGGAAAATCTTTATAATTTATTGGGAAAAAAAAGAAGGGGGAAACAGAAAGGGGGTGGGGATGGGGGAGGGGACTCACGACCTAAAGTTGTTGAATTCAATATTCAGTCCGGAAGGCTGTAAGGTCCCTAGTCGGAAGATGAGGTGTTGTTCCTCCAGTTTGCGTTGGGCTTCACTGGAACAATGCAGCAAGCCAAGGACAGACATGTGGGCAAGAGAGCAGGGTGGAGTGTTAAAATGGCAAGCGACAGGGAGGTTTGGGTCATTCTTGCGGACAGACCGCAGGTGTTCTGCAAAGCGGTCGCCCAGTTTACGTTTGGTCTCTCCAATGTAGAGGAGACCACATTGGGAGCAACGAATGCAGTAGACTAAGTTGGGGGAAATGCAAGTGAAATGCTGCTTCACTTGAAAGGAGTGTTTGGGTCCTTGGACGGTGAGGAGAGAGGAAGTGAAGGGGCAGGTGTTGCATCTTTTGCGTGGGCAAGGGGTTGTGCCATAGGAGGGGGTTGAGGAGTAGGGGGTGATGGAGGAGTGGACCAGGGTGTCCCGGAGGGAGCGATCCCTACGGAATGCCGATAAGGGGGGTGAAGGGAAGATGTGTTTGGTAGTGGCATCATGCTGGAGTTGGCGGAAATGGCGGAGGATGATCCTTTGAATGCGGAGGCTGGTGGGGTGATAAGTGAGGACAAGGGGGACCCTATCATGTTTCTGGGAGGGAGGAGAAGGAGTGAGGGCGGATGCGCGGGAGATGGGCCGGACACGGTTGAGGGCCCTGTCAACGACCGTGGGTGGAAAACCTCGGTTAAGGAAGAAGGAGGACATGTCAGAGGAACTGTTTTTGAATGTAGCATCATTGGAACAGATGCGACGGAGGCGAAGGAACTGAGAGAATGGGATGGAGTCCTTACAGGAAGTGGGGTGTGAGGAGCTGTAGTCGAGATAGCTGTGGGTGTCGGTGGGTTTGTAATGGATATTGGTGGACAGTCTATCACCAGAGATTAAGACAGAGAGGTCAAGGAAGGGAAGGGAAGTGTCAGAGATGGACCACGTGAAAATGATGGAGGGGTGGAGATTGGAAGCAAAATTAATAAATTTTTCCAAGTCCTGACGAGAGCATGAAGCAGCACCAAAGTAATCATCGATGTACCGGAGAAAGAGTTGTGGAAGGGGGCCGGAGTAGGACTGCAACAAGGAATGTTCCACATACCCCATAAAGAGACAGGCATAGCTGGGGCCCATGCGGGTACCCATAGCCACACCTTTTATTTGGAGGAAGTGAGAGGAGTTGAAGGAGAAATTGTTCAGTGTGAGAACAAGTTCAGCCAGACGGAGGAGAGTAGTGGTGGATGGGGATTGTTCGGGCCTCTGTTCGAGGAAGAAGCTAAGGGCCCTCAGACCATCCTGGTGGGGGATGGAGGTGTAGAGGGATTGGACGTCCATGGTGAAGAGGAAGCGGTAGGGGCCAGGGAACTGGAAATTGTTGATGTGACGTAAGGTGTCAGAGGAATCACGGATGTAGGTGGGAAGGGACTGGACAAGGGGAGAGAGAAGGGAGTCAAGATAACGAGAAATGAGTTCTGTGGGGCAGGAGCAAGCTGAGACGATCGGTCTACCGGGGCAGTTCTGTTTGTGGATTTTGGGTAGGAGATAGAAGCGGGCCGTCCGAGGTTGGGCAACTATCAGGTTGGAAGCTGTGGGAGGGAGATCCCCAGAGGAGATGAGGTCAGTGACAGTCCTGGAAACAGTGGCTTGATGTTCAGTGGTGGGGTCATGGTCCAGGGAGAGGTAGGAGGAAGTGTCTGCGAGTTGACGCTCAGCCTCCGCGTGGTAGAGGTCAGTGCGCCAGACAACAACAGCACCACCCTTGTCAGCAGGTTTGATGACAATGTCAGGGTTGGACCTGAGAGAATGGAGTGCAGTAAGTTCAGAGAGAGACAGGTTAGAATGGGTGAGAGGAGCAGAGAAATTGAGACGACTAATGTCGCGCCGACAGTTCTCAATGAAAAGATCGAGAGAAGGTAAGAATCCAGAGGGAGGGGTCCAGGTGGAGGGAGAATATTGAAGATGGGTAAAAGGATCCGTTGAACTGGGAGAGGACTCCTGCCCAAAGAAGTGAGCCCGGAGACGAAGACGGCGGAAGAAGAGTTCAGTATCATGCCGAGCCCGAAATTCATTGAGGTGAGGGCGTAAGGGTATGAAACTAAGTCCTTTGCTGAGCACTGAACGTTCAGCATCGGAGAGGGGAAGGTCAGGGGGTATAGTGAATACACGGCTGGGGCTGGGATTGGAAGATGGGGTGGGGACGGAGGGACAGGCAGGGGTGGAGGGTCCTAGATGGGTGTTGGTGTCGATGAGTTGTTGGAGCTTGCGTTCCTTAGCACTTGAGAGAAACAGAAAAAGTTTCTTGTTGAGGCGTCGGATGAGCCGAAGAATAAAATGAAACTGGGGGCACGCGCAGCTTTGAAAAAGGGTACGGCGGTGCTACTGGAGGGAGAGGTCGAGTGTGTTCATATGGCGGCGCATGGCACTGAGAGTGGATTTCAGAATGTGACGGGAACAGCAGTCCGAGAAACGTTTTATGTCCCGGAGGTACCTGTAATCCTGGGTGGGTTCGAAACATGAGGGGTGGAATTTCAGTTGAAATCCATGTGGGGTAAGTCGGAGACGGAGACAGTCACTGAGAAAGGAGATATGGCTGTGAAAGCGGGTTTTAGTAAACACCTTGTCAAACACTAGGAGAGAAATGGAAAGCAATGAAGGTGAACAAGGCAACAGAGAAATCCGGAAATCTTGTCACAGAGAGGAACAGAACTTCTTCAAGGAGGTAGGCATTTCTTGAAGAGCAGTGGCAGTCAATTAAACACAGAGATAAAAACAAAAAAACTGCGGATGCTGGAAATCCAAAACAAAAACAGAATTACCTGGAAAAACTCAGCAGGTCTGGCAGCATCGGCGGAGAAGAAAAGAGTTGACGTTTCGAGTCCTCATGACCCTTCGACAGAACTTGAGTTCGAGTCCAGGAAAGAGCTGAAATATAAGCTGGTTTAAGGTGTGTGTGTGGGGGGCGGAGAGATAGAGAGACAGAGAGGTGGAGGGGGTTGGTGTGGTTGTAGCGACAAACAAGCAGTGATAGAAGCAGATCATCAAAAGATGATGAAAAAAGATCACTAGAGCTATACCTTGAGTGCCCTACCATCCATTCTTAATTAGCACATTCGTTTAGATAATATCACCAACTTTAACTTTAACACCTATGTGTTCTATTGTACTATTGTTGTTGACATCTTTTGATGATCTGCTTCTATCACTGCTTGTTTGTCGCTACAACCACACCAACCCCCTCCACCTCTCTGTCTCTCTATCTCTCCGCCCCCCACACACACACCTTAAACCAGCTTATATTTCAGCTCTTTCCTGGACGCGAACTCAAGTTCTGTCGAAGGGTCATGAGGACTCGAAACGTCAACTCTTTTCTTCTCCGCCGATGCTGCCAGACCTGCTGAGTTTTTCCAGGTAATTCTGTTTTTGTTTTCCATTGATGCACTGCAGGTAGCTTATAGCAGTCTTTTTGTACTCCCACAGAGATTAGCTGGAACAAAAGCTGGTTTTTCAGTCCTACTATGTCCTTTGAAATCTAGAGCTGGATTTTCGTTCCAGCATCTCGAGCCTGATACTAGGCTGAGTTCTGGGTAGGGAACACAGGACTATCTGGAAGTGATTTTCAAGGAAGTGGCCAATTGAGTGGCCTGCTTGCGAACCCCTCCTCCCCTCCAACTATCTCCCAACCCTTCCCCACCTCCCTCCCTCTCCCCCAACCTCCCAAGGTTGGAAGGCCAATAGGAGGCCCTCAAGTACTGGAAGATGAGCAGCCCACTGCTGGAAGTGGGAGCTGCTGATGTAGGTAGGTGAAAGAGAGGGCTCATCATTCTGAAGGCACTCTCTGAAGACTTTTTAAAAAAAAGCTTTAAGATACAAAGAGGCCACAGCTACCAGGATGTCAATTGGAGATGCAACCCCTCCAAAGAGCAGCTGGAAGCTGCAGATGTGGTCCTATATTTATTGAGGCTGCGAGGGATGGAGGTTGGGGGGGATCCTCGAATGATAGTGTGCTGTTATAAACTACCTGCAGTGCATCAATGGAACATAGTCTGGCAGAAGGATAACTTAAAATCAGCTGTGACATTTTTCTATTTTCTGCTTGCTCGGCTTTTTGAACCAAGATTCTGGCTTTAGGCAATAAAATGTTAATTTCTATGTCTCATTCAACTTTTGCCCACCACACCAGGGAAGTGAAAATGAATGGCTTAGCCCTGCTCATTTGCGGCTGGGAGGCCTCCTCTATCCCTCGGCTGGCTTTCAACCTCAGTGGGGGGCCCTCAATGCTGATGAAAATTCCAGTTGGCACTGGCAGAGCGGCCTTAATAAGCCCTTGAGGGCTTGAAACTAGCTACCAATTGGATGCAGTTTACCCCTCCCCCTCATCCTGAACTGGCATGTTTAAGAATGGCCAGGAGGCAAGAACATGTTGGCCAGCCAGTGGTGGGAAATTTGTGGCTCTGCCCACCAGCAATGCTGAGCACAGTCCTGCACATGCATTGCTGCAAGTTCCATTGCCCTTGGACAGCGAGAGATACCGAGGCAACAGTAATGCTTAAGTCATCTGGTTCTGAATCACTCTCAGTTGCTATTGATCCTGAATTTGTTCTTTCAATAGAACAGCATTGTCAGTGAATGCATGGAAATCAAGTTAAATGTTGACAATAATTAGAAAGGATTGGTGATGGAGAATAAATCAATATGGCCATGAGTTATTTTGGGGGATAGTGGAAAGAAAAAGAAAGACTTGCATTTCTATAACATCTGTCACAACCTCAAAAAGTCCCAAATCTCTTAACAGCCAATTAAATACTTCTGAAGTGTAGTCAGTGCTGTGATAGGGTGTGGACACTTAATACAGCACATGGGATAAGACGATCTCATGTATAGTGAATCAGAGAGTTTATAAGAACAGGGTTATTTTGTCAGGCTTTCTTTATTGCCCTACATGACCATGAGCTGAGCTTCCCAACGCATATCCTCTCCATCATTAAGAGTGCCTATCTCCACCTTTGTAATGTCAGCCGCCTCTATCCCTGCCTTAGCTTATCTGGTGCTGAAACCCTCATTCATGCATTCATGCTGTTGTTACCTCCAGGCTCAACTATCCTCAACCTTGTGAAAACTTCAACTAAGCTGCACTTGCTGACCTACTTTGGTTTCTGGTCTGGATATGCCTCGGATTCAAAATCCTTACCCTCGTGTCCAAATCCCTCCATGACCTCACCCCTTATCTCTGTAACCATCTGCTATCCCACAACCTATCTGCCTTGCCCCTTCCCCCTTCTGATTCTGACCTCTTGAACATCCCCAATTTTCATCGCTCCGCCATTGGCACCTGTGCCTTCAGCTGGCTAGGGCCTAGGCCCTCCCTCAATTGTTCCAACTCTCTATCGCTCCCTCCTCTTTTAAGACCCTAATTCACTGACTGGATTTAGTTGAATTTCTTCCATTAACTCCTTCCTTGCCTTGGTGACAATATTTTTTTTTATTCATTCACGAGATGTGGGCATCGCTGGCTAGGCCAGCATTTGTTGCCCATCCCTAATTGCCCTTGATGAGGTGGTGGTGAATGGCCTTCTTGAACTGCTGCAGTCCATGTGGTGTAGGTACACCCACAGTGCTGTTAGGGAGGTAGTTCCAGGATTTTGACCCAGCGACAGCGAAGGAACAGAGATATATTTCCAAGTCAGGATGGTGAGTGACTTGGAGGGGAATTTTCAGGTGGTGGCATTCCCATGTGTCTGCTGCCCTTGTACCCCTAGGTGGTAGTGGTCGTGGGTTTGGAAAGTGCTGACAAAGGACGCTTGGTGAGTTCATGATCTTCTGGGAAGTACTTTGGGGATCGTTTTCCACTTGTTGTTGTGGTACAGACAGGGGAGCTTGGGAATGCTAAGCAGAGGCACTGACGGTACCCTCACTGGCGTTTGAGTGTACTTACAGAACGTCCTGGGCAGTTACCATTATTAGTGTGGACACAGGGATTTACAATGGAAACTTAAAAAGAAGTGCATGCAGCCAAAAAGGCCCAAAAATTCGGGCACCCACTCTCAATCAGTGCATGTGAATGGGAAGGCCTGCAGTACATCTGATACTGGGTTTCGGACCTCATATTCATTGAGCCAAAGAGCTGTGGAGAATAAGAGGCAGCTTGTTTGCAAAGCCACTGCTGTCCACTGCCGTTGTCACAGCAAGCCTCAGGTAATCGAGGAAGTGGGGGGCAATGGGGAAGGTAGCGACTGTGACTGAGGGTGGATAGGAATGGGAGGGCCTACTGGGATGGTGGGTGACCAGATTGGGAGGCAGCAATTGCTAAGGCGAGAGGTAGCACTGGTTGTATGGTGGAGTCCTACAATCGGGGGGAGGGTGGTTGGCAGTGACCCACATTCTTTGAACACTTCTGCCTTACCTGACCCCACATTCAGATAAGCAGATTTTAAACACTTATCCAGTTGGTCATGGCCTGTAGTGGACCATTTGAGGACCATTGTTTAGACCATATGTAGAACAGGTTTACTTGATTTTACAGCTGGTGGCAGCTGCCTGAGGTTGAACCAGTCTTGCAATGTGACCTCGAACAAGCATTCAGCCCCTTAACTTATTTTTTGCGAAGAACCTATTTCCTGTTTCAGGTGTGGGCCCTGCACAAAAATACTGTGCCACATTCAGTTGGTGGATGATGAACATCTGTCTTGTAATGATTCCTGCCCGCCACATCGGTGGCTTGTGAGGCCAAGTAGTGTTTGAACTTCTAGGTCAAGATCTTCAATACAACTTTTATATATACTTATATATTTATGGGGAGATGGTGGCGTAGTGATAATAGAAGCCCAGGCTAATGCTCTGGGGTCATGGGTTCAAATTCCACCATGGCAGCTGGTGGAATTTAAATTCAATTAATAAATCTGGAATACAAAGCTAGTCCACTGACCGTGACATCGATTGTCTTAAAAACTCATCTGGTTCACTAATGCCCTTTAGGGAAGGAAATCTGCTGTCCTTACCTGATTCCAGACTCACATGAGTCTTAAATGCCCTCTGAAATGGCCTAGCAATTCATTCAGTTCAAGGGCACTTAGAGATGGACGACAAATGCTGGTTTTTCCAGCGAGACTCATATCCCATGAAAGAATAAAGAAAAAAATACATGTGCAAATTCACACGTGCATACATGGCCACACAGCAGTGTGCGCATGCACACACATACATGCGCTTGTATTTACATACACACACACACACACACACACGTCATAGGTTTCTATGTATTAAAAACATCAAGGGATATGGCGTTGAAGCAGAAGATCAGCCATGATCTTATTGAATGGTGCAGCAGGCTTGAAGGGCTGAATGGCCTACTCCTGCTCCAAGTTCTTATTTTCTTATGTACACACAGCACGTGCACGCACGCACGTACGCACACACATCTTGGGGTAAGAAAGGAAATATACCAAAAAGTTGCAGACTGCAGTTAAACAGATGACTAACGACAGACCTGCTCTGGATGTAAACTTTAGCCCTATGCCCCAATCTCTTGTGCGAACAAGAACTTCCTGACATAATGTGAAACCAAACTCAAGGTCAGCCCATAGAGAGTAATGATTTATGTAACAGCAGAATGCTACAACCCACCTTACTATCAGTGAAACAGAATTCAATTGGGTAAAAGTCTATCATGGATCAAGCATCCTTGGAAGACTGAAGCTGCTGCATATTGATAAGCTCTGGAGAAAATATTGATTCAATTGTTCTGTCCTATTTAATTAGCTTTGAGGGAAAAAAAAAACATTCTTGAATCCTAAAGGTATTCTGCACTATGTGGAGATCTGCGAGAATATTATCATTTGTTTGCTTTCATGACAGGTGCTTTCTACTGAGATGCTTCAGATAAAAATATTTGTAGACAATTTCAGAATAGAACTGTTTCATGGGCAGTCTGATTTTTTTCATTAATTGTTCACACATAAAATAAATACAAGTGCGGCAAAAGCTATGTGATGGGAAGGTGCCTAGATAGGGTTGAGATCAGCAACTTTTTGGGCCAAGTATTTTCTTAATAAGATTCCATGTGGCGGACAGAATGACTAACTGCCCCCAATGAGGTTCATGACAGTTCACAATGATTGAAAAGTGCTGAATGCCCGGAGACCTTTAGTTTGAGCCTGGTCTGTTTTTCATTGAGCTCCTCAGTGGTACTAATGATCCTTAAAGGACATGCTGCAGGTCACAACCAACAAGATTCTGATGAAATTTATGGTCACAAATTGTTAAATCTGTATCTCTCTCCACAGATTTTGCCTGACTTATTTGACAGTGACTTTCAGGTATTGGACAATCTCAATGCCTCCACAGGATCTCCTATCAGACTTTAAAAGTCATGGAAGCATCACATTGGAGCTTGTTTTTAAGTGTTATAATCCTAAAATTGCACAATTCTGTGGCAAGTAACTCACCTCCTGACTCCCCAAAGCTGTCCACAAGTCCTGACTGTGATGGTATTATGTTCCTTCTATTGGGTCGCTTGTTTAGCGAACACAATTGCATGCCTACCTACTGATAAGTAAGTTGGTAATAAAGATGACGTAGACGAAGGGGCCATTGTAAAATGAAGCACATGCTGTTTATTCACATAAGTAATGGAGCACCAACGCATGTGTGCTTCTCAAACCAAAACCCATCTTAAAACTACCGATTAACATTGTAGCCCATGCTACACAGCAATTGGGTAATACAATCACATGGTCAGTCTACTTAAATTCTCTTAAAGGTGTATTGCACCTCAGATTACCACATCCCTCCCCTTTTACTCAAAGGTACAAATTGCAATCTTTACAATATATCAACTATATCAACTATTTATATAAATATACTATTTACAAATTCAGTCTCTCTCGGGGCTTCTTCAAATGTGTCAAACTTCGTAGCTCTATGATTTTGGATGGTTTATTTGAGGCCTCCATCCCAAGAGTCATCTGTCCACTAGGCTCTCCAATAGGTACCTGTAAGTTTGCGTCTTCAACCCTCTCAGGCTCAATGGATCCGACAGGTACTTCCAAACCAAGGGGAGTTCCTTCCGCATGTGGTATAGACTCCAATGGAATGCTCGTTGCATCCTTTCTTGTGGATCTGTTTCCCTTTTCCTGAGGTGATCTACGTGTCTCCTAATTATCCTTCGACCGATGCGTGCTAGGAAAGAGATCCTGTCATTGCACTAACTTCATCTAATAGTAATTGGGGCCTATTTCCAAAGTTCTTTGCAAAGACTGTGTCTCCAACAGTGAAGTTTTTTCATGACTGTGGTAATTGTGCCATTTTTATGGGCCTCCTGACTTCTCTCTCCCTCCCCCCTAAATTTGGCCTTATGAGACTCAAACGTGTCTGGAGACCTCTCTTCATCAATAACTCTGCGGGGGCAATAATGGTGCTCGTGTGTGGCGTTGTCCTATAGTTGAATAGGAGGAAACATGATAATCTAGTTGCAATAGATCCTCCATCCAGTTTTATCATTCTGGATTTGAAGGTCTGGACTGCCCCCTTGGCCATACCATTAGATGCAGGGCGGTATGGCAAGGTCTTAACATGTGTTATGCTATTGGAATTTGTAAATATTTGGAATTCCCCACTGGTGAATGTCGTTCCATTATCTGACACTATCATTTCCGGTAACCCATTTATCACAAAACTCTGACACAATTTGTCTCCTGTGGCGGCAGATAAGGGTGACCTTACTTCATATACATCACCCATTTTGAGCATCTATGATCAGGAGGAACATTGTGCCCAAAAAAGGCCCCATGTGGTCAATGTGGAGGCGGACTTATGGCCTTCCAGGCCATTTCCAGGGATGTCATGGAGCCGAAGGGGGCAATTTCTGTACCTGTTGGCACCATGTGCAGCTGTTGACCTAGTTTTTGATTTCTGTATCCATCCCTGGCCACCATAAGTAGCTGTGCACCAACATTTTCATTCTAGAGATGCCAGGCTGAGCGCTATGCAATACAGTCAATAATGGCTTTCCTCCTCCCGGAGACACAATGTGTCACTCCCCACAGCAAGATGCCATCCTGGCAGATGAGCTCGTATCTCCTATTAAAATAGGGCTTCATTGCATCAGACTTTGGCTCGTTTGACCATCCCTGTAAGACTTGTTCCCTTATGTGAGACAAAACTGGGCTGCAGTCTGTCTACTCTCTTATTTGTTTGGCATGAACTGGTGACGAATCCAGGAAGTTAATAACAAGACAAGTTCTTGGGGAACTGGGAAGTACACGTTGCTGGCTTTTAGAGGTAATCAGATCAGTGTGTCGGCATTTGCAATCTGGCTACCCACCGTTGGATGCGTGCAGAGGCAATTGGGGGTATTGCCTTGTTTTCGCAGAACAAGCCATTAATGGCTTGTGTCGGCTTCAATGGTAAAGTGGCGACCATGGATGTATTGGAGGAACCTCTTAACACCAAATATAATGGATAAGCCTTCTTTATCTATGAGAATCATCGTTCTGCAATGCTAAGTGTTCTTGAGACGTAACCAATGGGCTGTTTGAAGCCATCCACCATCCGGTGGAAAAGTACTGCCCCTACTCTATAAGGGGATGCATCGCAGGTCAAAATTAATTGTTTCTTAGATTGAAATGTACCAACAGGGCCAACGAATATAGCAACTGCTTTACCGTCGTAAAAGCCTCTTGTTGTGGAGCTTCCCAGGGCCGCCTGTGGTTTTTCTTGAGCAACCCGTATAATAGGGCCAGTAATGATGACAAATTTGGGAGAAAACGGCCATAATAGTTAATCATTCCCAAGAAAGACTTGAGTTCTGTGGCATTTTTTGGGGCTGGCTCTTCACGAATAGCTCTCACCTTGTCTTCTGCTGGGTGAAGGTCCTGTGAGTCACTCCTATGGCCCAGGTAAACCACTTCTTTTGCTTGGAAGATACATTTTTCTCTTTTCAACGTAATCCTGCTTGTGGGAAATGCTTCAATACCTCTTCCAGGTTAGCCAGGTGTTCTTCATCAGTTGGTCCTGTTACTAGGACATCATCGAGATAAACCACAATGCAGGGCAAACCTTGAAGTAAATTTTCCATGGTCCATTGGAAAATGGCACATGTGGATGAGACTCCAAAGGATAACTGGATACATTGGTATAAAGCCCTAGGTGTGCTGATCGTCATAAAGTTCCAAGGGGCCTTTCCTAGTTCGACTTGCTGGTCAGCATGGCTCATGTCAAGCTTCGTATAAGCAGTTCCCCCTGCCAGTTTGGAGTACAATTCCTCAATTTTCCGTATAGGATGCCTGTCTAGTCTGGCCACTTTGTTAACGGTCAACTTGTAGTCTTCGCATAATCGCACATTCTGTTCAGGCTTTAGTACTGGAACTATGGGCGCTGCCCATTCAGAAAATTGTACAGGTTGTAAGACTCCCAACCTTTCTAGCCTGTCTAATTCAACATCAACTTTTTCTCGCAGTGCATAGGGGCCTGGCCTCGCATTCATGAATCTGGGGGTGGCCTCAGGATCCATGTGGATTTTAACTTGCAGCCCCTGAATCTTTCCAAGCTCGTCTCTGAAAATGTAGGTATATTTCTGTAATAATTCTTGCAGATCTTCCATTCTGAGTTGAAAAGTCTCGGTCCACTCCAACTTTATTTCCTTAAGCCAGTTCCGACCAAATAGAGTTGGACCCTCCCATGCTACCGCGATTAGGAGGGAGATTAACAGACTGATTTCCATACTGTACTGGAACCTTGCTATATGCCTCTTTCTCGTATGTCTTCACCAGTGGACGTCTTTAATTTAGCGTCTGAATTTTCCAGATTTAATGGGTGGTCTCCTCCATTCAGATATTTGAATGTATGTTCCCCTATAAGTGTCGTGGATGCCTCTGTTTCCCCCTCAATTCAGATGGGTTTCTCACTGACTTTCACTGTCACATAGATTGGCTCTGATTACCCATTTTTAAGTTGTATAGTGAGTAAAATATGACTCCGTTTCTTCTGGTTCCTCTATTATGTGGATTTCACGATTTCTACCTTTTTGCTTAAAGTTTTGTCTTAATCTGTCTTTACAATGTCACATAATATGTCCATTATGATGGCAGAAGAAATATTCAATTCTTTTAAATTGTTGTTCATTTGCAGGCTGCCTGGTTCCATTTCTGCCATTATTATTGTAGGTTTTCTCTGTTAAACCATTGCATTTTGCTGGTCTGTTAATAGTGGCTGTTTCGGGCCTTTCCACAGAGCCCTGTGCTTTCACACCATTTCTAATCGGTGCTTCCCTCCTGACGTGAAGGATGGCACCATTTTATGCTCCCTTGATTGCTTCTGATTTCCTGAATGCGCTTCTCCATTGCGAGCGCCAACTCCAGCGCCTTGCTGAAGTCTAAATTCGTTTCTGACAACAATCTTTTTTGAATGGAGTCTTCATTAATCTCACAGACAAGTCAGTCTCTTAACATGTCATCAATCAACGTCCCGAACTCACAGTGCTCTGTCAGTCTTTTTAAGGCTGCTGCATAGCAAACAACTGTCTCTCCAGGAGCGCGACACCTCAAATTAAATTTAAACACTGCGTTGTTACCGAGGATTTCAGCTGAAAGTGGCTTTTCACAAGATTTACCAATTCATTAAAGCTCCTGGAATCTGGGGTGTTGGGTGTTGTTATACTATGAATTAGGCCGTATGTTTTACTGCCACACGTCGATAAGAAGATCACTCACTTCTTCTCCCCCGATATGTCGTTGGCCAAAAAGAAGAACGCAGGGTGTTCAATATAATGTGACCAGTCATCGGTGGTCTGAACAAATGGTTCGATACGGCCAAATTGTGGCATACTGGAAGGAGATAACCCTGACAACTATGGTGAAGGTCACCTGCAAGGTACGGCTGTTTAATTCCTGCAGCTTTCCTTGGTGTCATCGAATGGTTGCATTTTGCCTTGTCGCCAATAGTTCCTTTGGTCGGGCCACTTATTCAGCGAACATGGTTGCACGTCTATCTACTGATAAGTGAGTAGTAATAAAGATGATGTAGACGAAGGGGCCATTGTAAAATGAAGCTCATGCTGTTTATTCACATAAGTAACGGAGCACCAAAGCACGTGTGCTTCTCAAACCAAAACCCATCCTAGAACTACCGATTAACATTGTAGCCCATGCTACACTGCAGTTGGGTAACAGGATCACGTGGTCAGTCTGCTTACATTCTCTTAAAGGTGTATTGCACCTCAGATTACCGTAGATGAAATACTCTCCATTTGCCTGTATGAGTGCAGCTCCAACAACACTCAAGAAGCTTGACACTACCCAGGACAAAGCAGCTCGCTTGATTGGCACCCCATCCACAAACATTCACTCCCTCCACCACCAACAACACAGTAGCAGCAGTGAGTACCATCTACAAGATGCACTGCAGGAATTTGCCAAGTCTCCTTCGACAGCACCTTCCAAACCCACAGCCTCTACCACTTGGAAGGACAAGGGCAGCAGTATTTGCAAGTTCCCCTCTAAGCTGCACCATCCTGACTTGGAACTACACGCAGTATTGTACGCCTCACGGGCAGGCATATGTCTGACCTGATCAGGCGTAAAATGGCACAAGATGATGTCAGGCGAGCATCCGGCATCATCCTGCATGTGCACAATCTTCAGGTTGGCAGGCGCGTGCGGATGTCAGAGCTGCTTGCCATCAATTAAGAGGCCACTTAAGGCCATTAAAAACCAAACTGAACCTGATTTTAATTTGCCCATGCGATTTCGCAGTCATCGCATGGACAAAATGGGCAATTGGGTAGCCCACATTTTGCAAAACCTCATCCAAGGGTGGGGTGAAAAGGGTCAGCAGCTTTGCCAGTGTGAGTAGTGAGGATGTGAGGAGATAATTTGCTTATTTGAACTTGACAGCTTCATCTCAATCCTGAGCTTCAGTCTTAGCATTTCTAGGCATTTCAGGAGTCATTGGTGTCTCCAAGGCCCCCAGAGGATTTTGACCATGTGGGCCCTTTCAGGTATCAGACAGCCTTCCCTTACCCTGATAATGGGGATTGTGGTCTCCACTGTAGGCACCTCCCCTGAAGAGGAAGAGAGGGGCAGAAGGGAGAGGAGGCCGGGTGTCCCAATGCAGCTTCCAGGGGAGGGACCTGTGGGAGGAGAGGCCCAGACACAAGGAGCACAGGGCCAACAGGTATTCCAAGGCGGAAGGAGCCGCAGCTACCTAAACAAGTCCGAGGTGCAATGCCAAAGGAGGTTCTGCCTCTCCAGGGAGACCATGACCTTCATTTGTTAGGTGATTGGGCCTGAGATTACTCCAAGGGTGTGGGTGGCGGAGAGGTGTCATAAGTCACCGTTTCAAGGGATAGCCCTTATCACCCAGCAGCCATCCATCCAGTCGGGCTGCAGCACTGAAGAGCCTCGGCACCTGGGAGTGTCTCAGGATGTAAGCATCATGGGAGCTGCCTGGGTGCCTTGCACAGAGCTGCAGAATCTGCATCCTGTGGTCACACACTATTTGCAAGTTCATGGAGTGGAAGCCCTTCCTGTTGACGAAGGCACCCAGCTGACCCATTGGCGTCTTGATGGCCACATGCATGCAGTCTATTGCACCCTGGCTCAAATTACATGCCGGCGTATCCTGCACCAAAAAACCCAAAAAGGTGAAGCATACCCAGGTCATTATGACAAAAACAAAATTTATCTCATTTTGACAATCCAAAAAAATTAACATAACCTTCTCTGCCCTTCACCCAGACCAGTAAACATAAAGAAAACATTACACAACAGAAAATCACCTGTGACCTGTCCCTCTTGTGCTCATGGTCCCTTAAACTTACGTTTGCGAGTGCTATGTCTAGGTGCTCCCCCCTTGCTGGCACCAGCATTGGAGACAGCCTGCTGACTCTGCTGTCTTGTTGGCCTTGGTGACCTTGGTGGTCGTCCTCTGGCCCGTTGAGCCTGTGCTGGCCCCGCCTGGGAGGGAGCGGCCAGTGCAATGGCTGATATTTCCCTAGTCGCCGCAGAGGGGCAGAGGGGTAGAGGAGCTGCTCCATCATCCAGATCACCCTGAGAGGAGCCCGCAGAGACAACAAGCAGCTCGTGCGCCAATGTGAGGTCGCTCTGGACCTTCCTGCTCACCACTGGACAGGCAGCTAGCTGGGATACTGGGTGCCTCATCCATCTTTCACACTGGCACTGACCACCTGAGGCCAGTGCCTGTGTGAGAGCTTGCAGGTCTGAACGCAACCCCAGGAACCACTGATTCTATTCCTTGAGCTGCCTCTCCATGAGAGTCGCCACTCTCTCAATGGACGAGGCAGTGTGCTCTGCCATGAAGGTCAACGGGGTGTTCCTGCTCTGCATGGACTCCTCCACAAAAGAGACCATGGCACACTTACCCTCATGGATCTCCGCCAGATCCTCGCTGGACATCCAACATCTGCTGCCTAATAGACGACTCCAGAGGCTCACTGTAGTAATTATAGTTTTGGAAAATGTAGGACTGTAGCTTTAAAAATAACACTGTGCTGTAAGATCACATGATCTGCGTAAACCAATGTGTTAACATTGTGGGGAACCTCTAGAAGAGAGTTCTTCTTCAGTTATAGAGTTAGGTGCACTTATGTAGCTCCTGCTGCTGTCTTGTAAATAAAGTTCAACGTTTCCACCAAGAAAAGTTACCTGGAAAATCAACTCTAAAACACCCATCATCTGCTTTCGACTCAGCATTGTCTTGGTTTCCAACAGTCCTCTGATGGCCAGCGCCCTGGGCACTCTCTGCCCCCGCCTGCTCCTCAAGCAGGAATGAAGTGCCCTCACTGCTGTGCACCCACACTCTAGCCAAGGATCTAACACCCACGGAGGTGCTGGCATCTGCGCTGGTGCCTGGTTCAGAGAGCGAGTGTGATGCAGGTATATGGGAAGCCAAAGGTCCTCTGGCGTCAGGGATGGATCTTCGGGGTCCTGCAATTGGGTGCCTGCTGGTGAATCTAAGGGAAGACAACAGCATGTCATTAGTTTAAGCCATCACTGTCACTGTGCATGCCAGGCACCCTGGTGAGACGATGGAGATCTGCATCATGGTGCCCTCAATTTTAATGATCAATGGGGAATCCAGTTTTGATGCTCCCATCAATGATGAGACTACACAACAGTGTTTGCACCATCTGAAACTCTGTGCACTACACTCTTACCTTCGTCTGACACCCCAGACTCTCCACGACCGGTTGACTCCATGGCTTCCTGCTTGAATCTGGATAGGATTAGGAGGTTTGGGGGACCTCCGCCTGTCTGTGACCTTTCAATATTATATGGGCCGTCTTCTCCTGAAAGGACAGAGGAGAATGGATTAGTCCACTCTCTACCTGCAGCACCATTGCAGCCTGGCCAACCCCACCTGAGGAACATCTTGCAGGGCACATCCGAGTCATAGCCCTCAAGCTGCAAGGCACTCAGTCCAAGGAACCCAGGCGCACCTTCTTAGCAAGCTCCGGCATCACTGACAATTTGCACTCAGACTCTAACACTCCTGAGCTCCACGTGGGGACGGCCAGACTGTTACACTTCAACACGCTGATCCATGCCAACGTAGTACTCACTCTTCATGAGCGCAGCAGGTCATTAAACTTTTACGACACTGCACCCGTGTGTGCCGCACAACATCTTGGATGCTGACCTGCGCTGCCACCTCCTCCTAAGCTCTTTTTATTAGATGTGGTGGCTTCCTTCTTCTATCTCTGGGGACAAGGGTGTCCCTCCTGGCAGCCACCTCCACCAGAAGGACCACGAGGCACTCATCCAAAAGCCAGGGGGTGGATGGGGGTCGAGTGCCCGCCCGACCTGCCCTCCCGCCTGGCGTCTTCAGCCGCACTTAAGGCCATAACTTCGGTGTTCACAATGCTGCAAATAAGTACTTCCCTGGCAGCCTCCGAGGAGCTGCCTGTGCTGTTTTTAAGCCGGCCACCATGTCACCATTGGACCCTACAGTCCCCTGCCTGCCCCTTCCCGACCATTGGGAGGATGCGTTTCACGTTGGGTGGGCCTTAATTGGCCGGCCAGCATGAAATCGCAGTCAGAGGCCGATCGCAGGTGATGGCCCATTTCCCAACTGGTCGTAGGCCCGCCGATTGCGCCCACCCGCCCGCCAAGTGAAAAATTCAGGCCTATATCGCTGTCCTTCTACTGTCGCTGGGTCAAAATCCTGGAGCTCTCTTCTTAACAGCACTATGGTTGTACTTACACCACAGAGACTGCAGCAGTTCAAGAAGGTAGCTCACCACCACCTTCTCAAAGGAAACTGGGGTTGTGCAAGAAATACTGGTCCAGCCAGTGACACCCACATCCTGTGAATGAATAAGAAAAAGGCACTGACACTGACCCAGGATTTTTAAGTGATCCAGTAATTTCAACTGCCCCAAATTGTTCAGGTCTCTTCCAATAACTGGCTCAACATCAACTCTGAGCCAGGGGTACCTACAGTCAGGGGGCATTTGTTCACCCATTCCCCTCACCTCCCTTCAAAACAGATATTTGATTTTGAAACCTCAAATGCTTTTAATCAGACATATTGCATATTGGTCTTTCACTTCACAAAATTATAAAATATCTCGAGGGTTAAAACGTGCAACCTCAGCACCTTCTCAAGTTCAGAGCTATAGTTTTCACAGAGGGACTGAATCAAAATGTCAGCCTCTAATCAGCTTATCTAAAAACAGTTCAGAATGATTATGATTATTCTTCATTAACTTGAGCTGCTTCAAAATTCTGTTGCCGAGTCCTCTTCACCCATCACACCCTGACCTGCATTTGTTCATGTTCTAGCAACATGTCGATTTAAAAAAATTATCATCCTTGAATCCCTCCAAGGCATCACCCCCTCCCTATCTCTGTACCCTTCCCTAGCCCTACAACCTTCTGAGATCTCTGCAATTCCTCCAATTCTGGCTTCTTGCACTTCCTCAATTTTCGGTGTTCCACCATTGCCACCCATGCCTTTGGCTACCTAGGCCTTAGGTTCTGGAGTATTCCTTCTCTGAATGTTTCCACCTCTCTATCTTTTTCTCTCTCCTCCTGTACGATGTTCCTTAAAACCTTGAGCAAGCCTTCCTACAATCACTTTCTTTAGCTTGGTCATAATTGTGTCTGTTTATGCTCTCCTGTGCAGTGTCTTGAAACGTTTTGTTACATTATAGACACTATATAAATGCAAATTGTTTCTCTTTTGTCATTTATCTTCTCTTCTGAAGGGAATATTCAGAAGAAATTATTATGTTCTCAAAGTCCAACATCAGCCCATGGGTACCCACTCCTGAGGAAGCAGTTAGCATGCCTGAAGGATTTTGGCTGGGTGAATGGCTACGTACTAATGGACCTGCAAGTGGGAGTGAGGGGAGATTTGGATGAAGGGCTTCATCCATCTGCAACACCTTGCAGCAAGTTTCGGATGATATGCAGATCATCCTGGAGAGAGAGTGACAACCCAGAGGCCTGGGAGGATATTAGTGGCTTCCAGAGTGGCTCTCCAGCAGATGCTTTGAAGCTGAGCCTTAACATATTTCTCTGAAAAGGCTTCCAAGGCTTGGTTGGGAATTTTGCCTACCTAGCCTGAGATGGATTCCTGGTATCAATTGTATTCTCTTAGGGGTTACGATAAATGACAAACAATTAGGGAAGATGGTAGATGCGATGCTGAAATTAGAAGAAGGATAGAGATAGCCAGAAGTAATTTTGTGAACATGAAGGATGTGTTAATAAGAAAACTCAAGCTTGTAACAAGGAAAAAACTCTGAAGATGCTACATTCGATCCAATTTCCTGCATGCCTCAGAAACCTGAACAATAAATGAAGATTTGTGGAAGAAATTAGAGACCTTTGAAATGTGAATGCTAAGACTTATGCTTAAAGTTTCATATATAGATCATAAGACAGATGAAGAAGTGCTAGAAGTTGCAGGAACAAAAAGGAACTCTAAAAAGTGACATCCAGAAAAGAAAATGTCAGTATTTTGGCCATTTGATCAGAATTGAAAAGCTGCAGAGATCTCTTCTAGAGGGCAAAGTGGATGGCAGCAGAAAGAAGGGTCGACCTAGACGTAGTTGGATGACAGATATCTCAGAGCGATTGCAGATGGGCTATAGTGGATGTGGGAGGATAGATGAGTGTCTATCTGGTCGGAGAAGCTACCACAGCAGCAGTAGTTATGAAGTTTAACAGCATATCAAGTGTTAGTTTCCAGAGTTGCTGCAAACTCTTTTGGCAATTGTCATTAGACAATGGGGGATTGGGAATGTTAATTGTGTTTTCTTGAGGGGTATCCTGAAACTGGGCCTATAGGCCAGCCACTTCATATCCACCTCACCAAAAAAGGGCAAAAAGATCACACCATTGACTTTTAGCTCTCATAACTGTCGCAACTGAATGGGGTGGACAGGTGTGGCCAGTGTTGTCTTATCTCTAAAACGTTAGAATTGGTAATAAAGGCCTAGAATTTGCTGGACGAGGGGGGGTGGGGTCAGCTCATGTAGGATTTGATAGTCAGATATTTTCCCTGGTCCCTTCAGCTAAAAGTTTTTGCCCTGTAACTTGCTGGAAGTGGAAGCTGAGAATGGCATGGCGAGGGCAATGGGGCATCTGGGACATTGCTGAATGACGGGACCAACAGTCTATCTCCTTAACCAATGAGATTTATGGATTGAAAAAGAAGTAGAGGGATGATGGAGAAGGAAGTAGGATGAATTTGAACCAAAGCATGTTCAGAAAGAGAAGTAAAGAGAGGGAGAAGGATTGGATTCAGAGGCCTGAATTTTACCTTTGGTGGGCGTGCGTGATCAGTGGGCCAGGAGTGCTGGGAAACGGACAACTGAATGTGATTGGCCCTCGACTGCAATTTCATGCTGGCTGGTTAATTAATGGCCAGCCAGTGTGAAGCATGCACTGAAAAGCTCAGCGCTGATGGGGTGGGGGCGGGAAGAGGGCAGGCGATTACATCACCATGGGCACGGGTGAGAGCTGCGAGAAAACTCCCTGAAGACAGACAGGGAGCTGCAAACATTCAAATGATGAAATAAAGGTTTAAAAAGTTGCAATAAAATGTCCATTCATCACAATCAAGCACCTGAAAATATACCTCCAGGGATATCTATTTTTATTTTATTTCATAACAGAGATTTCATCCCGCCCTTGGATGAGGTTTGATGAAAAATGTAAAGGCCACCTGGCCGATTAGCCCATCCGCCAACTGTAGAGTTGGACAAGCCACGAAAAATTGGAGGCAATTGCGCCGATAATGGGCTTAATTGCCTGCTTAATTGTTGGTGGGCGTGCTTCCGACTTTTGCAGATGCCTGCCGAGCGTCTGATGACGCGGGATGTTGGCCCGAGGTCATCTCGCACGATTTTATGCCTGATGCGGGACGTAAAATTCAGACCAGAGTTAAAAAAAAAGGGGCAGAAAGGAAAAGGAAGAAAAGCATTAAAAAAATTAAAATTTTAAATATCCCTGTGAACAATTTACTACCTGAAGGAATGAGATGCCACAGTTAAAATTGTTCCCTTCCTGGGTCTCTGAGGATGACTGACATTGCAGCAGCATACATCTCGTCACCAAAAAAGTTCTTTTGTTGTTACATGCCAGCTCTAACTTTCTGTGGTGAGGTTGATTGAAGATTAAAGTACAAATGCAGAAACTCCATGAAATTCATGGGTAGGTTGACAGCACGATGCGGTTCCTGATGACGAAGCAGAACTAATTGCCCAGCAGCTTGTGGCAATTCACAATTCACGGGGTATTCTCTTCCTCGCCCCAGATTGCTGGATGATTTATACATTAGTAACTGTGGGTGCCTTAAGCTCATCATTATTTTGACAACAAATTCTGGGGTAAGTAATAATGGTCAAAATGGTATATTGTTTGTAGATAACGCATTGGTGGAGTGACAGGACTCAGCAATGTGCAATCAGAAGTTTGGATTCCACCTTGGAGCATGCAGGTTCACCTAAAGTAGCCTGTCTTGGACATCTGAGCATTCCTAGACTGGAGCATCTGTTGAATCCCATCAAAAGTGTCCAGCCACTTTGCCCTTACTAACTGCAAGAGAGAGATACCGCTCACATCAGAACCAATTGGTCATAGGGAACGTAATTAAGAGCCATCAAAAGTACCTATGGTCTCATTTGTCAACAATCCCCTGGGCCAGCTGAGTGGCAGTGGTTTCAAAATAAAACAAAGGCCTTCAATTATTGTATCAATGCTGGGATCTGTCTCCAAGGTGCTTTTCTTTTTTAAGTTGGTAACTCGTGTTATAGCTTCTGCTATAACATTCCTACTCTTTTCAGACTTGATCAGTGTCTGATTATACAACCCCTCAGCAGTCTCCATACTTTCAAAACGATTGATATAATGCATTAAACATATGAAATGATTATAGCCTGAGGTATTTTACATGCCTGTGGAGAAGAACAGTGGTCAGTCACATTTTTTTTAAAATCAATACTGTTACTTTGCAAGAAGTTTGTACTTCAAAAAAAAGTTAACACAATTCGATTATTAGTCCATTCTGAGGCACAGCTGCCTCTCGCAATTGGCCTTTACCTTGTTCATCTCTGTGACAACAGTCAGTGCACTTTGAGAATAATTAATTCAATACACAGCTCTCTGCGATGTCCTGTGGACATGTTACGGTGCTGCAGAAGTGTAACCTCTTCCTTTGATGAACTGGTATGACTGCAGGATACAGATGCATAGAACTAGCACGACTATGCTTTTGAGGGTTTTAAAGGTCAGCAAGTCCCCTAACATTTTAGCTGCTCTTTATAAATGGAGTTACTAAACAAACAGGCAGTCTACCATTGAATCGTAGAATACAGCATAGCAGGAGGTCATTGGGCACATCATGCCTCTTTGGAAGTGCTATCCAATTAGTCCTGCTCACTTGCTTATTATACTTTCCCCTTGCTGTGAGTTTTGTCTTTAACAGTCAACCTTTTAATGGAATGCTCCAAGTTGCAGGTACTTGAAAGTAAATCACTCACCTAACAGCCCACTTTTAAGATTATGATCTCTCATGGAATGAAAGCATTAAAATCAAATGTAAACTAAAATCTACTGCTAAGTTAGGAGCATAGGAACATAGGACTTAGGAGCAGGGGTAGGCCATACGGCCCTTAGAGCCTGCTCCACCATTCAAATAAGATCATGGCTGATCTGGTTGGTCTCAATTCCATTTTCCTGTCTGCCCTATAACCCTTGACTCCCTTGTCCATCGTAACACTACCTTGAATAAATTCAACGACCCTGCCTGCATTGCTCCCTGGGGAAGAGAATTCTATATACTGATAACCCTCTGAGGGAATAAAATTCTGCCCATCTCAGTCTCAAAAGGGCAACCTCTTATTCTTAAACTGTGTCCCCTAGTTCCAGTCTCCCACACAAGTGGAAACACCCTCGTGGTATCTACCCTATCAAGCCCCCTGAGGATCTTCTGTGTTTCAATAAGATTACCTCTCATTCTTCTAAACTCCAATACATATAGGCCCAATCTGTTGAACCTTCCTTCATAATATAAGCCCCTCATTCCAGGAAGGAATCTAGTGAGCAATTCAACAGTAATGTCAATTCTCTTAGAATTATTAAGATGTTGAAACCATTTTGGGCCAGGATTTTCCATGACAGGCTATTCAAATCCCCTTTGACTTTGGCAGGACTGGAATATCTTGCCGGTGGGAGGGGTTGGAAAATCCCACACTTGGGGCGGAATCTTTGGCTCGGTGTGCGGGGGTAGGGCCTGCTCGCCGAGGCATAAAATGACGCACAGTGATGTCGGGTGTGCGTCCCGACGTCAACACGTGTCATTCAGATTTTAAGTTCGGTGGGCGCGCAGCCAAGTTGGCTGTGTGCCTGCCAAACTGTCAAAGGCCTATTAAGGCCATTTAAATATCAATTAAACCAATAGACTGAGCTGCCTGCCCAACCTTAAGGTCCCATGGTTACCATTTTCATGCACAACATTTTTTCAATGCTTGAATGTTTAGCTAGTCTGGCCTGAAACAAAAATGCCATCTAAACCAAGGTCTTTTTTTGATTCTCAAAACTGAGAATCTGAAAGTGACAGAGCTCAAAATATGGAATGTCCAAATTTTAAAGGTAATTTAAAAGAAAAGAAAAAAAACAGCTTTCCTTCATTCCTGGTTCTCCCATAGAAAATGCAAAAGTGAAGTTGAAGGGACTTATACCAACCCATGTGATGTGCTTCTGAAGATATCTGACTGCTTTGGAAAAGAATGCATGCACTTGCAGTGCATTCCCTGGTGCTGCAGCAAGAGTAAAGCTGAAAGCAGCTTGCCTGATTTATTGTAAAGTTCCCTGGGAACAGTAAAGGAATATGTCATTCTTTTTCATTTTAGTTAAATTCTACAGACAAGGCACGCAGAAGATATCCCAATAGGAAAACCACAGGGAAGCCTGCATCTTTGAGAATGATCAGGCAGGAATCATATTATAAAAACAAAAAAACTGCGGATGCTGGAAATCCAAAACAAAAACAGAATTACCTGGAAAAACTCAGCAGGTCTGGCAGCATCGGCGGAGAAGAAAAGAGTTGACGTTTCGAGTCCTCATGACCCTTCGACAGAACTTGCGTTCGAGTCCAAGAAACAGTTGAAATATAAGCTGGTTTAAGGTGTGTGTGTGGGGGGCGGAGAGATAGAGAGACAAAGAGGTGGAGGGGGGGGGGTGTGGTTGTAGGGACAAACAAGCAGTGATAGAAGCAGATCATCAAAAGATGTCAACGACAATAGTACAACAGAACACATAGGTGTTAAAATTAAAGTTGGTGATATTATCTAAACGAATGTGCTAATTAAGAATGGATGATAGGGCACTCAAGGTATAGCTCTAGTGGGGTTTTTTTTATATATAATGGAAATAGGTGGGAAAAGGAAAATCTTTATAATTTATTGGAAAAAAAAAGGGAAGGGGGAAACAGAAAGGGGGTGGGGATGGGGGAGGGAGCTTACGACCTAAAGTTGTTGAATTCAATATTCAGTCCGGAAGGCTGTAAAGTCCCTAGTCGGAAGATGAGGTGTTGTTCCTCCAGTTTGCGTTGGGCTTCACTGGAACAATGCAGCAAGCCAAGGACAGACATGTGGGCAAGAGAGCAGGGTGGAGTGTTGAAATGGCAAGCGACAGGGAGGTTTGGGTCATTGTTGCGGACAGACCGCAGGTGTTCTGCAAAGCGGTCGCCCAGTTTACGTTTGGTCTCTCCAATATAGAGGAGACCACATTGGGAGCAACGAATGCAGTAGACTAAGTTGGGGGAAATGCAAGTGAAATGCTGCTTCACTTGAAAGGAGTGTTTGGGTCCTTGGACGGTGAGGAGAGAGGAAGTGAAGGGGCAGGTGTTGCATCTTTTGCGTGGGCATGGGGTGGTGCCATAGGAGGGGGTTGAGGAGTAGGGGGTGATGGAGGAGTGGACCAGGGTGTCCCGGAGGGAGCGATCCCTACGGAATGCCGATAAGGGGGGTGAAGGGAGGTTGTGTTTGGTGGTGGCATCATGCTGGAGTTGGCGGAAATGGCGGAGGATGATCCTTTGAATGCGGAGGCTGGTGGGGTGATAAGTGAGGACAAGGGGGACCCTATCATGTTTCTGGGAGGGAGGAGAAGGCGTGAGGGCGGTTGCGCGGGAGATGGGCCGGACACGGTTGAGGGCCCTGTCAACGACCGTGGGTGGAAAACCTCGGTTAGGGAAGGAGGACATGTCAGAGGAACTGTTTTTGAAGGTAGCATCATCTGAACAGATGCGACGGAGGCGAAGGAACTGAGGGAATGGGATGGAGTCCTTACAGGAAGCGGGGTGTGAGGAGCTGTAGTCGAGGTAGCTGTGGGAGTCGGTGGGTTTGTAATGGATATTGGTGGACAGTCTATCACCAGAGATTGAGACAGAGAGGTCAAGGAAGGGAAGGGAAGTGTCAGAGATGGACCACGTGAAAATGATGGAGGGGTGGAGATTGGAAGCAAAATTAATAAATTTTTCCAAGTCCTGACGAGAGCATGAAGCGGCACCGAAGTAATCATCGATGTACCGGAGAAAGAGTTGTGGAAGGGGGCCGGAGTAGGACTGCAACAAGGAATGTTCCACATACCCCATAAAGAGACAGGCATAGCTGGGGCCCATGCGGGTACCCATAGCCACACCTTCAACAATTTCCAGTTCCCTGGCCCCAACCGCTTACTCTTCACCATGGACGTCCAATCCCTCTACACCTCCATCCCCCACCAGGATGGTCTGAGGGCCCTTAGCTTCTTCCTCGAACAGAGGCCCGAACAATCCCCATCCACCACTACTCTCCTCCGTCTGGCTGAACTTGTTCTCACACTGAACAATTTCTCCTTCAACTCCTCTCACTTCCTCCAAATAAAAGGTGTGGCTATGGGTACCCGCATGGGCCCCAGCTATGCCTGTCTCTTTATGGGGTATGTGGAACATTCCTTGTTGCAGTCCTACTCCGGCCCCCTTCCACAACTCTTTCTCCGGTACATCGATGATTACTTCGGTGCCGCTTCATGCTCTCGTCAGGACTTGGAAAAATTTATTAATTTTGCTTCCAATCTCCACCCCTCCATCATTTTCACGTGGTCCATCTCTGACACTTCCCTTCCCTTCCTTGACCTCTCTGTCTCAATCTCTGGTGATAGACTGTCCACCAATATCCATTACAAACCCACCGACTCCCACAGCTACCTCGACTACAGCTCCTCACACCCCGCTTCCTGTAAGGACTCCATCCCATTCTCTCAGTTCCTTCGCCTCCGTCGCATCTGTTCCGATGATGCTACATTCAAAAACAGTTCCTCTGACATGTCTCCCTTCTTCCTTAACCGAGGTTTTCCACCCACGGTCGTTGACAGGGCCCTCAACCGTGTCCGGCCCATCTCCCGCGCATCCGCCCTCACGCCTTCTCCTCCCTCCCAGAAACATGATAGGGTCCCCCTTGTCCTCACTTATCACCCCACCAGCCTCCGCATTCAAAGGATCATCCTCCGCCATTTCCGCCAACTCCAGCATGATGCCACCACCAAACACATCTTCCCTTCACCCCACTTATCGGCATTCCGTAGGGATCGCTCCCTCTGGGACACCCTGGTCCACTCCTCCATCACCCCCTACTCCTCAACCCCCTCCTATGGCACCACCCCATGCCCACGCAAAAGATGCAACACCTGCCCCTTCACTTCCTCTCTCCTCACCGTCCAAGGACCCAAACACTCCTTTCAAGTGAAGCAGCATTTCACTTGCATTTCCCCCAACTTAGTCTATTGCATTCGTTGCTCCCAATGTGGTCTTTTCTACATTGGAGAGACCAAACGTAAACTGGGCGACCGCTTTGCAGAACACCTGCGGTCTGTCCGCAACAATGACCCAAACCTCCCTGTCGCTTGCCATTTCAACACTCCACCCTGCTCTCTTGCCCACATGTCTGTCCTTGGCTTGCTGCATTGTTCCAGTGAAGCCCAACGCAAACTGGAGGAACAACACCTCATCTTCCGACTAGGGACTTTACAGCCTTCTGGACTGAATATTGAATTCAACAACTTTAGGTCGTAAGCTCCCTCCCCCATCCCCACCCCCTTTCTGTTTCCCCCTTCCCTTTTTTTTTCCAATAAATTATAAAGATTTTCCTTTTCCCACCTATTTCCATTATATAAAAAAAAAACCCCACTTGAGCTATACCTTGAGTGCCCTACCATCCATTCTTAATTAGCACATTCATTTAGATAATATCACCAACTTTAATTTTAACACCTATGTGTTCTATTGTGCTATTGTCGTTGACATCTTTTGATGATCTGCTTCTATCACTGCTTGTTTGTCCCTACAACCACACCCCCCCCCTCCACCTCTTTGTCTCTCTATCTCTCCGCCCCCCACACACACACACCTTAAACCAGCTTATATTTCAACTCTTTCTTGGACTCGAACGCAAGTTCTGTCGAAGGGTCATGAGGACTCGAAACGTCAACTCTTTTCTTCTCCGCCGATGCTGCCAGACCTGCTGAGTTTTTCCAGGTAATTCTGTTTTTGTTTAGGAATCATATTATGTTCAGTTGTTTTTTTTTCAGTTCTCTTTCTCTTCCAGGTAATATCAATCATAATATAACAACTCATTCTGTAAAAACTTAATGCAACAATGGCTGGCCTATAAATCATGGAAAACTTCTGCACAGGTCATGATTGCCACTTTCACTACTATCCAACCCATCCAACGGCAAGTGGAAAGGATTCATTCTCCAGTATTAAGACTGAACTCTGAGCAAACCACATTATGTTGCAGCAAACAAAGAGCTTGAATTTTTATTCTTCCAACAAAATGCTTTGTGCAAACAGCGAATTACTTTGAAGTGCTCGCTATTGCTATGGTGATAAATATAGCAGCCGCATGGTGCACAGCGAGATCCAACAAACGCCAACAGAGTGACTAAGCAGCTATCTTGTTTCTTGTGGTGTTGGTTCAGAGAAGAGCGTCAACCAGCCTGTTCTTAGTTCTAAGAAAAACAGAAAATGTTGGAAATACTCTAACCTTTTTTTCTGTTAACTCTGCTTCTCTTTCCTGTTACAGTCCCAGCTGACGTTATACTGGACAAATCAAATCCCAGAATGAAACCTGGCTTGATAGATCCTAACTTTTCTTTTTTTTTAGAAACTGTGGAGGAAAGTTACTGAACAAATTCACAGGAGTCTGCTAATGAACTTTTAACACAAAGATTAAGATATTTATTAAAACAAGAAAAATTAACTATATTACACCAGACAAAAAGGTTGGAAAGATCTCAATACAAATACACAAAAACGCTTCAAATGCACACTATTCCTTTACCCAGCAATATACTTACAGACACATAAGCTAGTGAAGAGTTGCCACTAGCTTGACACAAAGGCCTCTCGCTTGGGACTGGCACAATTGCAAATGGTTTTCTTCTGGTGAATTCCTGGGCATTAACTTGATGCTTCCCACCCAACTAATATCTCTTCCCGAGCCACCCAAAACCCGCACTCTAAGCTCATTGTTGCCTCAATATCAGGGCAAATAAATGAGTTCTCTAACTCAGTCTTCCAGTGGCACCTCTGCTAAACTGATCACTTTACTGAGTGCCATATGTTGATTATCCAGTTAATCATTGTCCCATTAGCCTTACAGTTTTCCTTCTCATGACAGCTTACAAAATCCCTGTCTTCTCTCTCTGATACACACAGGGAACACCTCCTCTCCACTCCTGTTCTTCTGTGTCTGTATCACTGGATCACTGTCACTAGGCAACAGTAGAGCTTTCCTATTTCCCACCCCATTTTTTTTTACTGAACTTTCAACCTCTTTTAACCCATCTCTTTAGCTTCAGGGCTAGAATTTTTACCTCGTTGGGTGGGCTTGACGGGGGTGGGCGGGAGGAGTCGGGAAGCCACTTGCCACCCGTGATTGGGGTTGGACCGCAATTTCACGCTGCCAGGCCAATTAAGGCTGGCCTCGCGTGAAACGCAGCACGCTGCTTGGGGGGGTGGGGGGGGGGGGAGCGGGGGCGAAGGAGGGTGAGCGTACCTAAAAACGAGGTGTCAGCCTGGTGAATCTATAAAACAGGACTACTTGCGTGCCAAACAGCATAAGCAGCAAGTGATAGACAGGGCTAAGTGATCCCATAACCAACAGATCAGATCTAAGCTCTGCAGAGCTGCCTCAGGGAGATGAAGATATAAAAAAAAAATAAAGAATTTTTAAGATGTTAAAAAACATGTCCCCTCATGTGACTCTGTCACATGAGCAGGGACATGTTAGAAATTAGTATGAAAGTTGTTTATTATTTTTTTGAATGACGGATTGAAACCTCATCCCACCCGTGGATGAGGTTTCGCAAAAAGTGCAAAGGCTGCTTGGCCTTTTCGCCTGCCTGCCAACTGTAAGGTTGGATGGGCAGCTAAAAGTTTAATTCAATTATATTGATAATGGCCTTAATAGGCCTGTTAATTGTTGGCGGGTGCGCTAACGACTCCCGCGCGTGCCCGCTGACTGAAATATCACGAGTGCGTGATGATGTTGGGACACTCACCCGTGTCATCGCGTGTCATTTTACACTTGTCCAGGTTGGGTGCACGCCCACCCAACGAGCTAAAAATTTTGGCCCAGGGGTTGTAAAACATCATTAAAAATGTACATATATAAACCAACCTGAAAGACCTGGCCTTTCAGTTAGGAGTCTATCCTGACTTGCTGAATGTTTCCAGCATTTTGTTCTTTGTCAAATTGCAGTAGAGAATCTTTAAAGTATCGGGAAGAGTGGCCACCAAACAGTTGTTACGGAGACAAAGTCCTGACTTCACATTGAGGATACCCTCCATCATGTTGTGTGCTAAATGGGATAGATTTTGAACAGATCTAGCAGCTCAAGACTGGCCATCCATGAGGTGCTGTGGGCCATCAGCAGCAGCAGAATTGTACTGTAACCTCATGGGCGAGCATTTCTCCCACTCTACCATTACCATTAAGCCAGGGGATCAACCCTGGTTCAATGAAGGGTGCAGGAGGTCATGCCAGGAGCAGCACCAGGCATACCTAAAAACGAGGTGTCAGCCTGGTGAATCTATAAAACAGGACTACTTGCGTGCCAAACAGTATAAGCAGCAAGTGATAGACAGGACTAAGTGATCCCATAACCAACAGATCAGATCTAAGCTCTGCAGTCCTGCCACATCCAGTCGTGAATGGTGGTGGACAATTAAACAAGTCACTGGAGGAAGGGGCTCCACAAATATCCTCATCCTCAATAATGGGGGAGTCCAGCACATCAGTGCAAAAGATAAGGTTGAAGCATTTACTACAATCTTCAGCCAGAAGTGCCGAGTGGATGATCCATCTCACCCTCCTCCTGGGGTCCCCAGCATCACAGATGCCAGTCTTTCACCAATTCCATTCACTCCACGTGATGTCAAGAACCGGCTGAAGGCACTGGACACTGCAAAGGCTGTGGGGCCCGACAATATTCCATCAATAGTACTGAAGACTTGTGCTCCAGAACTTGCTGCACCCCTAGCCAAACTGTTCCAGTACAGCTACAACACTGGCATCTACCCAGCTAAGTGGAAATTTGCCCAGGTATGTCCTGTACACAAAAAGCAGGACAACTCCGACCCAGCCAATTACTGCCCCATCAGTCTATTCTTGATCATCAGTAAAGTGATGGAAAGGGTCATCAACCGTGCTATCAAGCGGCACTTGCTTAGCAATAATCTGCTCACTGATGCCCAGTTTGGGTTCTACCAGGGCCACTCAGCTCCTGACTCATTACAGCCTTGGTTCAAACAAGGACAAAAGAGCTGAACTCCCGAGGTGAGGTGAAAATGACTGCCCTTGACATCAAAGCCACATTTGACCAAGTGTCATTAAGGAGCCCTAGCAAAACTGGAGTCAATGGGAATCGGGGGAAACCTCTCCACTGGTTGGAGTCATACGTAGCACAAAGGAAGATGGTTGTGGTTGTTGGAGGTCAATCATCTCAGCTCCAGGACATCACTGCAGGAGTTCCTCAGGGTAGTGTCCTCAGCCCAACCACCTTCGGCTGCTTCATCAATGACCTTCGTTCCATCATAAGGTCAGAAGTGAGGATGTACGCTGATGATTGCACAATGTTCAGCACCATTTGCGGCTCCTCAGATACTGAAGCAATCCATATCCAAATGCAGCAAGACCTGGACAATATCCAGGCTTGAGCTGACAAGTGGCAGGTAACATTCACGCCACACAAGTGCCAGGCATTGACCATCTTCAACAGGAGAGAATATAACCATCGCCCATTGATGTTCAATGGCATTACCATTGCTGAATTCCCACACTATCAACATTCTGGGGGTTTCCATTGACCAGAAACTGAACTGGACGAGCCATATAAATACTGTGGCTACAAGAGCAGGTTAGAGGCTGGGAATCCTGCAACAAGTAACTCACCTCCTGACTCCCCAAATCCTGTCCACCATCTACAGGACATAAGTCAGGAGTGTGATGGAATACTCCCCAGTTGCCTGGATGAATGCGGCTCTCTAAACACTCAAGAAGCTTGACACCGTCCAGGACAAAGCAGCCTGCTTGATTAGCACCACATCCAAAAACATTCACTCCCTCCACCACCGACGCACAGTAGCAGCAGTGTGTACCATCTACAAGATGCACTGCAGAAATTCATCAAGGCTCCTTAGACAGCACTTTCCAAACCCATGACAACCACCATCTAGAAGGACAAGGACAGTAGATAGGTAGGAATACCAGCACCTGGAAGTTCTCCTCCAAGTCACTTATCATCCGACTTGAAAATACATTGCTGTTCCTTCACTGTCGCTGGGTCAAAATCCTGGAGCTCCTTTCCTAACAGCACTGTGGGTGTACCTACACTCCACTGACTGCAGCGGTTCAAGAAGGCAGCTCACCACCACCTTCTCAAGGGCAATTGGATGGGCAATAAATGCTGGCCAACCAGCGAAGACCACATCCTGTAAATGAATAAAAAAAAACAAAAAAGTCTACTGAGGAGGTTAAAGGCTGCCACAGTTTAAAGCGTCATCTGAAGAACTCTAGATATCTGAACTATATGAATGTTTACTAGCTTGTGGGGCTTACTTTGAAATGTATTAGAATTTCTATGGTGCAGAGTTATGGGAATAGGACAGAGCAGGAAAAATTGTAACTTCTGACCCTCCCCTGCCTCCAAATCTGCCTGCATCTGAAATCCTGGGATAGAAGTCCTCTAAATGCTTTATATGGGTTACTGGACCATTTGTACTTAACTGAGGTGTATGCCCAAGAGTGGAAGGGTTGAGGGGAGGTGCAGGGGGGAGCAGAGGTGCGGGGGAGCACCAGGCTAAGAGGAATTGGGGAAGGGGAGGGGGATTGGGGGTAGGGGTAGGTGGGGTGGGGTGAACAGGAGGAAAAGACCAGGAAGGGGAGGGGGAGGTGAGGGTAGAGCAGAATGGGGAGGTGGAGGGTCGAGCAGGAGAGAGAGATGGGGAGGGGTGGAGATCAGAGGAGAAAGGGGAGGAAGTGGTGGAAGGTGGAGCAGGGGGAGAAGTAGGGAAGAGGAGGGAGTGGCAGAAGGGAAGCAGGAGGAGAGATGGGGAGGGAAATAGAGGAGGGATAGGTGGAGTGGGGATAGGGGGATGGGAAGAGAAAAAACGTTACTGCTAATAATGACAATGCAATCGATCACTCTGTATTAATATCTTTGAGAGCAGCATTTTTAAAGTAGTACCCTCCCTCTGAAAATAATAGCCTGCAAAAGGGCAGAAACTTGCTGGGTATGGGGGCGTTGGGGAGGGGCGGCAGGGGCTATGATGCAAATTTCACCTCTCACTGTCAACCGCTCTGTCAGGGCTGGGGGTGACATTGCCGTCATTGGCCTCAGGAATTTTGGGGCGCACACACATGGCTGTTACATATGAGGATTTACAATGTTATTGAGACTACAAACAATATTCAGCCAATACTGAGCTGCAATAGACTGAAATTATTGCTCATTGTATTTGATTTATTCTGCCTTCGTCAGTTGATTAACATTAATCGACCTGTCTAGTGTTGGTGCAGGAGGGAGAGTCGGAACTGCTAGGAATAATGCTTCAGATGTGGACCCCTTCCAATGCATAAGAGGTCATCAACTGTGAATCGAAGGGAGGCAGTCTACTTGAGAACATCAAAGTCTGACAATGTCTCCTAATATCATTTTACATTAACTCACTGGATTGAGAATGCTAACCACTCTGTGCTGAAGATGTTCTGAGGCACCCTAGTGAAAAGGGGAAGCAGAAAAGTACATATTCAAAAAAGATAAACACCCAGTTGCTATAGGCTTTACTATCAGCATTTCTCAACTGGATATTCATAGGGGTCCAAGTTTGCACCTGATCCTTCCTGGTTACAGCCACAGAGACATCAGCCTGACATTAATACCAGTCTGTTTACAAAGCTCTTGCTGCTTTTCCTTTCTATAATTTAGTAGTTCTGCTATTACTGTTTGTTCTATTTGAAAGTTGTTCCACCTCTGAAACTATTACACTTTGATGTTGTTTCTATGTCTGCCAGATGCTAAATAATGAACTGTGTTTTTGATAAATTCGAGAGCCATATGCAATCAGGATCTTTCCTGACTCTTCTTACATTCAAAGCTACAATTGCGTAGATGTTTGCACTGATTAGCATGTAGATTAGTACGGCAGGCAGCTCAATTTAGCTTCAAACCTTTACTATTTTAAAACCTGGTTCCAACCAGCATTCAGCCTGATACAATGGGCAGAATTTTACAAGGGGTGGATTGGCAAGCGGACGGTGGGCAAAAAATTGGCCGTGATGCCATGGCAACTTTCACGGTGCCTACCCATCCAACCCCATCTCCACTGCAATTTTATGCATGGTGGGGAAGGCGTCAGTTGGCCCACCTACTTCTGGACCAACTGAGGCCCTTAAGTGGCAAACTAATGATCACTTAAAGGCCCCTTCCTGCCCTGCCACAATTTATCCCATGGGGATGGAGGCCGCGGTCAAGTTTGAAGCTCGCCAGTTTGAAGCTCGCCAGGTCTCGCTCCTCAAGCTTTTTGGCCATTTCATCAGGCTGTTGGCATGAAAGGAGGAGGGAGTTCCACCTTTACGGGCCCCCAGGCCCACTGGACCCTCCACTAAGGTTAGGCCCTTCCCCGGGTTTCCCCTTCCTCCTTGGCCCATCCACCCTGGCCCCCAAACACCCCTGGCCCCCTTGCCAGAGCCTCCAAGCCTGGCCTGTCAGAAATCCCCTCAACGTTCTGCCCCAGTCTAAGCAGTTCATCGACAGAAACAATGTATCTACATTACTATTCCAGACCAAAATAATTAACATCATCTATTGCACCAACCTTGCTGACTGCAAACTAAGGAACGATATTTCACCTTTCACCTGAACACTCTTAACTCCCTTACTTCAGACCAGAGCCCAAATTATCTTGCCAGATTTTTCCATTCGCATTCAATTGTGTCCTTTTTAATTCAGTCGCTTGGGCCCCTGGACTCTGGAAATCCCTCGCTAAACTGCTCAACCTCTCTCTTCTCCTTTAAGACATTCTTTGAAACCTACTTTTCTGATCAGGGATTTCACCACCTTTCATAACGTCTCCTTACGTGGCTTGGCATCAAACTTTGTTTGATAATGCTTCTGCAATGAGCCATAGGGTGTTTTACAATGTTAATGGTGCTATATAAATGCAAGTTATTGCTGTCGCTGTTGCTACTTTTTGTGACATTTTTCCATCTGCCCTCTCAGGTTGGACTTAAAATGAGCAAGGGTCCTCCCCTGTGTCTTGACCAATATTTATCTCTCAACCAACATCCATAAAGAAGATTATCTGTTCATTAACACCTTGCTGTTTGTGTGATCTTGCTTTGCATAAAATTGGCTGCCATGTTTCCTACATTACAACAATGAGAGCACGTCATTGGCTGTAAAGTGCTTCGGGGCTCCTTGAGGTCATGTATGGTGCTATATAAATGCAAGTCTTTATTTTCTTTCATTCACTGTGGGTATTCTTGCCAGTTGTGTGACTTTGGAACTTTCTGCCTCAGAAGGTGGTGGAGGCGGGGGTCACTGAATATCTTTAAGGTGGAGGTAGATAGATTCTTGTTAGGCAAGCGAATCAAAGGTTATCAGGGGTGGATGGGAATATGGAATTTGAAACACAAGCAGATCAGCCGTGATCCTATTGAATGGCGGAGCAGGCTCGAGGGGCTGAATGGCCTACTTCTGCTCCATTTCGTATGTTCGTATGTTATGCCTGCACTTACACATGTCCATTCGTGACATCTTGTTGCAGGGGGTGGGAATTTTAAAGTGGACGAGTGCTTGGGGTTGGGTCTGGGTGGGGGATTAAATTTGGCAAAAATGCTGGAAGTGGTTTCCAGCCCACCGCATTCTGACTTTCATTGGGTGCTTTAGGTGCATGCACGCAACACCCTTAGGAGGGGCAGCTCAGTAACTGACAAATGCTGATTATTGAATTGGAACGATATCAATATAGGTTCCCCACTTTAATTTTGGGTGCATGGGCTTCTTTTAACACACCAATGAAAGCAAGGTGAAAAGATTTGAGGGGCCTGAAGATATAAGAGGGAAATGTGTAACTAGGCACTGGATACTCCCAGCTGCTCTCTTGCCTTCCTGGAGGAAAGCTGAACTTATGCTGAGAGGTTGCTTCACATACTTTGGAGAATTGGAGGGTCTGATCTGAACTTTGGAGCTCGGACCCGTCAGGTCAGCAGGAGTGTTGCTTGAGTCGTGTTAGATTAGACTTCAGATGAGGATCATAATGAACAGTACCAGCAGCCTGCTGCTCAGAGACCTACAACTCCACAGGAGATAGGGGATCAGCAGTGAGGTACAGTTTACACAGGAGGCAATACACCCAGCACACTGGGGCTACAGGCAGAGGGTAAGCTTCCCCGATGTGCTGGAACATCAGAGTCTCCTTGAGACTCAGGGCAGAATCATCCCAGATTAGCATATTTTACCCGTCGGCCATATTGGTGGATTTTCACGCTATATCGTCTCAATCCCATCTCATTAATCATATATTCCCGGAAAAACACCATTTCGATAGCGGGCAGGGTCTGATTTGCCTGCCAAGCTGTCACCTCGCTGCTTCATCACTCTGAGTGCCATATCTGAAATGCAGCCACTTGCATACCTCTCAGTGCCTACAGCCCAGGACTGCTGCACAGAAGACATGGCCCTGAAAGGCAAGAAGACTGCAGCCCTCTAGTAGAGTGACTCATCCTTGGAATGCCTTTCGGACGCTATGAAGGCCCACTTTGATGCCCTCTACCCTCCACTCTGGCCGCAGGATGGGCAGCAAAATCACCAATCCAGCTTGGGAGTGGGTGGCAGCAATGGTCAGTGCCAACACTCTGCAAAAGAGGACAGCCACCCAGTGCTGCAAGAGGATGAATGATCTCCTCCATTTCACCATGGTAAGTCACTCTTCTCATCACTCTCAACTTACACACTCACAGCCCATCACACATCCACTGTTCCATCACTCACTGCCAGTTCAAGGGACATCACCATTCACTATCTCACATCTGGCCTGGCAGGCATCCTGCTTTCACTCTCTCCATTTGTATTTATGTAGGACAAGCTGGCACATAACAAAAGGCAGAGGTCACAGACTGGTGGAGGAATGCGTGAAATCAAGCTTCTCAGAGGCTTTGAAAATAGGGTCATCCAGCTGGCTGGCGATGACCAGGATTGGTCCTGTGCTGACGGTGAAGTCGGCGGTGCTCTACCAAGTGAGGATCCAGCAGAGCAACATCCATCAGATAACCATGCTGTGGGTGATGTGTCCTCTTTCACAGGCCACTGACATACACTAATTATCTCCCCTCGCTTTCGCAGGCACACCTGGGAAACAGCTGAGGGAGTCCAAAACACAGGTCCTTCAAGACACCTCAGAAGAGGAATCTGCTGAAACCCTCATTGAAGTCCCTTCACAGCACTCACCCACACCCTCCACCAGCACAGAGACACACAATTTGGTGGGACCAAGCTTTAGAGTGGCCTCGGGATCACAATCTGGTGAGCACATTGCACTGTCTAATGCAGTACAGCTACAACACTGGCATCTATCCGACAATGCGGAAAATTGCCTAGATATATCCTGTCCACGAGGACAGGGCAAATACAAACTGGCCAATGACTGTCCCATCTTTCTACTCTCGATCATCAGGAAGGTGTTGTTGTGATCAAGCGACACTTAGCAATAACCAACTCACTGATGCTTAGTTTGGATTCAGCCAGAGCCACTCAGATCCAAACCTCATTATAGCCTTGGTCCCTACCATGGAAAAAAGAGCTGAATTACAGAGGTGAGATGTTTGTGACATCAAGGCAACAATTGACTGACTGTAGCACCAAGGATTCTGAGTAAAATTAAAGTCAGTGAGAATTGGGGGAATACTCTCCACTGGTTGGAGTCATACTGAACACAAAGGGAGATGGACCAGGATTTTACAACCCCACCACAGCATGTCTCCCCCGAGTGGATGTGGTGAGGCATTTAAATCTTTATTTAGTTTGGTGGGACCGTAATATCCCATTGGGTGGGAGAGGCCATAAAATCCTGGCCATGGATGTGTTGTTTGAGGCCAATCATCTCAGCTCCAGGAATTTTTCAGGGTAGTGTCCTCGGCCCAACCACCTTCAGCTGCTTCACCAATGATCTTCCCTCCATCATAAGATCAGAAGTGGGGATGTTCACTGATAGTTGTACAGTATTCAGTTCCATTTGCAACTCCTCAGAAAATGAAGCAGTCCGTGCTTGCATTCAGCAAGACCTGGACAATGTTAAGTCTTTGGCTGACAAGTGGCAAGTAACTTGCTTGCTGCACAAGTGCTAAGCAATTATCTAACCATATATTACCTAAGCAATTATCTAACCATATCCCCTTGACATTCAATGGCATTACCATCGCTGAATCCCCCGCTATCACCATCCCGGGGGCTTACCATTGACCAGAAATTTAACGGGACCAGCCATATAAATACTGTCGCTACAAGAGCAGTTCGGAGGCTGGGAATTCTGTGGAGGGTAACTCACTTCACAACTCCCCAAAGCCTGTCAGCCATTTACAAAATGCAAGACAACAGTCTGATGGAATACGCCCGACTTAGCTGAATGAGCCTACCTCCAACAACATTCACCAGCTTGATTGGCATCCCATCCACCACTTTAAACATTCACTCTCTCCACCACGAACGCATGGTAGCAGCAGTGTGTACCATCTATAAGATGCACTGCAGGAATTCATCAAGGCTCTTTCGACAGCACTTTTCAAACTGCAACCTCTATCACCTAGAAGGACAGGGGCAGCATACACATGGGAGCACCAACATATGCAAGTTCCCCTCCAAACCACACACCATCCTGACTTGGAATGGTGCACCTACACCACATGGACTGCAGTGGTTGAAGAAGGTAGCTCACCACCACCTTCTCAAGGGCAATTAGGGATAGACAACAAATGCTCGCAGAGCCAATGACACCCATGGTGGTATTGCTGAAGCAGTTGCAGCTTTTACCTGTTTTGACTCTAGCCCAACAGTGGATCGCCATTACATCTCCAAATTCCTTCAACTTTCATGTTTGGAGTGTCCTATAAAACTGGAATTGAAATTGCGTTATGTGGGTCACCATGACAACTGCTGATGCTAATTGGACAGGAAACCTGGAAGTAATATGATAATGAGGTGGCCGAGTTAAAAAGCCATGAACAGACATGCTGTTCTTATTTCTGGGTTTCCTATGTACTAACGTCAATTCCAGTCCCCATCATATTTGCACATTAAAATCTAGCTCCTTGTTTCAATTAAGCTATGTTTTCATTCATGCAGTTGGGCTCCAATTTTTTCACACATACAGACAGACAGATGCACTCACACAGACATACAGCTACAGGACTGGATATACAAGCTGTCCAGAGATTGGCAGGAAGGCGAGGGTGGAATACCCATCCCATTCCCTCTGCCACACCAATTTACCAGCAGTGGGGAAGGCAGAAGATGTCTCTCCAGCCTAGGGGCCTTTTGACCCACTTTACTGGCCAATAAAGGGCCTCTTCTGTTAGCTGCAGGCATTTTACAAGTGGCAGCTGGGCCCTCTGCCGCATGGGGACGCTGTCTGGTGAACCCTGGCAGCCTCCCTGTGGATTTGCAAAGAACTGTGCCCTCCTATTCAGGTACCCAATGGGCGATGGAGGGGTCCCGGTGCTAATGTCCGCCCCTACATTCCCACCATTCTTCCCCCTCGCCCGGGCTTGCACTACTGGCGTTGATGCCCCTAGACTCCACAGACCTGGTTGGGAGGTTGGCCACTTCCATGTTTGGCTTCCATGGCATCCTCTTCTTCCAGCTGCAGTTCTAGCAGTGTCCACCACTCCTGTTGGCGCTGCTGAGATGGTTGATCTGCCAGCCCTCTGATTGGCCCGCAGCTCGGTGGTGGGCAGCTGCCTTTTAAATGAACTGTAGCTCTGTTGGCAACTAATTAGACCCTCAAAAATACAGCTGGGGGCGCCCGATGGTGGCCAAGGTGGAATTGCCCCCAGCTTTCTGGTCCGTCATTGGGACTCTTGCCACAACGACAAAATTCAAGCCTATGCTCTCAAATGTTTGCATGCACAAGATTCAACTTGTTAATTGCACAAGACAAACAGACACACACACAAACACACACACATCTGCCAATGTTTATAAGAACATAAGAAATAGGAGCAAGAGTAGGAGATTTGGCCCCTCAAGTCTACTTCGCCATAAATGATCTGTTTGTGGCCTTATCTCCCTTATTGGTCAAAAATCGGCCTAACTCAGCTTTGAATATATTCAATGACCTAGTCTCCACTACTCTCTGGAGAAGACAATTCCAAAATCTAATGACTCTCTCAAAGAATAAATTCTTCCTGATCTCTGTCTTAAATGGGAGATCACTTATTTTGAAACTGTGTCCTCTAGTTCTAGGGCAACATCCTCTCAGAAACTATCCTGCCAAGCTCCCTCAGAATCTTATATTTTTCAATAAGATCACCTCTCATTCTTCTAAGCTCCAAGAGTAATGGTCCAATCTGCTCAACCTTTTGTGCATTGGAAGGTGGCTCTACATCATGTGTGATAACTGTAAAATGATACTGATGAGATAGGAACCTGAAGTTATAAACACCGAACTATTTTCATTCTCACCTTCGATTTAAGAAGGTGCAAGGCCTAGGGTGGAATCATCCCAGATTTGCACTAAGTGTGGTAGCGGGCGTGAAAAAAGACATTTTACCTGCTAGCCATAGTTTTCACACCTGATCGTCACCTTTTCCCCTCATAAATTATGCAGTCATGGGAAACATGCCGGATCGTTGGCAGCCTACCTCCGATTTGCCTGCTACTCCGTTATGTTGCTAAGTCCTCATGCCAGGTGCCATATTTAATCTGTAGTACATTTCTTAATGCTTGCAGCCCAGGAATGCTACAGTGAAGACATAGCCCCAAAAGCCAAGAGGAGTGCAGCCCTCCAATTCAGTGATGTATCCCTGGGCCACCATGATGTCCTCTACCCCTGCTCTGGCCGCAGGAGGCTCATCAGTTTTACCACTCCAGCTTGTGAGACGGTGGCAGTGGTGGTCAGTGCCAATGCTGCACACAAGAGGTTGGCTATCCTGTGCAGAAAATAGATGAATGATCTCATCCGTGCCACCAGGGTAAGGCAACCATCTTATCACTCTCAACTCACCCACTCACAAGCCCATCACACATTCACTGGCATCTCATTCACTGTCAGTTCAAAGCACATCACCACTCACTCACACACATCCTCACATCTCCATCTGGCCCCATCTCCTCTGGAGATCGTCTCCTAATTCCGTCCATGGCTCCACTCAACACACATGCATGCCTGGCATCCTTCTCATTTGGCCTGGCACGCGCCTTGCTCACACTCTCTCCAGCTGTTTTTATGCAGGACAATCATCACAATCATCAGGAGAGGCCCCAGTCTAGGGTTGGAGTGCAGGACATCAAAGTCCTCACTCCATTCGAGAGTCACACGTTGGAGCTGGCCAGTGAGGACGTGGACCGTCCCTGCAGTGATGGTGAGGTCAGTGGAGAACACTTATTATCACATTGACAACCTGCTTTTTAATCAATGCCTTTAACCTGGTAAAATAGCCCAAGGTGTTCCACAGAAGGGTTAACAAAAAAAAAATTAACACTGAGCCACATAAGGAGATATTAAGAAGCCAACCAAAATCTTGGATGAAGAATTAGGTTTTAAGGTGTGTATCAAATGACGATAGAGAGAAACAGAGAGATTGAGAAGTTTAAGGAGGGGTTTCTAGAGCATAGGGCTCAGGCAGCTGAAGGCACGGTCGCCAATGGATGGAGTGATTAATAGTGGGGTTTCTCAAGAGGCCAGAATAGGACGAGGGCAGATATCTCAAAGGGTTGTGTGGCTGGAGGAGGTGCCGGAGAAAGGGAGGATTTGAAAACAAGGATGAGAATTTTAAACTCAAGGTGTTGTCAGACAGGGTGCCAATGTAGGGTAGATGTGGTGATTGAACAAAACTCCAGAGAATCATAGAATCATAGAGGACAGAAGGAGGCCATTCAACCCATCATGCCAGAGCTGGTTTTTTGCAAAAGCCGTTGTGCTTGGTCCCACATTGTCAATTTTTGCCTGTGACCCTATAAGTTCCTCATCCTCAAGTACAAATCCAATTGTCTTTTTAAAATTATTCATGGAATTAGCTTTCGCAAACATATTAACTCGTGTGTGCCAAATTCCAACAATTCTCTGGGTGGAACAATTTCTCCTCATTGACCCTCTAGATCCTTTGCCAATGATTTTAAATGATAGAATTATAGAATGGTTACAGCACAGAAGGAGGCTATTCGACTTGTGTCCATGCCAGCTCTGTTCAAGTGCAACTCAGCCAGTCCCACTACCCTGTCTTTTCCCCATAGCCCTGCAAATTGATCCTCTTCAGGTGCTTACCCAATTCCCTTCTGAAAGCCTTGATTGAATCTGCCTCCACCATACGCTCAGGCAGTGCATTCCAGGTCTTAGCCACTTGCTGTGTAAAAATGTTTTTCCTCATGTAGTTGTTGCTTCTTTTGCCAATCACCTTAAAACTGTGTCCTCTGATTCTCGATCCTTCCGCCAATGGAAACAGTTTCTCCCTAACTGCTCTGTCCAGACCCCTCACAGTTTTGAATACCGCAATTAAATCACCTCTTAGACTTCTCTTCTCTAATGTGAGCAGCCTCGGCTTCTCCAATCTATCCACGTAACTGAAGTCCCTCACCCCGGAATCATTCTTGTAGCCCTTTCTGCAACCTTTCTAATGCCTTCACATCCTTCCTAAATTATGTGGCCTAGATTTGAAAAAGATGCATGAGTTGACACCAAACCATTGAAGGCTTATCATACCTTCCTTGCTTTTGTACTCTATGCCTCTATTTATAAAGCCCAGGATCCCATATGCTTTATTAACAACTTTCTCAGCCTGTCCTACCACCTTCAATGATTTGTACAATATATCTCCATTTCTCTCTGCTCCTACTCCCCTTTTCGAATTGTACCCTTTATTTTATATCGTCTCTCCTCATTCTTCTTCCCAAATTGTTTCATTTCACACTTCTCTGCATTAAATTTCATCTTCCCATTGTCCGCCCATTCCACCAAGCTGTCTATGTCCTCTTGATGTTTATCACTATCCTCCTCACCGTTCACAATACTTTCAGGTTTAGTGCCATCTGCAAATTTTGAAATTTGCCTGTACACCCAAGTCTAGGTCATTAATATATGTCAAGAAAAACAGTGGTCCTAGTACTGATACCTGGGGGAACCCCACTATATGCTTCCTTCTGGCCTGAAAAATGACCGTTCACCTCTACTTTGTTTCTACCATTCAGTCAACTTTGTGTCTAAGAACATGAGAAATAGGAGCAGGAGTAGGCCATTTGGCTCTGTTCTGCCATTCAATAAGATCATGGCTGATCTCATTGTGGCCTTAACTCAACTCTCCTCCTGCACTCCTGCCCCCAACGCCTTCCTCACCCACCCCCATAACCACTGACTCCCTTGTCAATCAAAAATTTGTCTATTTATGACCCTAAGTAACTGATATACTTTTAAATCACCTTATCAACATGCTCCTTTTAATGATTAACATATATGGACATCAAGGTTTCTTTGCTCATCTATTCTTTTTAAAATCGGGCCATTTATAGCACACTGTTCTTCCATATTAGTCATCACAAAGTGCATCACCTTACACTTCTCTACATTGAATACGGTCTGCCATGCTTCAACCCATTTCACCATCCTTTCTATGTCATCCTGAAGGCTATAGCTATCCTTATCACTATCCACCACTTTGCCATATCATCTGCAAGCTTAATAATGTTGCTCCTTAAATCTGAGTCCAGGCTGTTTATAAATAGAATTAGGTGCTCCAAGAAGTGAGGTGGTAAATACAGTCTGCAGCTTGATTTATTGCCGGTGAAGTATTATCATAGAATTATGGAATGATATAGCACAGGAGGCCATTTGGCCCATCGTGACTATGTTGGCTTTCTGAATGAGCTATTCAATTCATCGCATTCCCCTGCTTTTTCCCAAGAGTCCTATGATTTTCTTTGCCATTTTAAGTATATATTCAATTCCCTTTGGAAAGTTATTGGTGTATCTGCTCCCAACACCTTGCAGACAGTGCATTATACATCATGAAACCTCATGTTTCACTGTTTTTGTTTTGGCAGTCACTTTAAATCTGTCTTCCGGTTACTTATTCATCCTATGTTGAAGCCTGAACCCACAACCTTCTGACTCAGAGGCAAAAGTGCTACCCCTAAGCCAATGCCAACTCCAGTTGCAAGCTACAATATTACCAACTACTTTTTAGCCAAATCCGAGCTTTATGACCTTGTTCATGGCCCTCTTACCTGATGCAGATAGCACCATTTTGACAAGGATGATAATTGCAGATTGAGACGTCGCAGTTCACAATATTCTTCCCTCTTACAGCTTCCTCCAAAATGGAAAGTTCATTGTAGTTCACCTGCAGCTCCCGGATGCAGCCCATGTAGCTCTGCACATGTCCCATCCCTTGAAGGACATCAGTGTCAACAGGAGCACCACCAAGGTAGATAGGCCCAAAGCTTCCCTACGTGTAAAGAGTGGGTACACACGTTACTTATTATTCAGAATCTGTGTAGCAGCAATTGATGAATCCATGAATGTTACTTGGGAACAAATCTTTTAGGTTTCAGATGGGGATCAGTGGTAGTGCATTTGCTTTGAGTTAGGTTGTTATGGGTTCAAGTCCCACTGTTCCCACTAGAGACTGTTCATGAGATCTAGGCTGACAGTCCAGTGCAGTACTCAGCAAATGCTGCACTGTCAGAGTTGCCATCTTTCTGATGAGATGCTAAATTGACACCCCATCTAACTTTTCAGGTGGACTTGAAAGATTGGATGGTGCTTGTCAATGAAAAGCATGTCAGGTGTCATGGCCAAGTCATAACCAACATCAAAACAGGTCAGCAGGCCATTTATTTAATTATGCTTTTGAGATCTTGCTGTGCACAATTTGACTGATTCCTGGGATGAGAGGATTATCCTATGAGGAGAGGCTGAGTAATCAAGGCCTACATTGCCTAGAATTTAGAAGGATGAGAGGTGATCTAATTGAAACATAAAATTTTTAAGGGGGTTGAATGGGTAGATGCTGGGAGGATGCTTTCCCTGGCTGGAGAGTCTAGAACAAGGGACTATAGCCTTAGAATAAGGGGTCTCCCATTTAGGACTCATATGAGGAGAGATTTTTTTATCTGAGGGAGTTGTGAATCTTTGGAATTCTCTATTCCAGAGGATTGTGCATGTTCAGTTGCTAAAACAGTCATTATCACTAGAGAAAATATGCTAGGAAAATGAATGGGACTGAAGACTGACAAGTTCCCTGCACATGATCACCTGCATTCTAGGGTCTTAAAGGAAATGGCTGCAGAGATACTGGTTGCATTGGTCGTGATCGTCCAAAATTCCCCAGATTCTGGAAAGGTCCCAGCAAATTGGAAAACTACAAATGTAATTCCTCTATTCAAGAAAGGTGGGAGACAGAAAGCAGGAAACTATGGGCCAGTTAGCCTATCATCTGTCCCTGGGAAAATACTAGAATCCTTTTTAAGGAAATAGTACCAGGCTATTTAAAAAACCATAATGTAATCAGGCAGAGTCAACCTGGTTTATTGAAAGGGAAATCACGCTTGACAAATTTAATAGAGTTCTCTGAGGGTGTAATAAGCGGAATGGATAAAGGGGAACAAGTAGATGCAGTGTATTTGGATTTTAAAAAAAGGCATTCAATAAGGTGCCACATAAAAGGTTATAACACAATATAAGAACTCATCATATTGGGGGGAATATATTAGCATGGGTAGAGGATTGGTTAACTAACAGGAAGCAGAGAGTTGGAATAAATTAGTCATTTTTTGGATGACAAACTGTAGCTAGTAGAGTACCACAGGGTTCAGTGCTGAGGCCTCGATTATTTACAATCTATATTAATGGCTTAGATGAAGGGACTGTATTGTAGCCAAATTTGCTGACAATATAAAAATAGGTAGGAAAGCAAATTCTCAGGAAGATACAAAGAGTCTGCAAAGATAATTAAGTGGTTGGGTAAAGATTTGGCAAATTGTGCCTCAACCCCTGACCTCTGAACAGCATCACTTGCTACACAGGGTGTTTCTTTTCATTTGGCCTCAATGAATTAAATGACAACAGTCTCAAAATAAAGGCACAGAAAGTTACAAAGAATTTACTGCACAGCAACTGGCTATTCGGCCCAACAGGTCTATATGTTTATGCTTCACATGAGCATCCTAGCACACTTCTTCCTCTAGCCCTGACAGCATAGCCTTCTAGTCCTTTGTGGTAATTATGGTTTTATGTAATATGGAGTACATCTTTAAGAAGGATGTTATAAAGGAAGATCATATGAAATTATGTAACCAATAGAGAAGTAGCATGGGCTACCTCTGCAGTCAGTAGTCTGTAGTTGGCAGTCAGTCATACAGAGGCAGGATTTGAGTTGAAAGCACATCAGCACTTTTGTAAATAAACAGAATGTGTTTCACCTAAGAAGTTTCTGCTGATCTACTCTGTCTATTGTGCCAACTCAGCCATCCCACAACAAGTGTGCAACCAGGATCCATAAGTCCCTTGGAAAGCAGTGAGGGATTCCAAAGCCATACAGGGAGTGCAAAATGGCACCCTCCTCCACATTGGGTGGGAAGCCCCAGCCAAAGGGCACGAAAATGAGAAATGGGAAACTGGTAGAAAAATAAAAAGAAACGACTTAGCCGTGAAAACAAGGAATAATTGCAACAGAGATGGAAACAATCAATCCTATAATGATTAGCAGTTTAAAAAATTGAATGATTTTTATTGTCATTGAAACGGACACATAATGAGGCAGTGCAAAGAAAAAATCAGGCAGCCTTTCAAACAAAAAAGATCTACAATGTAGAAGAGCCTTAAATGACAAATTCAGATATTTATTCGTTATTTAATTTGAAGGTTGGAAAGACAGAACCAATACATGTAACAGTGAAAGTAAATCAGAGACCTATTAGAATGGAAGTGGACATAGTAGCTGCCACTACTGTAACTGGGTGAACACACCTTCAAATATCTGAATTATGGTGAATGTAAATTAAATTTGGAAGAAACCGATACCAAATTGTTGGCCAGGGGCTGCAGCCGAACTGCTGACACAGGCAAAAGCAACTTTTGACCTGAAGTAACCTGAGTCCAGTCACTGGCCTGAGCTGCCTAGAACCGGTTTTGAAGTAGCTGAGTTTCTTGAACAGCAAAAGGAATGAGATAAGACACAAGTCCTTATTTAGGAAATGAGGAATGAGGTAATGCTGCCTAAGTCTTGGAACAGAGCCAATGAGAATATGCCACAGACTAGGCAAGCAGGCCTAAACTAACAGGAGAGAGACAGCACAGCGTGAAGAGATGAGATTCAGTATAAGACTGGAAGGATTTCGTATGTGGAGCAGCAAGACTCTGGAGACCAACCATCGCAGAAGCAGAAGAACCTACATCAGCAATGTAGAGATGCAAGAGAGAGAGAATGGAACGCCCGGCCAGTGTCAGCTATCCTTTTCGGGTATTAGCTTTCCTATTCTGTGACCACTCAGGGAGTGTCAGAGAAACCTATTGTGCATTTAGATCCTAGTTTTGGGTATAAAACTGTATAGCCTGCTGTAAACTGCATGTTTATATTTAACCTGACGTTTAAACTATGTAGATGATCTAACGACGTGAATAAAGCAAATTTAGAGTTAAGAGAGAATTGACTCTTCTCCTCTTTGTTCTAAGCCAACAACCGTTACCGGTGACTTCCGGCAACAAAATTAAAAACTTACACGGGTGAAGGCATCCAGGTCAAAGACATAAGCAGAGTTACTGTCCATTACAGAAGCCAATCAGTAAAACTACCCTTGCACATTCCAAGCGAGGGAGGTAATCTAATTGGGTCATCAGGGTAGATTCACAGGGCCTCCACCCGGTTGAGGAAAAAGTGAGAGCCATAAGAGAGGCGCCTGCGCCAAAGAACACCTCTGAGCTCAAATCATTCCTAGGAATAAACAAGTATTATGGGGAAGTTCTTAACCAATTTGTTGACAGAACTGGCCCCCCTGCATTATCTACTCAAGAAGAACCAACATTGGTCTAGGCAGGCACCACAGAAAGAAACTTGATGGTGGTAGCAGGCGAGGGGTCAAGCCGCCTTGGACGAAACTGGCTAATGGAGATTAAGTTAGAATGAGCTAAAATTTTCCAGCTCAGAGCAAGTGGTTTACCAGAGCTACTTAGAAAGTACGCCACCGTCTTCAAGGAAGAACTTGGCAAGACCCAGGAGCTGCAAGCAAAAATTCATGTGGATCCAGACCCCTGATTCATGAAGGCAAGACCAGTATCTTATGCACTACAGGAAAAAGTCGACACCGAGTGGACAGGTTAGAGAAACTTGGCATCATACAACCTGTGAACTTCTCAGAATGGGCATCACCAATAGTACCCATACTTAAACCTGACCAAAGCATTCAAATTCATGGAGACTACAAATTGACAGTTAATAAAATGGCAAAGCTAGACAGACATCCCGTACTAAAAATTGAAGACCTGTATGCCAAGCTGGCAGGTGGAATGGCTTACATGAAACTTGATATGAGTCATGCTTATCAACAATTGGAGATAGAAAAGGCCTCCTGGGAACTTGTCACAATTAATACACACAAAGGGTTGTACCAATATACCCGTTTGCCTTTCGGCAGCTCCTCGGTTTGTGCCATATTCCAGCGAACAATGGAAAGTTTACTGCAGGGACTGCCCCAGGTTGTAATTTATTTAGATGATGTTCTGATGACAGGATTTACTGAAAAGTAGTACTTGGCAAATTTAGAAGAGTCATAAAACGTTCTTGAAGCTGGTGTGTATTTAAAAAAGGGAAAAGTGCACATTTCAAGCGAGGGAGGTGATCTATTTGGGTCACTGGGTAGATTCACAGGGCCTCCACCCGGTTGAGGAGAAAGTGAGAGCCATAAGAGAGGCGCCTGCACCAAAGAACACCTCAGAGCTCAAATCATTCCTAGGAATGAACAACTATTGTGGGCAGTTCTTACCCAAGTTGCCAACAGAGCTGGACCCCCTGCATTATCTACTCAAGAAGAACCAACATTGGTCTAGGCAGGCACCACAGAAAGAAGCTTTCATAAAGGTGAAACGATTGTTGCACTCGTCCAACCTGTTAGTGCAGTATGACCAGAGAGAAGAATTGGTGTTGACATGTGATGCATCCCCCTATGGAGTGGGGGCAGTGCTCTCTCATCGGATGCATGACAGCACAGAATGGCCTATATAGGATATGTATCAAGCACTCTCACCACAGCGGAAAAGGGATACTCACAGATAGAAAAAGAAGGCATGTCAATCATTTTTGGTGTCAAATTTCACCAGTCCATACATGGCCGTCATTTTACTATAGTTTCAGACCACAAACCATTGCTAGGATTGTTCAGCAAGGACAAGACTATGCCACCCATAGCCTCAGCAAGAATACAACGATGGGCATTGATCCTGGCAGCATATGGGTATACTTTCGTCCATGGGCCTGGAAATCAAATTGCAAACATTGATGCACTTAGTCATTTGACTTTACAAGAAAAAGTTGAGGATGTCCCAGTTCCACAAGAACTAGCTATATTGTTAAATTTCTTAGATTAATCACCAGTATGAGCTAGACAGATCAGAGACTAAACAAGTCAAGACCCAGTCTTATCCAAAGTACGAGAACAAGTGCTTCATGGTTGATCACAAGGGTATATATCTGACAAAATGAAACTGTACTTTAACAGAAGACATGAAATAACCGGCCTGAATGGTATCTTGTTGTGGGGAGCACGAGTGAAAGTTCCTCCAAAAGGAAGAAAGCCATTGTTAATTGAGTTACACAGTGCACATCCAGGTATTTCCCAAATGAAGACCATAGCATAAAGCTACCTATGGTGGCCTGGGATGGATGGAGAAAAAGAGCTTAGTGAAGAATTGTGTGCAGTGTCAGCAATTGCTAAACTTACCTGCAATAGGTCCATTATACCCTTGAGAGCGACCAGGAAGGCCATGGGTGCGGTTAAAACTTGACTATGTGGGACCTTTCATGGGAACAATGTTTTTGCTCATTGTTGATGCCCATGCAAAATGGATGGACATAAATGAGGTGAAGTCAACAACGTCTTCTGCTACAATTGAGAAGCTACGTCAAAGTTTTGCCATTCACAGACTATCAAAAGTGGCTGTTTCCGATAACAGCACAGCATTTATGAGTACTGAGTTTCAATGGTTTATCAGCCTCAATGGTATCACTCATAAAAACTTCTCTGTACTACCCTTCCTCAAATGGACTGGCCAAAAGGGCGGTTCAAGTGTTCAAGTCAGGCATGAAAAAGTTAACTGGGGATTCCTTAGCAATTAAGCTAGCATGCTTTCTTTTCTATTATAGGACCACCCCTCACACAACAACAGGTATCACACCTGCGGAATTATTGAGGAAACGCTGTCTCAGGACAAGAGTGAGCTTAATAATGCTGAATTTAGGGGGTAGGTGGAAAGGAGTCAGTTAAGTCAGAAAACTAGACACGACTGGCATAGTCGTGACAGGAAGTTTACTGTAGGAGAGAGGTGGTGTATATGAAAAACTTCTGAGAAGGACCAAAGTGGTTACTGGGTGAAATAAGTGCAGTGACTAGATCTCCACCTTACCATGTGAAGATGGAAGACCAAGCCATACGGAGACATGTGGATCATTTAAGGAAGAGAGAAACAAATCACCAAGAAGTGATTCCACCAGTGTTCATGATTGGGTCACCGTTTCCTGTAGAGAGAACTCAACCTAGTGCAAATGTGCCAGAAGTGCCTGCAATACCTGTAAGAGTTGAGGAAACAGATTTGCAGGTACCCATTGAAGAACCTGATGTTCAGACAACTCCAGAAAAGAACGTTCCTGACAAAACATCTGAAGCTTTGGAGCTGAGAAGCTCTACATATGAAAGGAAACCCCCAGAAAGACTGAATTTGTAAATTACTTATCTGTGTAAATAATTTGCTATTTTGAGAAAATTGTACTTGTAAATATAAAATGAATTTCTGAATAAAGGGGGGAGGGATGTGGTAATTATGGTTTTATGTAATGTGTAGTATACCTTTAAGAAGGATGTTATAAATGATGATCACATGATCTTATACAGCCAACAGAGAAGTAGCAAGGGCCACCTCTGTGGTCAGTAGACTGTAGTTGGTAGTCAGTAGTATGGAGACAGCGTTTGAGTTGAAAGCACACAAATGTAGCTGCTGAGTACCCTGTAAATAAACAGAATGTGTTCCACCTAAGAAGCGTCTGCTGATCTACTCTGCCTATTGCACCAACTCGGCCATCCCACAACAAGTGTGCAACAAGGATCCATAAGTCCCAACAAACTGGTAACTAGGATCCAACATCCTTTATCCTTTATGTTTATCTTAAATGCAGCTGTCCTATCCACCTCAGCTTTTTCTTGTGGTGACCGGTGGCACATTCTAACCACTCTCCAGGACAAAACAGTTTCTCCTGAATTCCCCACTGGGTTTATTAGTGACTATGTTCTATTCATGGCCCCTAGTTATGAGTCCCCACAAGTGAAATCATTTTCTACCTGATCAAGCTCCTTCATACTTTAAAGACTACTATTAGGACATCTCTCTTTTTCTTTTCGAGAGAAAAAAGCTCCAGCTGTTCAATCTTTCCGAATGGTTGTAACCTTTCAGTTCTGGTATCATTCTTGCAAACTGTTTTTTGGACCTACTACAGTGTTTCTATATTCTTTTAATATTCAGGAGTTCAGAACTGAGCATAGTACTGTAAGAATAATTGTATGGTATGGGCACAAGGCTATTGAAAACAGAGTTGAAATTGCTTCAAATTTATTCATTTGAGGCCTTTGGAGCCAACAGAATAAATAAGCTTCTATCTTATTAATATGGGCTATGGTTTGAACCAGGGGTGGGATTTTCCACCTCTGTTTGTGGCGGGTGTGTTCAGCAGTGAAATTGGAGAATCTCACAAAAAGACCCTGATCGCATTTCCCGATTACATAAATCCAGGAAGTGATTGTCCCCTCCCCTGTCAATGGCAGGTCTCGTTGCCTGCTGGCGAATGTCAGGAACTTAATTGTAACAAATTTGCATCTAATTATTGTGGCCATATGCTGGAATCATCTCCCCCATGTCAAATTTAAATCCCAATTCGGCATGATTTCACAACGATGCGATTTACAGCTGCCTATAAAAGGTGTGAACCTGGTGACCTCAACTTTGAGGGGAACTTGGAGCTGAGGGCACACAAATTTATGCAGCAGCTCCAAGGGTTCGGAGGAGGGGGTGGGGTGGTGCACAGGCCAGATCAAAATCCTGGAACTCCCTCCCTAACAGCACTGTGGGTGTACCTACAACACGTGGACTGCAGCGGTTCAAGAAGGCAGCTCACCATCACCTTTCTCGAGGGCAATTAGGGATGGGCAATAAATGCTGGCCTAGCCAGCAAAGCCCACATCCCGTGAATGAATAAAAAATAAGTCTCCATAGTGGCTTCCTCGTGGCTGGCTTGTGGTTCCTTTCAAGGGCAACAGTACGAGGCAGGAAGGAGGTGAAGAGAACCTTGGGGCAAGGTCACCAGTGCAAGGGGGGAGGGGGAGAAGGGGCAAGGGCAACACCGATCAAAGTTTGAACACAAATACATGTGGGGGGGATGGGAGGTTGGTGAGGGGAAGAAAACGGCCAGACTAATGGTAAAATACTTCAAAGGTGAGCACTCCACTGCAGCTGAAAGCGTTTAGCTTGAGCTCACCTGACATGCTTGGAGTCAGCCTTAGTCACTCAAGCAGCTCTAATTCCTCACAGTGCCAATGGTTCCACCGTTAACCCCTCACGTGCACACTTCAAACTCGAATGAGTGCTGTGGTGCTGCTGAACCTTTGGGTGACTGGACAAGCCTGAGGATCCTCTTGGGAAAGGGTTCCATTGAACACTGATGGAGGGTGCGCTCCTAGTCCCTTGCATTAGGTTTCAGTTGATGTTGAAAAACCACTCTCATTGTACAAGTAAATCACAAAGGCTTGGTGTGCAAGTTAGGAAAATGCCTGCGCCTGAGATGAGAGTGCAGGATGTAGTCGAGTGTCCGAAGCTGCCCCCATTTGGTCATGTGGTGTGGGCCGGTGCTGGGTGTGGACATGGTGAGCTATCATGCGCACTAAACTGGGCATCCATGCGGTGGCCTGGACTCTCTGGCATGTGTTAAGGGGCCTTGAGAGGAAGCCACAGCCGATGACTTGACCAAGAGTGGTCTTTAGGAGACAATTGCTGACCCTTGTGTCTCTCTCTCTGACACTGCAGTGAAGAGACAATCAAGGATATGGAGTCTGGTGATCTCGCTGTCTGCCTGATTGTTTATGGGCAGGAGAGAAGAGGGAGAAGAATGGGATGGAGGCGCCTGGCTCACTAAAGGGAGGAGCAGAATCCTGAAGACCAAGGGGCAGCATGGCCTCCTCCACATGCGGAGGGTGAACCCCATAGAGCCGTCTTTCGTAGGCGCATCGCTAGACCCAGGGTCTATAGATGGTGCATGTACTAACTGCAAATGAGCAAGAATCAGTGTCACGGATGCCTGCACAGGTCAAGGAACTGGTCATGCACAAATGCCACCTTCTGCAGGATTTGGCACCACAGGGACAGGGCACCCACTGCCATTGGCAGTTAAACTTACCACCGCTCTCTATTTCTACGACAGCGGCTCCTTCCAGGGCTCCATTGGGGCCCTTTGTGTGATCTCACAAGCCTCCACCCGCAAATGTATCCAGGAGGTCATGGATGCCCTTTTTGCCAAGGCACATGCCTTTATCAACTTCGACAGGGATCAGGTGAGCCAGGAAGCAACAGCGCTGGGATTTGTTCAGATTTCCGGATTCCCACAGCTGCAGGGTGCCATTCTCTACACTCACACGGCTCTTAAATCTCCATGGCAAGAGGCGGTCCAGTATGTGAACCACAAAGGCTTCCACTCTCTCAATATTCAGCTGATCTGCGACCATAACAAACGGATCATGCAGGTGTGTGCAAGATACCCGGAAGAGTCCACGCCTCACACTTCCTCACAGGTCTCAGATCCCTGACATCTTCCAGGAACCACATCAGAGCAGGGTTGGCTCCTCGGGGACAAGGGCTGCCCCCAAAGTACATGGCTGATGATGCCCGTGCGATGCCTCAGACTCCTGGTGAGAGAAGGTAATTCAAGGTAAAGGATGTATGATATTATCCTGGAATGCCTAATCCCAACACTCTGTACTGGATTTAATCTGAGATTCTTCACAAAAGGTGTGGATTCCACTGAGCATTTCATTGCAGCAGGACATGTAACACACAAATACCACCCTTCCAGAGTTTGCATATCCTTTGAGTTGTAACCTGTTTACAAACATGACTTGCTATATTGTTAAAAATCATCATTTAAAACAGTGGAGGCAACATTCAGTCCTACCTGTGAGATGCGTTGTGGGAGAAACTCTCTCCTTTGTACAAGCACGCCCCCTGCTACACCCACTTCAATCATACAGTACCCACCCTGGCCGACAGGTGGCAGCAGGTACCTGAAAGGAAAGGTAAATCTTTAATAAATATTAATACTAAAGATGGTATTCCTGGTAACTACAATTGCACCATCAAATGTGTTTATAATTAAAAGAATTGATGGGGCAAATAGGGAGAACCTATTCCTGCTCAGAAGCTGGGAACATAATCTTCAAATTAAAGCTGTGCCATTCAGGGGTGATGTCAGGAATCACTTCTTCATACAAATGGTAATGGAAACCTGGAACTCTCTCCCCCTTGAAAAGCTGTTGAGGCTGGTGGGGCAGTGTCAACTGAAAATTTCACAACTGAGGTTGATGGATTTTTGATGGGTAAGGGTGTTAAGAGTTACTGAACCAAGGTGGTTCGATGAAGTTACGATACAGTTCACCTCTGATCTAATTGAGGGGCTGAATGGCCTCCTCTTGTTCCAATGAAATCCGTGACATTGAAACATAACCTGAACAGAACAGCATCCATTGACCAGAAAATCGACAGCTGGGTTTGCCATTGTCCCATTTTGCTTTGTTACTAAGCTAGTGTGAGGTATTGAGTGTTCAAAAAACCCTGACTGAAGGACACTTGCACACAGCACTTTGCAGCTTTCTTCTGCATAAATATTATCTTGTTATTAATATAACCACAGGGCTCGGTACTATGCAATGCCTGCTGCATTTAGATTAAATAAGAGGTGTTTAATGCTTTGACTTGCGTTCCAGTATTTGTGTGTTTGAAATATTTTCTTGCTGCGCACAGCGTGCAATATTAATTGGCACCAGCTGAGATATCATCTGTGGGTATAAATCTTAATACTGAGGACATAGAGGAGAGAGGAGCCCCATATTGGCACCCCGGAAAGATAAGGTGCTGCATCCAAAGCAAGTGGGTGGAGGGAGAAGGGGTGGGAGTGCATTGGTGGGGTGGGAGGAAGATGTCACCCCGTTTGGAGTTCACATTTAAAGAAAATGAGCAGCAACACTCTCCCCACATCGACTGGGAGCAGAATTGATAGAAGATCATGTTATTTTTATGCCTATTCTTTAAGCATGTGCAGGGTGTTGAATTTCCAACCAGACAGCAAAATAATTCTGAGGTGAACTGCATCCTCCCTCACAATGGGAGGATTTCCTAAACAGCCCCAAAACAAAATGGAGGTCATCTTCTCAACACTTTATCTTCAGTCAAGCCTCACACTTAATAGACTAGCGACTCTGTCTTTACTACTATAAATTACTCATTTACACAACTCCGGTCATTAACAACCCTGGTAGACTCCTCAGCTAGACAACAAAGCCAAGGTGTTTGCTCAAGTGATGATGGAAGAGGTTCACAGCCATTTTCACTTGATTGGAACTGAGTTGCATGCTAAATTAGAATTGTAAATTATATATATAAAACATATATTATACATACCATATATTATATATGTTATATATATATAATTTCACTATTAGTGCATGAAGTGCTTTAAGGTAGAAACTGGCTGGCAATAGAGAAATTGACACTACAATGCTTATTAGTGTAAAAGGCGTCATTGATAAATCAAGAAAGGGAGCTGATAATAGAGTTGGGGACTCATACTATTGGAACAATAGTGGCCAATTGCAGTTGGGTCCCATTCCTTGATCCCTCCCCCACACACAAATATTGCATGTCTTCCAATACTGTCACATCCAAGGTGGCCCCCTGGATAGCCAGTCTCTGGACCCTCAATATTACCCAACCCCACTCTGAGAATCTGGCACCTCCACCTTATAAACTCTGAGACTACATGCCTAGTGATCCCAGTGTCTCTGATCCCAAGATTATCCTCAATACTTCCATGCATTGAGGCAGTCCGCTCCAACCCTCGACAATTCCAAAATGTCCCTTGCAGCACTCACAGACCTTGTAGACTTCCCCAACACCGAACCCCAAAGTGTGGTAAAACCATCATGCCAGGCTGTATAGGTGCCACCATCTCCAGCTCACTGCTAGGATGGTACCCAGTGACAGCAGCAACATTGCATCCTTCTTTAGAAAGGAGGTTGAAGGACCATCAGCAGAGATGAGAATGGGGCTCCAGGTGCTATACATATGCCGGTTCCCTGTCACCAGAAGCCATGATCACTTGTGTCTCATGCCCTCCATGTCACCGCATGAACTGCCCAGGATGTGGCCATGAAAGCTGATGCTTGGAAGGATCAGTTTAAGCAATGTTCATGGGCTGTAAAGTACTAGCAAGGTCTGGGTCATAGAGCCTGACACAGGCTCCTCTGGCATGCCTACAACAACAACTTGCATTGATGATGGCGGGAACTTGTGCTCCCGCCCGCCATGGCGGGTCGCCATTTGCACCAGAGGTCAGCATGAAACCAACTTGCATCCTGTTAATGGGGTACAGCCAATAGCCCGACCAGAACTGCTATCCTTCCACCCCCCCCAACTCCACTGCTCAATCATCCACGCTGCCAGCGGGAGATCACACTGATCCAGAACACGTCGGCACTCACCTGAAGTAGGCCAGGGGAAGCTCATGGAGATCGAAAGAGAAGATGGAGGCCTCCAGCAACTGGAGCTGGAACACCACGTGCAGCAGTGGGTGAGTGGAGCATCTATAACCTGGATCTTATGACTTCAGGATTTTCAAGGAGGTGGACCTTTCTGTCTTCAATGTTGGGTAGATTGCTGTCTGGTTGCCTTTTAAATATGGCGCCCGTATATGACGGTGGGGTGCGCGCCATTCAGCCCGTCCCTTCTTGCTATACATTGGGAAACCTCCGACTGCATAATTGTGGAGCTGGGATTGCGCAATACAGTGCGAATTCCCAGTGGCCTCAACAGCGGGAAACTCTTCCCGTTCCTGCCCTGGAAGGGAAAATTCCATGGCAAAGCTAGGTTCTAAGTCTAAGACAATGTGCACAATTAGCTAGAGCCATCAAGTTAACCCTTATGACATTATTGACAAATTATTACCCAATTTTAACAACATGGTTAATGTAGACTTAAAACATCTTTAGGGTGCAAAAAAGGGTTATGGGAACCATCTTCATGCATTTCTAGGTGGAAGAACTGGTTTAGGCTGGTTTAGATCTTTGGGATTAGTTGAGTGTCATCCTGGCAGTGCCAAGATTGTTTCCAATGATTTCGGGGGCAGTCGAACATTTTCCTCTTAGCATGGAAGTCATGTTTAACAAGCTTTGGGGGCAGTCAGTGTGGAATTTGAGTGTTAAGTACTGGGACTGGTTTAGTGATGGCTTCCCTGCTGGTAGAAATCCCAGGAGGGTGTACTGCCTTTCGGAGGCAGTAATAGTTTCTCTGTTGGCACAAGGAGTTGAAGTTGTGGTTCCACCTTCTCTTGGATTGACCACCCATTTGAAAGCATGAAGTTGTTAAGAGTTTCATTGATAATTACACCTTTCCTATAAGTTGATAAGTTTTAACTCATTGAGTAAGTTGATTAATTAGTCTATAGTTAATTTGTAAGTTTTTGATTGTTTGATGATCATACTGTAGTTTAAAATTTGCTTATAATTAATTAACTTTGATATTATTTACTGATTCAGTGTCTGAGTCTTTGCCAAACTATTATATCTTTGTTTAACTCAACCAGTTTAAAAGGGTAATTTGGGTTCCAATAATTAGGCCGTGCACCGCTAAATTAAATCAAGTTTAAATATATCAAAAACCCTACGCAGCACTGTCTGTTACAACTAAGTCTCACAACGGACTTTACCCATGCTTATTACCAAGGCAACATTCACAACATATTAACCAGAGCTTGTGTGTGTACCGAACGGGATGCATGATGTGTCAAGACTAGTCCCTTTAGCGCAAGGTTATACTGGGAGTAGTGCGAGAAGCCCACTATATATTCCTGATCTCTTTAGACATATGTTACATTGCCACACCATAAAATTTAGGCTAGGTTACAAATTTTTTACCAAGAGAAGTAAGTAAACATAGAAACAAGTTAAATTAACAGATAAAAGAAGCAAGACATTACTTAACTCTTAGACATGGTACCTTGGTTAGAATGTGGAACTTACTGCCACATAGAATGGTTGAGGTGAATAGTATTTAAGAGGAAGCTAGAGAAGTACATGAGGAAGAAAAGAATTGAAGGCTACGCCATTTGTGTGAAGAGGCTTTTGTGGACCATAAACACTAGCATGGACCAAATAGCCTGTGTCAGTGGAGTAAATTGTAGGTAATAGCTGTTTTTCTTTTCCCGAGTCTTTTATAAGGGAACGCTTTGGAGTTGTGCTTTGTCAAAATTACCTAGCGATATAGTTGATCTAAGATCCTTTAAACTAAAAGCTTCCTTTCGATACAGGTACTAAGGGCTGGATTTTCAATTGCCAGCAGGTTCGGGGCTGGGTGCGAGAGTGATTTAAACATCATGGTCCCACAGAATGTCCCTGAATTCAGATGTCTCAGGGACAGTTTGCAATTTTCCAAGTGACAGATGGGGGATGGGAATGGGGAACCTGCTCACCTTCAGTAAACAGCCCCTTAAGCTCCTTTAGGAGTGTTAAGGGGCCAGGGAGCTGGGGACTGCAATTTTCAAAGGAGATCTTGACGATGCTGAACAATCTGGTGCATGTTAGTGCACAACTGCTGGGTTCCATGCAGGGCAAAGGGAGAGGGATTTTTTTCAAGTGCTGAAAATTAATGGGCCCTCAGGTATTTGTGTTGGATAGTGCACATTGCGGGTTTTGGCCGCTTTCGCACCGTCTTAGTCCTTTATGTCCCTTATGCCCCGCTGTCTTCTGCAAATGGCAGGCCCCACCCTGGCTACCATCTGTCTTTGCCACTGGTGCTCTGCAGCCAGCTCCTGCTTCCTGGAGGGGCTCCGCAGAGCTAATTGGCCGCAGGGCTCGCCTCCTACCCAATTAAGGCATTTGAGTTTCAAGGTAGGTCATGTGGGCGGTGATTTGAGATGCTGGGTTCGAGACCCAGAATTCATCCAGATGTCGGGTTCTCAACCCTGAATTGAAAATCTGGCCCTAAATTTATGAAAACAATGGATTTCTGCATACAATAAAAGATGATGGAACAGGCATTACAGATAATGGCTTTGTGCCATTTTTCGGAGTGGTGAAAATGTCTGAGGAATTGCTCAAACAATTCAGAAGCTAAAATTAATGTGTATAAAAGTAAAAGGGATAAAATTGCAAGACTATGGGGGAAAATGCAGGCAAGTGGAGACTAAGTGGAGCTCTTTCAAACAGCTAGCATAAACATGATGGGCTGAATGGCCTCCTTCTGTGCTGTGAAATTGTATGATTTTCAACATGGAAGCAGGCCTTTGTTTGAAGCTAATACCGGAATTTCAAATAGATTCTGCAAGTTTTTGCCTCTATCCTCACACACCCACAGATGCAAAAATGTACATAGGCATGTGCAAACATCAAAAACCTCTTCCAGAAATCTTCAAGGAAAACTGTCTAGTTTGATAGAAGTAGTGGTTCTACACCCAGAGATGCATATTGGCTTTCTCTACAGGCTCTCAGGTCAAAAGATTTAAGGAAAATTTGACAGCAGTCACAGATTCTGTTTTAATAGTCCCAGTACTCTGAATTTCAATGAGAGGACAGTAACAATGTAAAAGGACAAAGAGGCGGGTGAATTTCTGAAATCTGTACAAGAGACATTCCTGATGAGTGCTTTTCTGGCCTGGAAGGAAACAGTGCTGAATCTAGTTTTGGAGAATGAATACACATATTACATGTTTCAGCGAGGGAGAATTAGGGGAATAGTGATCATAATATTATCAGGTTTAAAATAATTATGGAAAACGACAAGAAACTTTCAAGTGTAATAATGCTTAACTAGAGTAGGGCTAATTTTAGTGAATTGTAAAGGAATCTGGATATGTGGGTTGGAATTAAATTGGCAGGTATATTCGCAATTGACCAACGGTAGGCCTTCAAAGGGGAGTTGTTTGTATACAGAATAGACACATTCCCATGAGGAGGAGAGGGGTGAAGTTCAAAGCGAGAGCTCCTTGGATGGCTAAAGATCTGAAGGAGAGTTTCCACTTTGGGTGCACCAGTGAAAGGAACACCAATTATGCCCCTAATTGTTCTACTTTTGAATAGTTAGTTTTACCTCAAGTTTCCACTCAAACTCAATTGCATATCACTGAGTATAAAATCAGCCATGAACCAGTGCAAACGGCCAACCTTTTAGAATGCAATTTATAAAAAATACTTTTCTATTAAAAATAATTCCTTGATGTACTTAAGAGATTATGGCTGAAAATGAGTTTGTCACAAAAAATAAGCATTTTCAACTTTGCGTCAATCCTCCAACTGTGAGCAATCCCATTTCACATTCCTGGAAGTTACTTTTAAAATATATATAGAACATTTTGATGGTTATATTGGGGCACAAGGGCTTTTTTTTAAGGAAATTAAAACAAATTATAATCAAAAGCTTTCAAAACATGCCCTTGTGCCTAAAAGAAGCAGCTTAATTTTTGTTCCCTCTCAAAGGCCCCAAAAATGACACAATTCACAGAAACTCCCATTTGAGATTAATTCATCCTGGGGCTAGGTTTGTGGATAGGGCCCCTTTTAGCTTAAGGCTTTTAAACCACAGCAAAAGATCGTGTAAACTCAATTTGCGTTAAACGTAATTTACATTTAAAATTCTGTGATCTCCTGCACTGGTTACACTCATTTCAAGTAAATTGTACCAAAGAAAAAGACAATTAAAGTGAAGCTGAAAAAGCAGACCTATGAGAAATGCAAGGCTCATAATACAGCAGAAAACCAAAATGAATATTGAAAGTAAAGGAGATCTAAAAATGTGAATAAAAGTGCTAAAGAGAGAGTATGAGAATAGCATAGCAGCTATTATATACAATTGTGGCACAGTGGTAGCATCTCTACCTCTGAGCCAGACGCGCCAGGTTCGAATCCCACTCCCGGACTTGACAACTAGAGAACAAGCATTCATAACGTGGCCAAACAGGCTGATTATCAGCCTATAAATCCTTTCAATATGCCTGATGGCAGGTGGTAAGAGCGGGAGAGTCTCCTGGTCAACTGATTAGAAATCAAGAAAAATCTTCTTGTGGAGACAAAGGGCATGAGTGTGCTTCTAAATAAGTCCTTGACATCTGTCTTCACTTGAGAAGAGAATATTGTCACCGTAGCAGTATAGGAGGAGGCAGTAGTGACACTGGATAGGATAAAAATAAAGAGGATGTACTTAAAAACTGGAGTCAATGGGAATTGGGGGAAAACTCCCCACTGGTTGGAATCATACCTAGCACAAAGGAAGATGGCTTTGGTTGTTGGAGGTCAATTATCTCAGCTCCAGGTCATCACTGCGGGAGTTTCTCGGGGTAGTGTCCGTAGTAATCTGATGTGCAAAATAGTTTTACGAAGAATGTATAATGGAAGATCACATGATCTTATTATCCAAAAGCAGAGTAGCGTGGGCTACCTCAGTAGTCAGTAGAGGAGGTCTAGAGTTAGAATCGGTAATGCAGAGCCAGAGTTTGAGTTGTAAGCGCACAAGTGTAACTGCTGAATTCCTTTGTAAATAAATAGAATATGTTCTACATAAGAACTGTCTGCTGATCTACCCTGTCTATGGTGCCAACTCGGTCACCCCGAAACAAGTGTGCAACCCGGATCCATTAGTCCAACTAAACCAAGACCAGGGTCCAACAAACTGGTGATGAGAGAAAAAGCAAGAAAAGCAAGGAAGGAAATCAAGTGAACCGAAATCGGGCTATACCTCGCACGGTAATTGTAAGTTGAATTTCCACCCTAATCATCGAAGCAGTCCCCTCAAAGCGTTCCGCAGTTTGGAAGAGTTGATTCCTTTGACCCAACCGTGGACGATTGGTCTCATTATGCTGAATGCCTCGCGTTCTTTTTCCAAGTTAATGACATTGTTGGGGAGGAGAAGAGGCACGCGATCCTCTTATCCACGTTGGAGTAAGACCTATGGATTGCTTCAAAGTTTGACGGTACCCTGTGCCCGGGATTCAAAAAGTTTTGATGATTTAGTGAACCTTGTGAAGAGTTATTACCAGCCCAAGCCCTTGGTAACAAGACAATGGTTCAAATTTAACTCAAGAAATGGAGCCCTGGGGAGACAGTTGCTTGTTATGTGGCAAGTCAGAAACAGTTAACAGTATATTGAGAATTTGATACATCTATAAATTATATGCTTAGAGATTATTTGCTGTGCAGTTTAAATGAAGATTCGATTCAGTAGAGATTACTGTCTAAAACAAATTTGGATTTTTAGAACACGCTAGAATTAGCACTGGCTGTGGAAGGCGCAGTGAGGGACTCGAAAGCCATATAGGGAGCACAAAATGGCACCATTTTCCACGTTGGGTGGGGAGCCCCAAATAAAAAGGGTGCGAAAATGTACATCTCTGATGAGATGTGGGAAGCAGCCACCGCTTGTAGACAAATAAAAAGAAATGATTTAGCAGCGAAAACATGGAATACCGGTAACAGAGGTGGAAGCAGACAACCTTGTAATGAATTGAAGTTTAAAAAAATTGAACGTTTTTACTGTCATCGAAATGGACACCTCAAGGATAGAATCAGGCAGATTTTCAATCAAAGGAAAAAAACCATGAGAATTATAACATAGAAGAGCCTGAAGTAACAGATTCTGATATTTATTCGCTGTATAATTTAAAGGTAGGAAGAACAGAACCAATCTATGTAAGTGAGGGTAAATGATAGACCCATCAGAATGGAGGTGGACACAGGGGCTTCCAATATGGTAATAGATGAGCATACCTTCAAATACCTGAATTATGGAGAATGTAAATTAAATTTGGAAGAAACAGATTCCAAATTAAAAACTTACACGGGAGAAGGCATCAAAATTAAAGGCATAAGCAGGGTTAATGTACAGTACGGAAGTCAATCAGTAAAATTACCCTTAATGATGGTAGCAGGTGATGGGCCAAACCTCCTCGGATGAAACTGGTTGAAAGAAATTCAATTGGATTGGACTGAGACCTTCCAACTGAGAGCCAGTGGAATACGTGAGCTACTACAAAACTCCACCTCAGTTTTTAAAGATGAACTTGGATAGATCCAGGGAGTACAAGCAAAACTTCATGTGGATGCAGACACGATACCCAGATTTTGGAAGGCAAGACTAGTACCTTATGCAATGCAGGAAAAGGTAGGTGCCAAATTGGATAGATTAGAAAAACTGTGCAGTTCTTGGAATAGGCGACACCAACAGTCCCCGTGCTGAAACATGACCAAGATGTTCCAACTTGTGGAGACTACAAATTGACTGTCAATAAAGTGGCTAAATTGGACAGACACCCTATACCAAAAATTGAAGACTTGTATGCGAAGCTGGCAGGTGGAACTGCCTACAACAAAGCTTGATCTGAGTCATGGTTATTAACAATTGGGGTTAGAGAAGGCATCCCAGAAATTCATCACAAGTAATACACACAAAGGGTTGTACCAATATACCTGTTTGCCTTTAGGTGTATCGTCAGCATGTGCCATATTCCAGAGAACAATGGAAAGTTACTGCAGGAATTGCCTCATGTTGTCGTTTATTTAGATGAGGTTCTGGTGTCAGGACTCACTGAAAAGAAACATGTGGCTAAACTTGGAAAAAGTTTTGAAACTTTTTTTACAGGTTGGAGTGCATTTAAAAAACAAGTGCACGTTCCAAGCGAAAGAGGTAATTTATCCATGCCATAGAGTGGATTCACAGGGCCCCCACCCTGTTTAAGAAAAAGTGAGAGCCATTAGAGAAGCCCCAACGCCAAAGAACACCTCCAAGCTCAAATCATTCTTAGAGATGATCAATTACTATGGACGCTTCTTGCCTAATTTATCACCAGAACTGGCACCCCTGTCTTACCTACTCAAGGAAAACCAATGTTGGTCTTGGCAAACATCACAGAAAAAAGCTTTCACAAAAGTGAAACAACTATTATACTCATCCACGCTATTAGTACATTTTGACCAAAGAAAAGAGTTAGTTCCGACATGTGACGCATCTCCTTATGGAGTGGGAGCTGTGCTCTCCCATCGAATGGATGATGGCTCAGAACAACCTATTGGATATGTATCAAGAACGCTGAACACAGTGGAAAAGGGATACACATAGATAGAAAAAGAAGGCTTGTCAATCATCTTTGGTGTCAAGAAATTTCACCAGTATGTACACAGTCGTCATTTAACTATCGTTTCAGAACACAAGCCTTTGCTAGGATTGTTCAGCGAGGACAAGGCTATATCACCCATAGCCTCAGCAAGAATACAGAGATGGGCACTGATCCTGGCAGTGTGTGTGTATACTTTCATCCACAGGCCTGATGCGCTTAGTCATTTGACTTTGAAAGAAAACGATGAGGATGTTCCAGTTCCTCAAGAACTCGTTTATTATTGAAATTCTAGATTCATCACCGTTTTGTGCTAGACTGATCAGAGATTGGACAAGCCAAGACCCAGTCTTATCCAAAGTACGAGAACAAGTTCTTCATAGTTGGTCACAAGAACAGGAATCCAACAAAATGAAACCGTATTTTCATCCAGTCACAATGGTATCTTATTGTGGGGAGTTTAAGTGATTGTTCCTCCAAAAGGACAAAAGCCTTTGTTAACTAAACTACATGATCAACATCCAGGTATTCTCCGAATGAAGACCATAGCACGCAGCTACTTAAGGTGGCCTAGAATGGATGAAGAAATAGAGAATTTAGTGAGATGTTGTATGCAGTGTCAGCAAGTGCAAAGATTACCTCCAACAGCTCCGTTACACCCATGGGAGTGGCCAGGAAGGCCATGGGTGCGATTACATATTGACTATGTGGGACCTTTTATGGGAACAATGTTTCTCCTTATTGTTGAAGCTCACTCAAAATAGATGAACATATATGAGGTGAAGTCACCAACATCTTCTGCTACAATGGACGAGCTCCATCAAAATTTCGCCTTCAATGGACTACTAGAAGTGGTCATATCAGATAACATTTACAAGTGCTGAGTTTCAACAGTTCATCAGCCTCAACAGTATCACTCGTGTAAAAACTTCACCGTACCACAGTTCTTCGAATGGACTGGCTGAGCGAGCAGTTCAAATGTTCAAAATCGGCATGAAGAAATTAACAGGAGACTCTATAGTGACCAAGCTAGCATGTTTTCCATTACAGGACCACCCCTCACATGACAACAGGTGTCACAGCTGCGGAATTGTTGATGAATCGCCATCTCAGTACGAAATTGAGGTTAGTAACGCCAAATTTATGGGGAAAGGTGGAAAGGAGTCAGGGAAGTCAGAAAATTGGACATGACTGGTATAGTCATGACAGAAAGTTTACTAAAGGAGAGATGGTATATGTGAAAAACTTTGGTGAAGGACCTAAATGGTTATCAGGTGAAATAGGCAGAGATTGAGAGGAGAGATTGGTGGAGAGTTAAAAAGTGCAGGAGCTGAGAGACAGAGCGGAGATTTAAAAAGAGTGGGAACTGAGTCAGAGTGGGATTTAAAAAGAGCGGGAGCTGAGAGTCAGAGAAGAGATTTAAAAAGAGCGGGAGCTGAGAGTCAGAGCAGAGATTTAAAAAGAGTAGGAGCTGAAAGTCAGAGCAGAGATTTAAAATGAGCAGGAGCTGAGAGTCAGAGCAGAGATTTAAAAAGAATGGGAACTGAGAGTCAGAGTGGGGATTTAAAAAGAGCGGGAGCTGAAAGTCAGAGCGGGGAGTTAAAAAGAGCGGGAGCTGAGAGTCAGAGCGGGGATTTAAAAAGAGCAGGACTGAGAGTCAGAGCGGAGATTTAAAAAGAGTGGGAGCTGAGAGAGCGGAGATTTAAAAAGAGCGGGAGCTGAGAGAGCAGAGATTTAAAAAAAGTGGGAGCTGAGAGTCAGGGTGGAGATTTAAAAAGAATGGGAACTGAGAGTCAGAGCGGGGATTTAAAAAGAGCTGGAACTGAGAGTCAGAATGGAGATTTAAAAAGAACGGGAGCTGAGAGCGGAGATTTAAAAAGAGCGGGAGCTGAGAGTCAGAGTGGAGATTTAAAAAGAGCGGGAGCTGAGAGTCAGGGTGGAGATTTAAAAAGAGTGGGAGCTGAGAGTCAGAGCAGAGATTTAAAAAGTGTAGCAGCTGAGAGTCAGAGCAGAGATTTAAAAAGAATGGGAACTGAGAGTCAGAGTGGGGATTTAAAAAGAGCAGGAGCTGAGAGTCAGATCGGAGATTTAAAAAGAACGGGAGCTGAGTCAGAGCAGAGATTTAAAAAGAATGGGAACTGAGAGTCAGAGCAGAGATTTAAAAAGAGTGGGAACTGAGAGTCAGAAGGGGGATTTAAAAAGAGTGGGAGCTGAGAGTCAGAGTGGAGACTTAAAAAGAGCGGGAGCTGGACTCGGGGCTGAAAGCGGCACGAGGACGTCACAATTCAAACAGTGATGATGTAGGGGAGGCAGCTGATTTGTAAGTAGAGTCAGGTGAGTACTTCTATTTTTTCTACTACTTAAACTGCTGCAGTCCATTAGCCTAAACAAAGTAAGGTGAGGACTTTGGACTGTAGTGGGAGTGTTTGGAGTGGAATAAGGCCCCTAGCATAATTAGTATTCTTTAAAGAGAGTAACTAATGGGTTTAATCTAAAGGAAAGTCATGGCAGCAGAGATCGCACCCATGATATGCCCCTCCTGCATTAAGTGGGAAGTCACGGACTCTTCCAGTATCCCTGGCGATGATGTGTGCAGGAAATGTGTCCAGCTACAGCTACTGGCTAATGGCATTTTGGGGCTGGAGCTGCAGGCGCATTCACTGTGGAGCATCCGCGATGCTGAGATTATTGTGGACAGCATGTTCAGTGAGGTGGTCACATCTCAGATAAAGACTAGACAGGCATAAAGGGGATGGGTGACCACCAGGCAGAGTAAAGGAAGGCAGGCAGTACAGGAGTCCCCTGTCAAACACATATACCATTTTGGATACTGTTGGGGGAGATGACTTCTCAGAGAAAAGCAGCAGGAGCCAAGTCCATGGCACCATGGGTGGCTCTGCTGCCCAAGAGGGGAGGAAGAAGAGTGGCAGGGCTATAGTGATAGGGGATTCAATAGTAAGAGGAAGAGACAGGCATTTCTGCGGCCGCAAAAGAGACTCCAGGATGGTATGTTATCTCCCTGGTGCCAGGGTCAAGGATGTCTCAGAGAAGCTACAGGCCATTCTGAAGGAGGAGGGTGAACAGCCAGTGGTCGTGGTACATATTGGTAATAATGACATAGGTATAAAAAGGGATGAGGTCCTACAAGCTGAATATGGGAGTTAGGATGTAAATTAAAAAGTAGGACCTCAAAGGTAGTAATCACAGGATTACTACCAGTGCCATGTACTAGTGAGGGTAGAAATAACAGGATATATCAGATGAATACGTGGCTGAAGAAATGTTGTAGAGGGGAGGGATTCAGATTCCTGGGACATTGGTACCGGTTCTGGGGAAGGTGGGACCTGTACATACAAGAAGGGTTGCATTCGGGCAGAACCAGGACTAATGTACTCGGGGGGGGTGGGATTTTGCTAGTGCAGTTGGGGAGGGTTCAAGCTAGGATGGCAGGGGGATGGGAACCTGAACAGGGAGACAGAGGAGGGGGAAACAAGGATAGAAACAAAAGACAGAAAAGTAAGAAGCAAAAGTGGAAGGCAGAAAAAGCAAGGGCAAGAAACAAATGGGGTCATAGTGCGAAATAAAGCTAAGATGACTAACAAGGTTAGAAAAAAAAATTTAAAGGCATTGTATCTTAATGCGCAGAGCATTCGCAATAAGGTAGATGAATTAACAGCGCAAATGGATATAAACAGTTATGATATAGTTGCAATTACGGAGATATGGCTGGAGGGTGACCAAGGATGGGAACTGAACATCCAAGAATATTCAATATTTAGGAAGGACAGACAAATAGGAAAAGGAGGTGAGGTAGCATTGTTAGTAAAGGAGGAAATCAATGCAATAATGAGAGAGGATTGGCTCAGAAAATCATGATGTGGAATTTGCTTGGGTGGAGATAAGAAAAATCAAGGGGCAGAAAATGTTGGTGGGGATTGTCTATAGGCCCCCAAGCAGTAATGGAGATGTAAGGTAAGGCATTAAGTAGAAAATTAGAGATGCATGCAATAAGGGTACAACAGTAATCATGGGTGACTTTAATCTACATATAGATTGGACAAACCAAACTAGCAATGAAACTGTGGAGTAGGGTTTCCTGGAAAGTGTATGTGACGGTTTTTTAGACCAATACATTGAGGAACCAACTAGACAGCAGGCTTTCGTAGACTGGGTATTGTGCAATGAGAAAGGATTAATTAACACTCTTATTGTGCGGGGTCCCTTGGGGAAGAGCGACCATAAGATGATAGAATTGTTCAGTAGGATGGAGAGTGAAGAAGTTGAATCCGAAACTAGGGTCCTGAATCTAAATAAAGGGAACTATGAGGGTATGAGGCGCGAGTTGGAGATGATGGATTGGGGAACCTTACTAAAAGGGCTGACAGTGGATAGGCAATGGCTAATATTTAAGGAATATTTAATGAATTACAGCAATTATTCATTCCTATCTGGCGCAAAAATAAAACAGGAAAGGTGGCTCAACCAGGGCTTACAAAAGAAATTAGGGAAAGTATTAGATCCAAAGAGGAGACATATAAAATTGCCAGAAAAGGCAGCAAGCCTGAAGATTGGGAGCAGTTTAGAATTCAGCAACAGTGGACAAAGGATTGATCAAGAAGGGGAAAATGGAGTATGAAAGTAAACTTGCAAGGAACATATTACTGATTGTAAAAGCTTCTATAAATACGCAAAGAGAAAAAGATTAGCAAAGACAAATGTAGGTTCTTTACAGTCAGAAACGGGGGAAATTATAATGGGGAACAAAAAAATGGCAGAAGAATTGAACACATATTTTGGTTCTGTCTTCGCAAAATAGGACACAAGTAATTTCCCAGAAATGTTAGGGAACCAAAGGTCTAGTGAGAGGAAGGAATTGAAGAAAATCACCATCTAGCAATGGTGCTAGAGAAATTAATGGAGTTAAAGGCTGAAAAATCCCCAGGGCCTGATAATCTACATTCCAGAGTTCTAAAGGAAGAGGCCCTGGAAATATTGGATGCATTGATAATCATCTTCCAAAATTCTATAGACTCTGGGGCAGTTCCTACAGATTGGAGGGTGGCAACCGTTACCCCACTATTTAAAAAAAAGAGAGAAAAAACAGAGAATTACAGATCAGTTAGCTTAACATCAGTAGTGGGGAAAAAGCTAAAGTCTATTAAAAAGAACGTGGTAACAGAACACTTGGAAAGCATTAACGGGATTAGACAAAGTCAGCATGGGTTTATGAAATGGAAATCATGCTTAACTAATCTACTGGAGATTTTTGAGGATGTAACTAGTAGAATAGATAAGGGAGAACCAGTGGATGTGGTGTATTTTGATTTCAAGAAGGCTTTTGATAAGGCCTCATATAAGAGGCTAGTGGGCAAAATTAAAGCACATGGGATTGGGGCATACTGGTATGGATTGAGAATTGGTTGACAGACCAGAGACAGAGAGTGTATCTTTTTCCGGGTGGCAGGCGGTGACTAAGCATACCGCAGGGATCAGAGCTTGGGCCCAGCTATTTACAATATATATAAATGACTTGGATGAGGGAACCAAATGCAATATTTCTAATTTTGCTGATGGCCCAAAACTAGGTGGGGTTGTGAGTTGTGAGGAGGATGCAAGGAGGCTTTAGGGCGATTTAGACAAGTTGTTTGTGCACGCAAACACATGGCAGATGCAGTATAACGTAGATAAATGTGAAGTTATATGCTTCAGTGTGGAGAACAGAAAGGCAGAGTATTATTTATATGGTGATATATTGGGAAATGTGAACGTACAAAGGGATCTGGGTGTCCCTGCACACCCGTCAATGAAAGTAAATAGACAGGTGCAGCAAGCAATTAGGAAGGCAAATGATATGTTGGCCTTCATTGCAAGGGGATTTGAGTTCAGAAGTAAGGATGTCTTACTGCAGTTATACAGGGCCTTGGTGAGACCACACCTGGAGCATTGCATGCAGCTTCGGTCTCCCTACCAAAGAAAGGATATACTTGCCATAGAGGGAGTGCAGCGAGGGCTCACTAGGCTAATACTGGAGATGGCAGGACTGCCGTATGAGGAAAGATTGGTTCGACTGGGCCTGTATTCACTCAAGTTTAGAAGAATGAGAGGGGATCTGATTGAAATGTATGGAATTCTAACAGGGCTAGACAGACTGCATGCAGGGAGGATATTTCCATTGGATGGGAAGTCTAGAACCAGGGGCCACAGTCTCAGGATACAGGGCAGGGCATTTAGGACTGAGATGAGGAAAAATTTCTTTACTCAGAGGGTGGTCAACCTGTGGAATTCCTTACCACAGAAGGCTGTAGAGACCGGATCACTGAATATGTTCAAGAAAGAAATTGATAGATCTTTGGATATTAGGGGCATCAAAGGGTATGGAGAGAAAATGGGACTATGGTGTTGAGATTGAGGATCAGCCATGATCATATTGAATGGAGAAGCAGGCTCGAGGGGCTGAATGGCCTACTGCATCTCCTCGTTTCTATAAGTGCAGTGACTGGACCTCTTTCTTACTACGTGAAAGTAGAAGACCAAATAATACGGAGACATATAGATCATATAAGGAGGAGAGAAACAAAGTATCAGGAAATGATTCCTCCAGTATTCACGACTGCATCAACATCTCCTGTTAAAATAACTCAACTGTGTACAGATGTGTCTGAAGGATCAGATGTACCTGCAAGAGTTGGAGAAACAGATTTGCAGGTGCTCACCAAAGTACCTGATGTTTGGACACCTGAAAAAGAGGTTCCTGACAAAACATCTGAAGTTGTAGGGCTGAGACGTTCTACTCGCATAAGGAAACCGCCAGAAAGACTGAATTTGTAAATGACTTATCTGTGTAAATAATTTGATATCTTGAGAAAAATTGTAATTGTAACTGTAAAATGTATGTCTGAGTAAAGGGATGTGATAATCTAATGTATAATATACCTTTAAGAAGAATGTATAATGGAAGATCACATGATCTTTTAATCCAATAGCAGAGTAGCATTGGCTACCTCTATAGTCAGTTGTCAGTACAAGAGGTCTAGAGCCAGAGTCTGTAATGTAGAGCCAGAGTTTGAGTTGTAAGCACACAAGTGTAACTGCTGAATTCCTTTGTAAATAAATAGAATGTGTTCTACATAAGAACTGTCTGCTGATCTACTCTGTCTATGGCACCAACTCGGTCACCCCGAAACAAGTGTGCAACCCGGATCCATTAGTCCAACTAAACCAAGGACCAGGATCCAACAGTGTCCTAGGCCCAACCTTCTTCAGCTGCTTCGTCAATGACCTTCCTTCCATCATAAGGTCAGAAGTGGGGATGTTTGCTAATCATTGCAAAATGTTCAACAAATCTTGTAACTCCTCAGATACTGAAGCAGTCTATGTCCAAATGCAGCAAGTCCTGGACAATATCCAGGCTTGGGCTGACAAGTGGCAAGTAACATTCATGCCACACAAGTGCCAGACAATGACCATCTCCAACAAGAGAGAATCTAAACATCGCCCCTTGATGTTCAATGGCATTACCATTGCTAAATCCCCCATTATCAACATCCTGGGGGAAACCATTGACCAGCAAAGAAACTGGAAGAGCCATATAAATACTGAGGCTACAAGAGCAGGTCAGAGGCTAGGAATCCTGCGGCAAGTAACTCACCTCCTGGCACATCAAAGCCTGTAAACCATCTACAAGGCACAAGTCAGGAGTCTGATGGAATACTCTCCACTTGCCTGGATGAGTGCAGCTCCAACAACACTTAAGAAGCTCGACACAATCCAGGACAAAGCAACCCCCTTGATTGTCACATCTTCCACAAATATTCACGCCCTCCACTACTGACGCACAGTGGCAACAGCAAATACCATCTACAAGATGGACTGCAGAAACTCACTAAGCCTCCTCAGGCAGCGCCTTCCAAACCTGTGACCTCTACCAACTAGAAGGACAAGGGCAGCAGACACATGGGAACACCCCCACCTGGAAGTTCCCCTCCAAGCCACACGCCATCCTGACTTGGAGCTTTATCACCATTCCTTCACTGTCAATAGGTCAAACTCCTGGAACTCCCTCCCTAACAGCCCTGTGGGTGCACCTACACCACATGGACTGCAGCGATTCAAGAAGGCAGCTCACTACCACCTTCTCAAGGGCAATAAATGCTGGCCTAGCCAGTAATGCCCACATCCCATGAATGAATTTAAAAAAAGGTTGACAGCACTCAAAGAAGAAAAGACACCCAGTCTGGATGGAATGCACCCTGAGGGTGGAATTCTCCAGCCCCCCCAACCCCTCCGAGCGTTTAATGGTTGGCAGGGGTTGGGGGTGTGGTGGAGAATGTGGCTGGAGCTGAAAAATCTTTTTCCAGCTGATGTAAAATGATGGCGAGAACTTGTGCTCCTGCCCACCGTGGCAGCTTGTCGCTCCATCCCGGGCCTGTCTTGAAATCATTTTGCATCCTGCTAATGGGATGCAGAAGGAGGCCCAACCGGAATTGATACTCCCTCCATCTGATTGTCCGCCCTGCCAGAGGGATATCACGTTGGCCCAGAACATGTTTGGACCAACGCAGCGCGGAGATGTCGGGACTTAACCTGGAGAAGGCCTGGTACAGCTTCCAGAATTCGGATTGGGGCCTCCAGTGACCAGACCCCATGCAGCCGTGGATGGGTAGAGCATTAACCATGTTGGTCCTCTTGTTGGAGGAGCATCCAGGAGGTGGATCTTCAAGCAGCAGGTGACTGGCTGCAGGAGGCACTGTTGGGTGGCAATGCTCTGTGCTGGGGCTGGGAGTTTAGACTGGGAGGAGAGAAATGGAGAGGTGGGGAGATGTGGAGGCCTAGGGGGAGGCAAGGGAGGTTGGGGGCGGCAGGGGAAAAAGAGATACCGTGGCAGTCATTGTGAGTAACGTAGTATGGAGTGGGAGGGTGGGAAGGACCGTGTCGGAGTGCTGGTGGGGGCGGGGGGGTGGGGTGGTGGTGGTGTAGGTGTGCTCATGTGAACAGGCATTTGAGGGGGAAGAGGGGAAAGGGGTTCAGGTGGAGGGGTCTGTGCTGGAGCTCCAGACCTCCCTGTGATCTGTAGGCCATCTCCTCCTTGAATGGGTAGCTTGCTGTCTGGGCACCTTTAAAATTTGCCGTCCAGGATATGCCCACCTCGTCATGCAAAATGTTGGGAAAGTCCCCAATGCATAATTAATGAGGCCAGCGTATCACAGTACGGTGCGAAGTCCCACCAGCCTCCGTGGTGGGAAACACTCCCCATTTCCACCCCCACCTCAGGGCTTAGTCCCGGAATGGGAAATTCAATCCTAAGTTACTGAGAGATGTAAGGTTGAAAACTGCAGAAGCTCTGGCTACAACCCTCCTTTGACAGAAAACTGGAGGATTGCAAATGTTACACCCTTGTTCAAAATGGGGAGAGGGATAAACCTGGCAACTACAGGCCAGTCCGCCCAACATTTGTAGTAGGGGAACTTTGCGAGGCAATAATCCAGAAAGTCAGCACGATGACCTAGTCATGTTTGCAGTATGGGTTTCCCCTTTCCCAAAGCGCAGTTTAAGTCTGGTGCCAATGTCTGTGGTACAGCAGCAGTCATGTCAGTAAGCAGGTAAGCTTATAATCACATTGAAGTATTCTCACAGGCAATGATCCAGGAAGTTCAAAGCACCAAACCCCATCACCCTTAATTTAAATTATCAGATGGTGAAATAAATGATTGATTGGATAAAGATTGAAGCTAAAATAATGATTAACAATCTTAAAAAAGGGGAAAAAATATCCATTTCAAAATCATTTACCAATCTGGAGAAATATGACATTCCACAAAAATAAAGTTTGCTTCTCAGATCTAGTGAGGATGCTTAGCAGTAATTATGCCATTACAAACCCAGCCACCTCTCATTCAACAAGGTGTATGTTTTTCAAATGTTTTTGCAACGAGACTAACAGTGGCTGAGTTGAAGTTCTCGCCAATTCAATTGATTCCCATTGATTGCAACTTGTGGGACCTCAACTCTGGAAAAGTGTAGTATTACTGACAGCAAATTCTGGGTTTCCTTGTTCAATGGTGCATGGGTGGGCGGCAGCAGTTGCTGTCAATTCTGGAGGAGAAATGACAGCAAACACTGACAGCTTCATCGTCATTACCACCGCTAATTTCCTGCATTGTACCAGACACCTTCAATGGCATGTCATAAGTTGAATCAAGAGGATGTGCGGTTTTAAGAATCTAGGCTTTTATTCCATGTGACATTGAAGGAACAGACTGGGCTGAGGCCCAGTTGTGTTAAAGCTGATCTATTTCTTTAATGAAAGCAAGTGTAATTCCTGCAAAATGTTACATGTTGAGAGCAGTTAAGAAGTAAATTCTCTTCTGCTTAAGGTTAATTAGAGGGCCTTTGCTTCCCTCCAGATGACTTACTCCCTGATACATTTTTTGAGATTGTTTTGCATTTATTGATAATTGAATTTTTGAAGTATAATATTGAACGTTGTGACTTTCTAACCATTAAAAAAAGCTTTGAGAAGGTCAGTCACACTTTGGGCATTCCACTTTGTGTAAAACATCAAGGAATCACAACTGAATAATCCGATATTTCTTGTTTCTTTTTCTTGGTGTTGAGATGAGCTGGGGAGCTTGTTAAGATAGTAAATGAGAGGTTCACTCCTGTGTTCACTGCCTTACATTGGCTCCTGGTCCACTTTCCTTGTCTTCAAATCCCTCTGTGACCTCAGACCACTCTATCTCTGTAACCTCCCCCAGCTTGATAACAGTCCAAGAACTCCCATGCATTTCCAATTCTGGCTTCTTGAGTAGCCCTCCAATTCCTTCATTTCCCAAAGTGGCAATCGTGCCTTTAACCCTCTAGATCCCAAGTTCCGGAACTCCCCACCTCCCACCAAGTCTTTCCGCTCCTCCCTCCTCCTTTAAGGTGCTCCTTGAAAACTTTCTCTATGAACAAGCTTTTAGTCACCTATCCTAATGTCTCCTTCTTTGGTTTCCCTAAGTACTTTTTGACATTCTGACAACATTCAAGGTGTGACATACATCCTTCAATCCATCCGCGATGACCCTAAAGTTCTCCTGTTGCAGCATCCAACTGGTTGTCAAATGACTCCTCCATTATTATAGGCAGAAGCATATTCTATGCGCTGATGACTCCTCGTTGATATGAAGAACTTCCTTATATCAGTCCTAAAGAGCCTACAGCACATGGTCTGCAGCAATTCAAGGAAGCGGACCCACCACCACCTTCTTAAAGTCAGCCAGGGACTGGCAAGAAGCTACCAGCCTAGCAAGTGACATCCATGTTCATTTTTAAAAATTCTTTCACTGGAGGTGGGTGTCACTGGCTGGGCCTACATTTATTGCCCATCCCTAAATGACCTTGAGAAACTGGTGATGAGCTGCCTTCTTGAACCATTGCAGTCCATGTGGTATAGGTACACCCACAGTGCTGTTAGGAAACGAGTTCCAGGATTGTGATCCCATGACAGTGAAAAAACAGAAAAACCTATTTTTGCTGCAGCTGAATTGACACCAGACTTTCTGAGGTACATGGCACTGAGTCAGGCTGATGCCGAAATGATTCATAGTTCTTTTGAGCGGTGACAACTAAAGGGAGCTGTCAAAAATATGATGGGCATGTCTATCTGGCTAAATCTATTGCTCAGGTTGGAATTAATGGGCAGCTCGAATATTGGTCTGAAGTTATTTGTATATTATTCTCAGTCAGCTTTGAACCTGGTCAAATTGGTGATTTGTGACAGACCTGATTGCAATCAAGATTATTTTTAAAAAATTATTGTATAGATGCATTTGGGGGAAACTATATAAGCACATGAAGGAGAAAGGAATAGATTGATATGAGGCATTAAGGTTAGGTTAAGGGTTGTGAGGAGGCTCGTCTGATGCACAAGCTAGTTGGACTAAATAGTCTGTATCCATGCTGCAAATCTGATATAAATCTATGTATCTGTTATGGACTTAAATGCAATGTCCCCTCTAGATGTTTTTTGTGATGCGCAGCCTGTTCATTTTGAAGTGTGACACCATCAAATTATATTTGCAAGGCTGTATTTGCACATTATCCCAAAGGAGAAAACTTGTGAGTGCCTGTGTGATAGCTTCTGGCTTGCTGCGCATCTGTACACATACATGCAGTTTAGAGCGAACATTGCTTACATGGTCTTAATTCTCTTTGTTTTGCCATTCTATTAATGTTGGTGAGAAATCACTTTTAAAATTAGTTTTCTTTTATTTATTCTTTCACAGGATGTAGGCATCACTGGCAAGGACTAGCATTCATTGTCCATGCCTAATTGCCTTTGAACTGAGCAAATTGCTAGGCCATTTCAGACGGCAGTTAAGAGTCAGCCACATTGCTGTTGGTCTGGAGTCACAAGTAGGCCAGACCAGGTAAGGGTGGCAGATTTCCTTCCCTAAAGGGCATTAGCGAATCAGATGGATTTTTATGACAATCAATTATAGTTTCATGGTCACCATTACTAAGACTAGCTTTATATTCCAGATTTTTATTGATTGAATTTAAATTCCACCAACTACCGTGATGGGATTTGAACCCATGCCCCCAGTGCATTAGCCTGGGTTTCTGAATTACCAGTTCAGTGACATTACCACTACACCACCACATCAATTACCTAAAAATGTTTACAGCAATTTTAAGCTTGAATTGAAATATTAAAAATTTCCATTGCTTTATCCAATGATCTGCTCACATGTCACATCAATGGCTCATGGGGGGAAAGAATGATGGAGAGATGGAATGGCTATGCTCGTCCAGAAGTTTATAAATTTCTTCTGAATCTTTGCATTGTTTGGCATGCCACAAATTTTTATTTTTCTGCACATATAAGGTGCAGATCATCTTGGAGACTGTATCACGTTGGATCCTTTTCCTGGATTGTGATTGCATGGAATTGGGTTGTTTTTTCTGAGTAGGTTTAACCAGTTAGAAAATTGAAATGAGGTGAAAAGGTTTTGCACGGCATGGTTAGCGAGCTACAACTTATTTGAAAAGAGAAAAAAATCGCAAAGGCTAAAACACTTAACTAACTGGTAATAGAAAGCTCACAATGGCCTTGGCGGTTTGTGTGGACAAATAACTCGACAGATTCAATGTACATAAGAAACCTTGTTCTAAGGTATTAGTGTTGGAGATAGATAGGGCTCCTGTCTCTGTTTCATATTAATGCTTGTTGTGTGTGACATATATATATTTTTTTTAAGCAGATGGATAATTGAGATTGCACCTTATTCTCATCTTGAGTGTTGCATGTAGATTTCTTGGTTCAGCTTCAATAAAACCATCTGTTTCCAATTGCCTTTTGCAAGTCTTTTACTATGCATTTACATTCCCAAGTGATGAGGCTATGTACAGTTCTGATGCCTGCCCTTGACATCTTGGCTTCAGTGTACACATGTTTGTTAGTTACTAATCCTGAATTAGAAACCTAATTCTTTGGTATGGGATCTACTCACCCATGGTTCTGATTTTCTTGGCGAATGATGGCTCACTTTTAAGATACCGTCCCTTTAGAGTATGCTGTAAATATCTTCTCCAAAAATAAGGTGCTATCTTTTCCTGTATATGAGCCCTTCAGATCAATGTTAGTGCTAACAACAACTTGTATTCATACTTGTATTTAGATTGCATTTATGCATAACATAGTAAAACATGCCAAGGTGCTTCACAGGTCTATTGGCAAACAAAATGACACCAAGCCACCTAAGAAGACAATAGGACAGATGACCAATAGCGATTGGTCAAAATGGAGTGTTTTGAAGGGTGATGGAGAGGTAGAGGGTGGGGAGGTTTAGGGAGCAAATTCCAGTCCTTAGAGACTAGGCAGCTGAAGGCACAGTCAGCAATGGTGGAATGATTAAAACTGGGTTTGCACAAAAGACCAGAATTGGAGGACTGTAGGGCTGGAAGAGCAATTGACACTTTCAGGCATTGCCAATTGAGAAGCTGCAGATTTTCTGACCCTGGTATTTTGTTTCTGTATACATTTTTGATGTGTGTCACAGAAATTTGAACGTGGTTCTTCAGCTTAGACAGAGGATTGTAATGGACAAGACATGTGAGCTCAATGTTCAGTATTACCTGTGTCATCTAAAAGCAGTACAGGGATGTGCATTTGCTAAATATATCTCACATTCTTGGTGTATTTATAGGAATATTTATTTCAGCAAATCTCTTGTAGCTGATTCACTCTTACAAATTGCATAAAAGTATAGAATTTACAGCAGAGGAACATAGGAACAGGTGTAGACCATTCAGCCCATCAAGCCACTTCTGCCATCCAAATAGATCATGGCTGATCTCTGTCTTAACTCCACTTACCCACATATCAATCTCAATTTTGCACATTTCAATTGATCCCTACCTCAACAAGTTTTTGGGAGAGTGAGTTCTAGATTTCCACTGCCCTTTTTGTGAAGAAGTGCTTCCTGACATCACCCCTGAATGGTCCAGCTCTAATTTTGAGGTAATGCACCTTCCAAATCCATGACCTCTACCACCTAGAAGGACAGAGGCAGTACATTCATGTGAACACCACTGCCTGCCAGATCCCCTACAAGTCACTCACCATCCTGACTTGGAACTATGGGTGGAATTTTATGACCCTGTCACAGCAGGGGCGGGGCCATAAAATGCAGCGATCCATTCAATAGTCCATTGATTTCGGCAGGACCGTAAAATCCTGCCGGCATAAAATTTCGCCCTATATCGCCATTCCTTTACTGTCACTGGGTCAAAATCCTTGAACTCCTTTCCAAACAGCACTGTGGGTGTACCTACATCAAGTGGATGGCAGCGATTCAAGAAGCTGGTTCAAAACCACCTTCTCAAAGGCAATTAGGGATGGGCAATAAATGCTGGCCTAGCCTGCGATACCCACATCGCATGAAAGAATAAGAAAAGTGCCCCCTTGTACAGATTCCTCCCGCGGTTTCTCTTTATCTACCCTATCAAATACCAATCAAAGCTTAATGTTCAGTTGTAAATTTGCATGTTGTATCTTCATTGGGTGTCTGGTACGTTTGTTCATTTCCCACAATACAGTAAGAATCTAACCAATTGAATTTTGTCATTGTTACTAAAACATCCACTTTGAGTAAGCAGATTTTGAGTGCTGTGCATCATTGTATGTGCTGTCAAACTCTAATAGCATGATGTGTTTTTGTTACACACATTCGAAAGGGCCTACTCTTTCATCTGTACTTATGTAAAATACATCCTGCCAGTCAGCAGACACTAGATGGCAGTGCAGGAGCATTTCAGGATGATACTACGGTACAAAAATAGAGTTACTGGTTCTGGCTTAGCTAAATGACAAATGGTCCCAAATTACAGATTCACATTGTCATAGCAGTTTACTTTTCTTCTTCCTTTCTAGTAATGATCAAAGAGGTTTATAACGAATGTTTTGACAAGTCTACTTATATTAATTATATATTGTAATATGTCACTGAATGTACCACATTAGAAAGAAAATCTGTGCTACGACTATTTGCTGAACAAATTTTAATTTCCTTACTTTGATATAACCATACAAATATAATCTTCTCTGTCTCAGTCGGTGAGTCATTGCTCCAACCCCACTTTACTGTCGCAAATGTCTAGCCAATAAATCTTTAATAGGTTAGCATTGACAATGGTTTGTTACTCCTGCAGGAAATAAAGGAGCAGTCTGTGAGTCAGCTAGGTGGCACCTTGACACTCCTTTCATGCTCTAAACCATCCAGGGGAAATAAACCCCATTTGAAAAATAATTCCAGTTGTTTCAAAATAGTCCTACGGATCAATGTTGAAAGTAGAGTAGGGAGAGGATGCATCCTTGTAAACAATTCTGAGTGCTGCCATCATATAGAGACACAAGACATACTGAAGACCCATCAGTAAATGTCACAGAAAGTGTCGGACCTCTGTTAAGTGTGGGGGATTATTCTAGGTATTAATTAAAGTAATCAAGGAGAAATTCTGGCCAAAATGCTGTGGTGGCTTGTGTTTACGGTCGATCTACCAGTGATTTGATAAAGATTTGATGAAGAGTTTGCATCTAAGAGAGATATCAAGAGAAATGACCATAGCTGCAGCAGAATTTAACCATGTCTTCCCCAAACTAGCTGTTATTCTGTTGAAAATTAGCATCACCAAAAAGTAAGAAACATCCACGGATGATTCTTCCCATGGTTGTTTTGTGTCCTGGTGAATATAGCAGCAACATTTCCCCCTGGTGAGGCTTCTAGTCAAACTTTAAGCATATTTTACAATCTTTTAATCAGATAATGCATTTTCTGATGAAAAGTCATCGACCTGAAATGTTAACTCATGTTTCTCTCTCCACAGATGTTGCCAGACCTGCAGAGTATTTCCAGCATTTTTTTTTATTATTAAAACATTTCCTTTATTTGTTCAACCAGACTCAAAGCTGCAAAAGGGATAAAGGAACCTAACTCTTATTTTTAATTTTTGAACGTGAGGAAGGCAGAATTTTGACAAAGCAGAGAGACACCAATGCTGGAATGTTTTGCTGCCAATAACCTTAAATGAACTGCATGCTATCAATGTGGCTTTAATGCGATCCTTTAAACTATGGTTAAAAAAAAAGCTGTAATGCTTACTCAGCGCTTTCTGGACTCTAGGTTCATTTTCCATAAATGCTATCGAATTATATACAAATTTAAGTCGGTTGTGGCTGTGAACAATCTCTTCATGATGGGATAATTCTACATCATGAACTTTCGTGGCAGCATTTTGCCCTTGCTGGGCGGGCTCGGCAGGGGTGGTCAGGAAACCAATCACTGTGATCGGCCACGCACCGCGATTTCATGCTGGCAGGCCAATTAAGGCCTGCCCTGTGTGAAATGCGAGCGGAAGTGCTGAGCGCTGCCTGCGGTGGGAGGGGGGAGGAGTGCGATCCAGCCGAGCACGAACTTCACGCAGGGAGATGAAGAGATATAAAAAAAAACAAATAAAAATGTAATAAAACATGAGTCACATGAGCAGTTTTTAAGTGAAAAATTAACGTTTTAATTTTATTTTTAATTGCTCTTGGAAACCTCATCCCGCCCGTGGATAAGGTTTCCAAAAGAATGCAAAAGCCTCTTGGCCTGTTCGCCTGCCCGCCAACCATAGGGCAGCGAACATTTTAATTCGTTTGATAACTTATCAGCCTTAACAGGCCTTTTAATTGTCGGCAGGCGCGCTGCTGACTCCGGTGCGGGCCCGCTGACCGAACTATCGTGCAACTGCACGTTGACGTCGGCACGCTCGGCCAACGTCAATGCACATTTCACGCTTGAGTGGATTGGGCACGTGCCT